>NW_006777400.1:196112-206042 GCF_000442215.2 Lipotes vexillifer | reverse complement strand
CTCTGCTGAACCCTTGTTTTCTTGCGGGTTGTTTTTGAAATCTGATTGTGAGCTCATATTCTATAGAACCCTATCTGTGGGAATTTGAGATTGAAGATACACTCCTCTAGAAAAGATACTCTTTTGCTTTGTTCAGTTACCCGGAAACACCAACAATCAGAGTATAATTTAATTAAATTCTATGCTTGAGGTTTTGGGAATATACACAAAAAAATGTGCAATAAGTCACAAGCCCATGCTGGAGATGGTTAATTTGAGGTTATTAATACTTATGGGAGTGTTTTTTTTTTTTTTCTTTTCCACTCAATGTCAAAGTAAAGCCAGGAAAGTTTCCTTTTCCTTTTTTGTACATCAGACAACCCTTTGAAGACTAAGCCTCATACCACATTCTCCTTTTGTTGGCCAACTTTGAAAAATGTCAAATTTAATCTCCTATCCTTAAGTCCCATGCAACTGTCAAAACAGAAATTTTGTCAGAAACCATCAGGCTGATCTGCACTTACGGATGCCTTATTATCAGCTCAGCAATGTCTTCAGCAATATATATTTTATTTTATTTTTTGTAGTATGATCCCTTTATAACTTTATTTTGGAGGATGGTTACTTTACCACTTTTTGTTATATATATATATTTAATCTGGGACTTTTAAGGAGGTGGATGGTTCTCATGTTATTTCTCTTATAATAACATAGGAAACAGATATCTTGAAGTACTGTTCTAAACATCTAAATATCATTAAAAATTTTGAATTGCACTGATACCAATATTCCAGAAAAAATTCTGATTGTTCTATTTTTGCTTAACAAATTTTTTTCATACATAATTGAAATGAATTAAGCTAAGCAAAAGTAGCCTTTCGTGGCATATCTAAAATACATGGAAAGTATTTACAAGCACCCTAAAACACTTTAGAAAACACCTACTTACCATTATCTAGATGATTTTAAATCAATCATATCTGTATACCAAGCATTCCTCCACATTTTCCTCATAACCAGGAGCCTAGAAACATGCAGGTAAATAGATGGAAAGAAGTGAATGAGAATTACAAAGTATTTTGGTCTAATTTGTCAGTCTGTCTGACTACGTTGAAGACTTGGCAGAAACCAAGCTGGTCCAAAATAGGGCTCATTACTAATATCATTGTTACCAAAACTTGTACCTTCACTGTTTTCAGGATTCTGGGCAATGTACAGAGAGACTAGCAGGCAGCTTCCTGTGGCAGTTTATAGAGCAAATTTAATGTCTTTTTATTGGTCTTACCAGGTAGGCAAGTCAGGGAAAACCTTATTATTATTTTTGCAGTATGCGGGCCTCTCACTGCTGTGGCCTCTCCCGTTGCGGAGCACAGGCTCCGAACATGCAGGCTCAGCGGCCATGGCTCACGGGCCCAGCTGCTCCACAGCACGTGGGATCTTCCCGGACCGGGGCACAAACCCGTGTCCCCTGCATCGGCAGGCGGACTCTCAACCACTGCGCCACCAGGGAAGCCCCCTTATTCTTAATGTATCTTATTCCTGAAAAAGTTATTTATAAAACTGCTCATGATTATTTTATTTGTGATTAAGAAATGTGCCTAGATCCTCACTACTCAAAGTCTGTTCCATGGACCATCAGCAACAACCTCACATAAAAGCTTGTTATAAATGCAAAATCTCAGGCTTTTCTACAAACCAAATAAATCAGAATCTTCATTTTAACAAGATTCCCAGGTAATTTTTATGCACATTAAAGTTTGAGAAGCAGTGGCCTAGATGATTCTGGTAGGTTCATAGCTGGTTGACAAACTATACTCATAATGTTGATTGCTATCAATAGTGAATAAGGTCTCAAGCAGAACAGCACATTGATAAAATGCTGAACACCACAATGTATAAAGACTTTATAGACTGTATAGATGAAGACATAAATGGTGTGCTTATAAAATTTGGAGGTGATAATTGTTAACGTGTAGATGGCAGAATCAAGACTCAAAAAAATTTTGGAAAGGTCTGACAACTAACAAATAAAATATATTGAGAAGAAATGTAAAGGTTCAAAAACTAAATTGGACAAATACAGAAGAGGGGACTCTGGTTTAATACTAGTTCATATATAAAATACATAAGCAAGACTTCCAAAGATCATGTCAATGATGGAAAATGAGCACAATTACTACCTTTCCTCCCAAAATTAATTTTAGAGAAGCTATACAGGTAAACACAGACACCCCAAAACTAATTTTAAAAATCCTTGAAAATGCGCTGTGAATATGTGAAAGGGACCAAAGTCTGGTGCACAAGTTAGTTGGAGGCAGCAGTGAGGGGAACAGTAAGGAAAAGAAGAGACTTATGTTTTTAGTATTACAGATCTTTGCTATCATTTCCTTCATTTCTTTTTCACTTATTTCTGATCTTTTTTTTAAACATGTTTATTGTAGTATAATTGCTATACAATGGTGTGTTAGTTTCTGCTTTATAACAAAGTGAATCAGCTATATATATACATATATCCCCATATCTCCTCCCTCTTGTGTCTCCCTCCCATCCTCCCTATCCCACCTCTCTAGGTGGGCACAAAGCACCGAGATGATCTCCCTGTGCTATGCGGCTGCTTCCCAATAGCTATCGATTTTACATTTGGTAGTGTATATATGTCCATGCCACTCTCTCACATCGTCCCAGCTTACACTTCCCCCTCCCTGTGTCCTCAACTCCATTCTCTACGTCTGCCTCTTTATTCCTGTCCTGCCTCTATGTTCTTCAGAAACTTTTTTTTTAAGATTCCATATGTATGTGTTAGCATATGGCATTTGTTTTTCTCTTTCTGACTTACTTCACTCTATATGACAGACTCTAGGTCCATCCACCTCACTACAAATAACTCAATTGTTTCTTTTTATGGCTCAGTAATATATATATGTGCCACATCTTCTTTATCTATTCACCTGTTGATGGACGCTTAGGTTGCTTCCATATCCTGGCTATTGTAAATAGAGCTGCAATGAACATTGTGGTACATGACACTTTTTGAATTATGGTTTTCTCAGGGTATACGGCCAGCAGTGGGATTGCTGGTTCCTATGGTAGTTCTCTTTTTAGGTTGTAAGGAACCTCCATACTATTCTCCATAGGGGCGGTATCAATTTATATTCCCACCAACAGTACAAGACGGTTCCCTCTTCTCCACACCCTCTCCTGCATTTATTGTTTGTAGACTTTTTTCATGATGGCCATTCTGACTGGTGTGAGGTGATACCTCATTGTAGCTTTGATTTGCATTTCTCTAATGATTAGTGATGTTGAGCATCCTTTCATGTGTTTGTAGCCAATCTGTCTATCTCCTTTGGAGAAATGTCCATTTAGGTCTTCTGCCCATTTTTGGATTGCGTTGTTGGTTTTTTTGATATTGAGCTGCTTATAAATTTTGGAGATTAATCCTTTGTCAGTTGCTTCATTTGCAAATATTTTCTCCCATTCTAAGGGTTGTCTTTTGGTCTTGTTTATGGTTTCCTTTGCTGTGCAAAAGCTTTTAAGTTTCATTAGGTCCCATTTGTTTATTTTTGTTTTTATTTCCATTTCTCCAGGAGGTGGGCCAAAAAGGATCTTGCTGTGATTTATGTCATAGAGTGTTCTACCTAGGCTTTCCTCTAAGAGTTTTATAGTGTCTGGCCTTACATTTAGGACTTTAATCCATTTTAAGTTTATTTTTGTGTATGGTGTTAGGGAGTGTTCCAATTTCATTCTTTTACATGTAGCTGTCCAGTTTTCCCAGCACCACTTATTGAAGAGGCTGCCTTTTCTCCATTGTATATTCTTGCCTCCTTTAGCAAAAATAAGGTGACCATATGTGCGTGGGTATATCTCAGGGCTTTCTATCCTGTTCCATTTATCTATATTTCTTTTTTTGTGCCAGTACCATACTGTCTTGACTACTGTAGCTTTGTAATACAGTCTGAAGTCAGGGAGCCTGATTCCTTCAGCTCCACTTTTCTTCCTCAAGATTGCTTTGGCTATGAGGGTGTTTTTGTGTTTCCATACAAATTCTGAAATTTTTTGTTCTAGTTTTGTGAAAAATGCCATTGGTAGTTTGATAGGGATTGCACTGAACCCAAAGATTGCTTTGGGTAATAGAGTCATTTTCACAATGTTGATTCTTCCAACCCAAGAACATGGTATATCTCTGCATCTGTTTGTGTCATCTTTGATTTCTTTCATCTCCGTCTTACAGTTTTCTGAGTACAGGTCTTTTACCTCCATATGTAGGTTTATTTCTAGGTATTTTATTCTTTTTGTTACAATGGTGAATGGGATTGTTTCCTTAATTTCTCTTTCTGATCTTTCATTGTTAGTGTATAGGAATGCAAGAGATTTCTGTGCATTCATTTTGTATCCTGCTACTTTACCAAATTCCTTGATTAGCTCTAGTATTTTTCTGGTAGCATCTTTAGGATTCTCCATGCATAGTATTATGTCATCTGCAAACAGTAACAGTTTTACTTCTTATTCTATGATTTGGATTCCTTTTATGTCTTTTTCATCTCTGATTGCTGTGGCTATAACTTCCAAAACTATGTTGAATAATAGTGCTGAGAGTGGGCAACCTTGTCTTATTCCTGATCTTAGTAGAAATGGTTTCAGTTTTTCACCATTGAGAACGATGTTGGCTGTGGGTTTGTCATATATGGCCTTTATTATGTTGAGGTAAGTTCCCTCTATACCTACTTTCCGGTGGGTTTTTACCATCAATTGCTGTTGAATTTTGTCAAAATCTCTTTCTGAATCTGTTGAGATTATCATATGGCTTTATCCTTCAATTTGTTAATATGGTGTATCACACTGATTGATTTACTTATATTGAAGAATCCTTGCATTCCTGGGATTAACCCCACTTGATCATGGTGCATGATCCTTTGGATGTGCTGTGTCTATGTTCATCAGTGATATTGGCCTGTGGTTTCCTTTTCTTGTGACATCTTTGGTTTTGGTATCAGGGTGATGGAGGCCTCATACAATGAGTTTGGGAGTGTTCCTCCCTCTGTTATATTTTGGAAGAGTTTGAGAAGGATAGGTGTTAGCTCTTCTCTAAATGTTTGATAGATTTTGCCTGTGTAGCCACCTGGTTCCGGGCTTTTGTTTGTTGGAAGATTTTTAATCACAGTTTCAATTTCAGTGCTTGTGATTGGTCTATTTATATTTTCTATTTCTTCCTGGTTGAGTCTTGGAAGGTTGTGCTATTCTAAGAATTTGCCCATTTCTTCCAGGTCATCCATTTTATTGGCATATAGTTGCATGTAGTAATCTCTCATGGTCCTTTGTATTTCGGCAGTGTCAGTTGTTACTTCTCCTTTTTCATTTCTAATTCTATTCATTTGAGTCTTCTCCTTTTTTTCTTGCAGTCTGGCTGATGGTTTATCAATTTTGTTTATCTTCTAAAAGAACCAGCTTTTAGTTTTATTGATCTTTGCTATTGTTTCCTTCATCTCTTTTGCATTTATTTCTGATCTGATCTTTATGATTTCTTTCCTTCTGCTAACTTTGGGGTTTTTTTGTTCTTTCTCTAATTGATTTAGGTGTAGGGTTAGGTTGTTTATTTGTGATGTTTCTTGTTTCTTGAGGTGGGATTGGATTGCTATGAAGTTCCCTCTTAGCGCTGCTTTTGCTGCATCCCATAGGTTTTGGACTGTCATGTTTTCATTGTCATTTGTTTCTAGGTACTTTTTGAGTTCCTCTTCGATTTCCTCAGTGATCTCTTGGTCATTTAGTAGCGTATTGTTTAGCCTCCGTGTGTTTGTATTTTTTACATTTCTTTTTCCTGTAATTGACATTTAGTCTCATAGCATTGTGGTCGGAAAAGATACCTGATATGATTTCAATTTTCTGAAAGTTACGAAGGCTTGATTTGTGACTCAAGATATGACCTAACCTGGAGAATGTTCCATCAGCACTTGAGAAGAAAGTGTATTCTGTTGTTTTTGGATGGAATGTCCTATAAATATCAATTAAGTACATCTTGTTTAGTGCATCATTTAAAGCTTGAGTTTCCTTATTTATTTTAATTTTGGTTGATCTGTCCATTGGTGAAAGAGGGGTGTTAAAGTCCCCTACTATGATTGTGTTACTGTTGATTTCCCCTTTTATGTCTGTTAGCATTTGCCTTATGTATTGAGGTGCTCCTATGTTGGGTGCATAAATATTTACAATTGTTATATCTTCTTCTTGGATCTATCCCTTAATCATTATGTACTGTCCTTCTTTGTCTCTTGTAATAGTCTTTACCTTTAAGTCTATTTTGTCTGATATGAGAATTGCTACTCCAGCTTTCTTTTGATTTCCATTTGCATGGAATATCTCTTTCCATCCCCTCACTTTCAGTCTGTATGTGTCCCTAGGTCTGAAGTGGGTCTCTTGTAGACAGCATATATATGGGTCTTGTTTTTGTATCTATTCAGCCAGTCTTTGTCTTTTGGTGGGAGCATTTAATACATTTACATTTAAGGTAATTATCAATATGTATGTTCCTATTACCATTTTCTTAATTGATTTGGGTTTGTTATTGTAGGTCTCTTCCTTGTGTTTCCTGCCTAGAGAAGTGTCTTTAGCATTTGTCGTAAAGCTGGATTGGTGGTGCTGAATTCTCTTAGCTTTTGCTTGTCCATGAAGGTTTTAATTTCTCCGTGAAATCTGAATGAGATCCTTGCTGGGTAGAGTAATCTTGGTTGTAGGCTTTTCCCTTTCATCACTTTAACCATGTCCTGCCAATCCCTTCTGGCTTGCATAGTTTCTGCTGAAAGATCAGGTGTTAACCTTATGGGGATTCCCTTGTATGTTATTTGTTGCTTTCCCCTTGCTGCTTTTAAAATGTTTTCTTTGATAGTTTGATTAGTATGTGTCTTGGTGTGTTTCTCCTTGGATTTATCCTGAACGGGATTCTCTACATTGCCTGGACTTGATTAACTATTTCCTTTCCCATATTAGGGAACTTTTGAACTATAATCTCTTCAAAGATTTTCTCAGTCCCTTTCTTTTTCTCTTCTGCTTCTGGGACCCCTATAATTCGAATGTTGGTGCCTTTAATGTTGTCCCAGAGGTCTCTGAGACTGTCCTCAGTTCTTTTCATCCTTTTTTTTATTCGGCGCTGCAGTAGTTATTTCCACTGTTTTACCTTCCAGGTCACTTATCCATTCTTCTGCCTCAGTTATTCTGCTATTGATTCCTTCTAGAGAATTTTTAATTTGGTTTATTGTGTTGTTCATCATTTCTTTTTGCTCTTTAATTCTTCTAGGTCCTTGTTAAACGTTTCTTGTATTTTTTCCATTCTATTTCCAAGATTTGGGATCATCTTTACTATCATTACTCTGAATTCTTTTTCAGGTAGACTGCCTATTTCCTCTTCACTTGTTTGGTCTGGTTGGTTTTTACCTTGCTCCCTCATCTGCTGTGTGTTTCTCTATCTTCCCATTTTGCTTCATTTACTGTGTTTGGGGTCTCCTTTTCACAGGCTGCAGGTTCATAGTTCCCGTTGTTTTTGGTGTCTGCCCCCAGTGGGTAAGGTTGGTTCAGTGGGTTGTGTAAGCTTCTTGGTGGAGGGGACTGGTGCCTGTGTTCTGGTGGATGAGGCTGGATCCTGTCTTTCTGGTGGGAAGGACCATGTCTGGTGGTGAGTTTTGGGGTGTCTGTGTCCTTATTATGATTTTAGGCAGCCACTCTGCTAATGGGTGGGGTTGTGTTCCTGTCTTGCTAGTTGTTTGTCATGAGTTGTCCAGCTCTGGAGCTTTTTGGTCATTGAGTGGAGCTGGGTCTTAGCATTGAGACGGAGACCTCTGGGAAAGCTCTCGCCAGTTGATATTACATGGGGCCAGGAGGTCTCTGGTGGTCCAATGTCCTGAAGTTGGCTCTCCCAATCAGAGGCCCAGGCCTGACACATGGCCAGAGCACCAAGACCCTGTCAGCCACACAGCTCAGAAGAAACGGGAGAAAAAAAAGAAAGAAAGAAAAAATAGTACAATAAAATAGTTATTAAAATAAAAAAGTAATAATAAAAAAAGCAACCAGACCATTAAACAAATCCACCAATGATAACAAGCGCTAAAATCTAAACTAAGATCACCATATAAATCAGAAACTAGTCAGTCACATACAGCAAACCCCAAGTCTACAGTTGCTCACAACGTCCACCACCTCAATTTTGGGATGATTCATTGTCTATTCAGATGCAGGGTACATCAAGTTGATTGTGGAGTTTTAATCCACTCCTTCTGAGGCTGCATGGAGAAATTTCCCTTTCTCTTCTTTGTTTGCACAGCTCCTGGGGTTCAGCTTTGGTTTTGGCCCCGCCTCTGCATGTAGGTCACCCTCTGGCATCTTTTCTTCACCCAGACAGGAGGGGGTTAAAGGAGCAGCTGATTAGGGGACTCTGGATCACTCAGGCTGGTGGGGAGGAAGGGGTATGGAATGTGGGGCAAGCCTGCGGTGGCAAAGGCCGGAATGACACTGCAACGGCCTGAGGCATTCCATGTGTTCTCCCAGGGAAGTTGTCCCTGGATCACGGGACCCTGGCAGTGGTGGGTTGCACAGGATCCTGGGAGGGGAGGTGTGGATAGTAACCTGTGCTTGCACACAGGATTCATGGTGGCTGCAGCACCAGCATTAGCATTTTATGCCTGTCTCTGATGTCCATGCTGATAGCCACGGCTCACGCCCTTCTCTGCAGCCTGTTTAGGCGGTACTCTGAATCCCCTCTCCTCGCACACCCCCAAAACAATGGTCTTTTGACTCCTAGGCAGTTCCAGACTTTTTCCCGGATTCCCTCCCAGTTAGCTGTGGTGCACTAGCGCCCTTCAGCCTGTGTTCATGCAGCCAACCCCAGTCCTCTCCCTGGGATCTGACCTCTGATGTCTGATTGTCAGCTCCCAGCCCCCACCCAGACCAACGGGTGAGCAGACAAGGCTCTCAGGCTGGTGAGTGCTGGTTGGCACCAATCCTCTGTGCGGGAATCTCTCTGCTTTGCCTTCTGCACCCCTGTTCCTGTGCTCTCCTCCATGGCTCTGAAGCTTCCCCCCGCCCACCCCGTCTCTGCCAGTGAAGGGGCTTCCTAGTGTGTGGAAACTTTTCCTCTTTCATAGCTCCCTCCCAGACGTGCAGGTCCCATCCCTATTCTTTTGTCTCTGTTTTTTCTTTTGCCCTACCCAGGTACATGGGGAGTTTCTTGCCTTTTGGGATGTCTGAGGTCTTCTGCCAGCATTCAGTAGGTGTTCTGTAGGAGTTATTCCAAATGTAGATGTGTTTTTGATGTATGTGTGGGGAGGAAGGTGATCTCCACGTCATATTCCTCCACCATCTTGAAGGTCCTCCTGTAATTAATCTTCAAACCACCTAGCCACTGGTAGAAAATTTTTCTACCACATTCTGCAAATGATAGAAAATTATTCTAAGCAAGTGCTCCACAGAACATTTGCACATTTAATTTATAGGAAAGGTTAATTGCATTGCTCTGTTAGAATGGCCTGCTTGAGTGCTGAATCCAGGGAGCATAAATGATTTTTAAGTACCCATTTTTACTTTTAAAAAACTAATATTGTTTCAACAAATAGACCTATAGAACAAAATAGAGAGCCCAGAGATAGATACACATATATATGAGAATTTGAAATATAATAAAAGTGGTACCACAAATCAAAGGAAAAATTATGGATTATTTAGAAGGTGGTGTTGAGAAAACATACGCTCAATATGAAGGAGAAAAATGACTATTGCGGGGTTTCCCTGGTGGTGCAGTAATTGAGAGTCTGCCTGCCAATGCAGGGGACACGGGTTCGTGCCCCAGTCCGGGAAGATCCCACATGCCGTGGAGCGGCTGGGCCCGTGAGACATGGCTGCTGAGCCTGCACGTCTGGAGCCTGTGCTCCGCAGCGGGGGAGGCCACAACAGTGAGGGGCCCGCGTACAGCAA
>NW_006777400.1:181891-196027 GCF_000442215.2 Lipotes vexillifer | reverse complement strand
AAAAAAAAAAAAAAAAAAAAGACTATTGCCATTGTGTTGCAATCTTAAAGTCTCTGCCTCTCAAGTATGTCCCAGTAGTCAAAACAGATCTACTCTGACCAATAATCTTTCCTTTTCTACAGAAACTGTCTTTATAAAAACATAATAATAATATGTCCCCAATCACAACACATTTAAAAAGCATGTTAAATATAAGGCATTTTAAACATAACTACAGTACAAGGCCAAGTAATATTTCTGCTTTGGCACCACTATGTGCAATAAGCAAATCAGCCCCCTTACAATCTCACAACTTTTATTACAGCACCTACAAACTCTATGTACTACCATCGGTTAATATTTTTGAATAGAGTATCTATTGTCAATTGCTTGTATATTATTTTAATGAAGAGAAGTGAACAAAATACTTCTTTGGTGCCTTACCAAGCTTCCAAATTAAAGAAAAAAAACAAAAACATGTAGATGCATGCTCGATCATATATATCTAATCACAACTTAATCTTGTCATAAGATGTATAATCTGTCGGATAGGTCAAGATAGGAGCTCACTCACATTTTTAATCAAATGACAAAAATTATTAGTAATTATTCCTTTTCTATTTATCATTACTGTGATTACATTTCCCTTGATCTCATTCAGTGAGAGACACCAGTGCCTAATGGAGACTGGGAGCTATTTCTCCTAGGTTTATAAAGCCTATGTTTTAGATTCCAGAATTCTATGAGAAAACTAATCATTCTACCAGTTACAGTTCATTTTTTTAACTACTTTAAAGTTGAAATCCTTTAAAACTTTGTGCTAAAGTTTAAAAACCCTAGGAAGATCTGTCATAAGAATTATTTGAATCATTGGAAATTCCAATCTTCAGAAAACATTTTACTCTAAATTCTCAGACATAATTTAGGAAGGATGGGATCAAAGTACGGTTTATCCCATTTCTTAAAGCCTTCTCTCTCCAAGATTACAATTCATCAATTTTCTAAATATCTCCTCAAAATTGTCCTCTCCTCCTCCCTCCTTTCTCTCCCCGTCTCTCAAAAATACTCTTTAAAAAACACAAATGGCCTGCTTTTAACTATTACTTAGCTCCCTATTTTCACACAATTGAGGACTTAAATACATAAGAATTTTACATAATTTAAAGAAAAACTTTTGATCTGTGAATATATACATTGGAGCCATCTACGTACTATGCTATATGATCTAGATATAGTTCCCAGGATCTAATATTTCTTCACAGCCTTTATTCTAAAACTATCTTGAAATTGGAATAGGTAAGAATGACCCCATCTCTAAGTAATTTGATGTAGTCTTAGATTATTTTGATATATAGTTCATTGACTGAACAAATACTAGGGAAATAATTTTTAACATCATGTATGAGAATGTGTAAAAAGGAGCTTAAACTAATGGGGGGGGGGCACAGTTGACAAAGGGAGCCTTAAGAAATCCTGCACCTAAATGATGACTTAGGATTTGTCAAATTCAGTGAGTAGGGAGGAGAGGTTCATGGAGTCATTTCATTTAGTTATCTGGGGATATTAATTAAATTGATTTATTCATAACTCAAGTTTATACTGAGTTCCTACTAGGTGCCAGGCACTGTGTTACCAGCTAAAGATACAGTAATGAACAAGACATATTAAATATATCCCTGCCTTAATGAATCTTACAGTCTTATAGGGAAGTATTCTTAACACATAAAATGTCACATTGAGAAGTACTATGAAAGAAAGAAACAGCGTGTTATGTCATAAAATAATAAGGGAGAACTTTCTGAGGAGGAGACTTTCAAGATGAATAATAAGAAGCAGCCATGGGAAAACTGAATTTTAGGCAGCATACAAAGGCCCTGATACACTGGTGAGATCAATAAACAGAAAGGAGACCCATGTGGCTGGAGCATGGGGAGTTGTAAGAGAGGTAGGGGAGTTGTAAGAAGAGAGGTAGTGGAGTTGATGTTGGAGAGGTAACCCAGGGTTTATTATAAGTGAGATGTTTTAAGTATGGGGATAACATGATAACTTATGGCTTTAATGGGTCACTTGAGTTTGCAGTATGAAGTATGAACTGGAGAAGCAAGTGTGGAAGCCAATTAGGAGTCTATTGCAGCAGTCCAGACAAGGGATGATGGTGGCTTGGGCTACAGTCCTGGCAGTGTAGATAGAAAGCATGAGACAAAGTTGATATGTATTCTAAAAAGTAAAAGTGACAAGTCTTATTAATGACTTGAACATGAAAAATAAAGTTAAAAAAATTGACAATGACTCCCTCTTTCTTGTCATAAGCAACTGAATCAATGATATTAACATTTATACTTCTATGGGTATGAATGTGTTTGAGGCCAGGGTGCAGAATAAATAGTTCTTTATTGGTCATTCTAGGATTGAGACATCTGAGATACAGTTAAGTAGGCAATTGACTACATACATATGAAACTCTGTGGAAAGGGTTGAGCTAAAGATAAAAGTTATACATCTGTAGAACAGTGGTTCTCAACCCTGGCTACAAATGGGAATAACGTGGGAAGCTTTTAAAAATACTAAAGCCCAGGTTCCATCTCCAGAATTTCTGATTTAATTGGTCTGGAATGGGCATTAACATTTTTCAAAAGCTCCCTAGGTGATTCTTTATGCAGTTAGGGCTGAGAAGCACTGACATATAGATAGGAATGGATTTGCTCTCCAAAGGAGAAAGTGTAGACAGAAGGGAGGCACAGGAATGAGACTTAAGGAGCAAAGGTTTTAAAAATTGAGATTCATGAGCCATCTACATCACAACCTTTTGGGGTACTGGTTAAAGCTATAGATTCTGGGCCTTCCCTGGTGGCACAGTGGTTGAGAGTCCGCCTGCCGATGCAGGGGACACGGGTTCGTGCCCCGGTCCGGGAAGATCCCACATGCCATGGAACGGCTGGGCCCTTGAGCTGTGGCCGCTGAGCCTGCGCATCCAGAGCCTGTGCTCTGCAATGGGAGAGGCCACAACAGTGAGAGGCCCACATACCGCAAAAAAAAAAAAAAAAAAGTCTATAGATTCTTAGGCTTAATTCAGAGGTGTTAAAAAAGAACTTGGGAGAATGAAGTCCAAGAATCTGCATTTTAACAAACTTTCAAAGCTATTTTAAAGTACACTAAAGTTTGAGAACCATTCATTTGGAAGTAGGGCTGGAGTAGCCAGGAAGATAGAAGGCAAACTGGAAGAATATAATGTTATAAAGAGGTGAGAGAGGACAATGTTTCAAGGAGGGAGGGGCCAACTATGATGAAAGCAGGTGAAAGATCAAAAGAGATGGGAACAAAGAACTGACGTTATCTTGCAATATGGAAATGATGGTAATTTTGATAAGAGCAATCAACGTCAGTGAAGAGATCAGGTAAGAAGCTAGAACAGGGTGGAATAAAGAATGAGTGAAAGGTGAAGAAGTGGAGACAGCACAGAGTACTCTTCTAAGAGATCTGGGTTTGTAGCCAAGCAGAAAAAAGGTCAGTTGCTGGGAGTATTGTGGGAGTTTTATGGTTGTTTTCAAATGAAACTAGCATATGCTTTTATGTCGATGGTAACAATCAAGGTAGAGAGGCAGAAATCAAAAATGCACGAAGAATTATCAACCAAAAAAGTGAAGTACAAAAGAGGGTTTTTTATCCCAGAGAATATGTGGCCTTTGATAAGTAGAAAGATACGTCTTCCACTGTAACAGTATTGAATAATGTAATAGGTGTAAGGGCAGCTAAGATTACAAGTGGAAAGATTATAGAGTCCCCAGTTGATGGTTTCTATTTTCTCAATGAAGTATTAAAACAGATTCATCAACTGAGAGACTGTGGGAATAAACTTGAAGAAAGGATATAAATTACTTCTGGTTGGCTCACTGAGATAGCATTCCAGCGAAAAACTCAAGTGATCTGTAGGAACTGTATTAAACTCAATTTGTTGCTATGGAAGATAATTAGTAACTCCTGGCTTAAAGCCATCTCTTCTGCTTTATGACAGGTATCTGGAATTTCAACTGAGCAATTGTTAGACTTTCAAATAGATGATACTCATTCATAAAGGAATTTTGGTACCTACCTACAGGTAATCCTGTGGCCAACCAATATAAGGTTTCCATCTGAATTAGGATATAATAATTTTCACAACAAAATCTTTATCTACATGTTTAATATCCAAATGGAGGAAACCTACTTCACATGAGGTGCTGTGGTGGGCAATCTACACAATTCCCATTTCATCTACTCAACTCTATGCAGTAGCCACACAGACAAGTGAAGTTAGCACATACAAAGTTCCACAGCTGCTGAAGGAATTGGGAATTAAATGGTCTGTCCTGCAAAGCCTGTGCTCAATACATAACAGAGATTACTACACTTAAGGTTCAGTGAATGCAGTGTTGACTGATCTCCAAAGCCTAAGGAAACAACATTCTTGATATATTCATGTATTTTCTTATCTGGCAAGAGGCTCAGAGCTAAGTTTTGAACAAAACTGTAGTAACTGACTTGAGTCTGGATTTTCTATCTATAATTGTTCTACCATCCTATTCATTACTTGGCTCTTATTCTCTATTAACTGGATACATGACAGTTTTTATTGATTACTTTTATTGCAAACCGTCATATTACTTTTAAGAGTAGGCTGAGGTATAAACCAAATAGTAAGTGATAAACTCTGTCTTTATATTTCTAAGAGTCACAGAAGGCTTAGAAAACAGAACTCTTAAGGCACTCTATATAGAACACTGCGATTGTGAGCCCCTTCAAGGTATAGGTATCTGTCTTATTCATCAGTGCATACCTGGCACCCAAGACACAATGCTTGGCAAGTAATAGATACTCAGATTTCCTGAGTGATTTAAAACTCAAGTGTTGAGACATGCCACGGTGCCTGTTATTATTTCAAATTTCTCATTAAATTTCTCCAATACAAGAAAAATAATTAAAATTCAAACATGTATATGGACTAATATTTTGTGTAGGCCTATACAGAAAACAGATATATACATATGCCACAGAAAAAATATAGCCTAAACTACAAAAATAAGCAAGTGAAGGATTCATAACAATTAATTCCTTAGGAGGACTAAAGAACTTTATTTCCTGCAGGTGATGTGGTAAAATAAAGTTTCTTTGATGTTGGATAGAATTAGAATCCTAGATTTTCCACCTATGAAATGGGTAAACTTGGGTAAATCACTTAACCTCTGGTCTAATTTTCCTCATCTGTAAAACTAGGATAATTACAGTACCCATCTCATAGGATTATTCTGAGAATTACATTACATAATGCTTGAAAACATTCAGTACAATGCTATGCACATAGTAAGAACTCACTAAATATTAGATCTTACTATTTAGAGTCCTACCTTATCCCTTTATCAACAAAACCTTATTTTATCAAGTCTGGCTAGAAAACACGTGGGTCTAGGCCTAAGGGCAAAACAGGATCATTTGTGGTAGTCTCTTCTTTCATTCCTGTAGATTAACCAGGCTGAAAGTACAGAAGCAATTTTAAAGAGACACCTTGGTTTATGAAAAGATCTAGCAGAAAGAAAAACATTTCCATTTGCATTTATCACTTGCAACTTTGCCATAGAAAGAAAGAGAAAACAATTTGGAAATAACTGACAAGTCAAATAAATAAAAGATCAGTTAAAGAATTAGATCCCTACTGATATAAATATTACCAATAAGATTTTCAAATAATATCAAAAGCACCTAGAAATGAGTATAGAAAACAGTGAAAAATTTCCTAGTCCTTTATAATTTGTTTTAAAAAATACTTTTGATTAACATTTCCATAGGTCAAAATTACCAGAACTTGAGTTATATTAATGTTATATCTAATTTAACTAACATGAATTATTCTAAAACTTAACACAGAGAAAGATTTCAAAGTTAATTGCTTTAGAAATAAATTATTCCAGAAAAATATAAAATCTTAGGAAATACACCATTTTCTACATAGACTATTTTACAAATCTGTGGAATGGATATATTAACTTCCTCCATGCAAATGTAATGTACAATCATTCAAAATAAACAGAATTACTTTTCAAAGAAACATGATTGTTGGGACCAACTAGCAGAAATTAATATTCAATGACAAATGTAGTACTGAGAGGTAAATTTTAAAAATTAGCTTGCAAAATATGAGCAGGAAAAACGATAAATTTTAATCGGTGGTAACCTCATTGACATCAGCCTTAGCAATGTTTTTGTGGATGTGACTCCAGGTAAGGGAAACAAAAGCAAAAATAAACAAATGAGACTACATCAAACTAAAAAGCTTCCACACAGCAAAGGAAACCATAATCAAAACAAAATGGCAACCTGCTGAATGGGAGAAGATATTTGCAAATCACAAATCTGATAAGGGGTTAATATCCAAAATATATAAAGAGCTCATATAACTCAACAACAATAACAAAAACAAAACTGAATTAAAAATGTGCAGAGGATCTAAATAGACATTTTTCCAAAGGAGACATACAAATGGCCAACAAGTACATGAAAAAATGTTCAACATCACTAATTATTAGGGAAATGCATATCAAAACCACAATGAGATATCACCTGCCTGTTAGAATGGCTATTATTGAAAAGACAAGAAATAACAAGTATTGGTGAGGATGTGGAGAAAAGGGAATCCTTGTACATTATTGGTGGGATAGTACATTGATGCAGCCACTATGGAAACAGTATGGAGATTCCTCAAAAAATTAAGAAAAGAACTACCATATGACCCAGCTATTCCACTTCTGGGTATTTAGCTAAAGAACACAAAAACACTAACTTGAAATTATATATGCACCCCTATGTTCATTGCAACATTATTTACAATAGCCAATATAAGGAAATAAGCTAAGCACCCATGATGGATGAATGGATAAAGAAGATATGGTTTATATACACACTGAAATACTACTCAGGCATAAGAGAGAATGAAATTCTGCCATTTGCAACAACATGGATGGACCTTGAAGGTATTATGCTAAGTGAAATCTAAAAAACAAACAAACAAAGAAAATAAAACAAAAACAAACTGATAGATACAGAGATCAGACTAGTAGTTACGAGAGGGGAAGGGGGTTGGGGAAGGGCAAAACAGGTGAAGAGGGTAAACTGTATGGTGATGGATGGTAACTAGGCTTGTGGTGGTGAACACTTTTTTTTTTTGCGGTACGCGGCCCTCTCACCGTTGAGGCCTCTCCCGCTGCGGAGCACAGGCTCCGGACGCGCAGGCCCAGCGGCCATGGCCCACGGGCCCAGCCGCTCCGCGGCACGTGGGATCCTCCCGGACCGGGGCACAAACCCGCGTCCCCTGCATCGGCAGGCGGACTCTCAACCACTGCGCCACCAGGGAAGCCCGGTGATGAACACTTTGTAGTGTATATATATAGATGTCAAATTATAATGCTGTATACCTGAAACTTATATAATAAAAGAAAAGAATCACTGCCCTAAGGTATAATTTTAATTACTACTTTATAAATTATACAGCATTACTTTGTATTTCTTTGCAATAGAAGTGACTGAGATATCTGAACAACAAAGTTCTAGAAAATTCAATTTGCTAACTGAAAAATCTATTTCTCTTTATGTACATACCTAATGCATTTCTCATCTACTTAGGTAGCTACTTGACGCATATTAATGGGGCACAGTAAAAATCAATCTATCCCTAACTTTAAATGACAGGAAATGCAGAGACTCTATACAGGATTAACCCAAGGGGGAACACACCGAGACACAAAGTAATCAAATTGACAAAAATTAAAGATAAAGAAAAAACATGAAAAGTAACAAGGGAAAAGCAACAAATAACATACAAGGGAATCCCCATAAGGTTATCAGCTGATTTTTCAGCAGAAACTCTGCAGGCCAGAAGGGAGTGTCCTACCTTTTATTTTATGTAAAGGTTTATCTGACATTTATGTTATATCCAGTCTATCTTAAATTAAGGTGACATCATTTTGTGAAGATATCTGAGGAAATCATTGTTTTTTTAAAGAAAACATTGTCTACTAAAAATATCATGATGTAAAGAAATCTAGACTCAACTTACTTTGAATATCCTCTTGAAGTCTATTTTTCCATACTAGAGAACATAGACACAAGCTATCAAATACCTACAAAAAATGAATGCTGTGATGTTAAGAGAAGAGGTAGAAAGGGAGAAAAGAAATCTCAGACTTTAATTTTTTCGTTCAACTTTATCCACAGTTTGCATCAGTAATATACATTTAGTGTTCCATTTATTTTTAAATGCATCAGAAAATCAATCATGATAGATCTGTGACCAATACAAACATTTCTGAATTCTTCAAAAAATTCAGTTAGAAAAGTCAATAAACTAGCATTCTGTAAAGATAATTATGAAACAAATGGTAATGTATTTTTACTCCTTATTTCAATTCTAACATATCTGACATCACCTCTTTCTTGTGCGATACAGGAATAAAATTTAGCAGAAGCAGCTATCTACTGCATGTTTTAGGCCCTAATAAAATATTTTAGTTTGATTATTTAACCTTCTTCAAATCACAAATCCAATTCAAATAATGATAATTATTCTTAATTCAAAAACTGATGAAGTAAATATATAATAACCATAAAGACCATTTAGAATAATTTTACACTTACTCAAAAATACTAAAAGAAATACATCAGAGCCTTGGTATGTGTGCTTGGGGACTATGCTGTGAAACTGCCATAGAGGTGATGTTGCCTTTTGCCACTACAGTAAATAAACTGCCATGGTATGGACCTCAGATAGACCCATCTTAAATGGAATTTTGCTTTGCAGTAAAGAATGCTACAAAGGTTCTGGTGTATTTTCTCTTTAAAGTAATAAGTAATTGACAAGTAAGTGAAATGCAATAAGGAAATGGCCTATAATTTCACTAATATTTCAATGATATCAAACATGAAGATACTTGTAAAATAATTAACATCTAGATTGATTAACAAGAGGAATTCTACAGCATGATAACTATGAAAGCAGTATGAATGATTGCTGTAGCTTTTAATGATCGCTTTATTCGTAACATTGTCAAATTTTTACATTAAAAACTAACAACTAAGGTATTTGTCATTTCTTACCTTTATTACCCAAGTTTTCACTAGAGAGACTGATTATGTCAATGCCGTTTTTTAAGATCCAACTGAAAAATAATAACTAATTAGCTCAAATATTTAAAGTAATAAATTACTAATAATTTAATTTTTAAACCTTTTAATCATAAGAAGCTTTAATTCTTTAAAAGCTTCAATTTGACCCTTGGGGAATGTAAAGAACACATCTGTATCCTAAAGCCAAAACTTAATTATATGGCTTCATGCCGACTGATCAAAAAGAGTAGAGTTGTTCCTAAACCAACCCTTACTATACCATTTGGCACAATGGTTTTTACGTTTTATATATACCTTTGAAATACCCAGGCCAACATTTTTAGTAAGTTGCATCCATATTAAGAGGTAACAAGTGCAAATAATCACATATTTAAGATATGATACTTGCTTGACTACTACAAAAGTAATTATAATTATACTAAGGTTTTTCTACAGCAAACTGAGTTATTCATCACAGTAATGGTTTTGAAAAATTCCTGCACTACTACCAACGCAAATTTATCCATCTCTAAATTAAACAAGGACTTTATGTAACAGTATACTTATGAAAAGATTTATAGAATGGTTTGTGTTTATTTCAACATCATGTTGAGGATCGATTAAGATTTACAGGTTCCACAAATGGACATACTTTCTAATAAAAACCTATTCCTCAATTGCTGCTCTCTGAATCTGAATGTAACCAAAGGCAGCACACTGATGTAATAACATTCCTGAAAGTCAAGATATAAATCCAAACTTTGGCAGTTTTATCAAAATGTCCTTAACAATTAATTACTCTGCTAATTTGCAAAAACCTTACTGCTTTGTGTAACATTTTCAATACAGAAATAAAATACTCTTCAAATAATACATTTTAAAAGATGATTAAGTTTTGCAAAATTAAATAGCATAAATTAAGCATATTAACATTGTTTTTCTGACAACATGAAATAACCAATTTACGAAAACTGCAATGGACTAAATAAAAAAACACAAATGTCACAATGTGAGGCACATTTATCCTCACATATTACTGAACTTACAAAATCTACTAAAATATTTTAAAATTCCATTGATTCCATTAATACATAAAAAGAAATTGCAAAAATGCTTAAGACTATATAAGAGTCATCAATTACACAGGCACTTCACATGTAAACAATCTACAGTACAACTGAAAATATTTTGGCACCAACCTATAATACTAAAAGAATTTAATATAAAGCCAGAGTTCTATAATTTCTACTCACTTTTTTCTAGAAAACTAAGACCAAAGATTGAAGAAATTATATATAAACTAGAATTACAAGCATATTAAATAACTCAAATATAGAATTGTTTTAAATTGGTAAAAAATGATTACCTTATCCACATGTTCACCAATATGCTATGATAAAAAAAATTAAACCTAATGTGATTATTGAATTGAAACCACATTTTAAATTTAGTATTAATCTGATTATTGAAAAATAATCAAGGTTATCAGCTGACTTAGTAAAAAGAGAATTTGAATTTATCAAAAACTCTTATTAATTTGATCCAGTTTTCCCCCAAAAGAAGTTTGGGCAATGCAAAATTGAATTTTAATGTTTTAACATAATATTTCTTAAACCTAAGGCTTGATGTAATAAAGTTATTTTTGATTAGACATCCTTATTCATAAATTTGAGATAGCTGAAATCACTTCAAATGAAACTAGACACTTATGATTTTTAAATGTTATATCAAGCCGTAGAAAGCTGAGATGCCTTGGTTGTAGGTAATTCAAGAAGAGCCTGAACTGTGACACCAACTTTCACAAGACCTCTTTCTTCCAAAATATGATGAGGCAAACAGAGTCTTTCCTGAAAAAAAAAAACAAATGATATCTGAACATTTGCTTTTTAATTGTGTAGCAAAACCTGAAAAAGTCAGAAATGGGTTTTAAAAACATGCTTTTTATGAAACTTCAAGTTAAAAGTACACAATTCTAATTAAATTAAAATCTAATTTTAAAATGTCTGTTTCAATACATTTTTATGGCATGGAATTCTATTTTACAGGTTGTATTTTGACCTGAAGTTGATCTGATCCACAAAATAAGCAAATATTTTAAAGTGAGACAGTGGTGCTAAATGTTCCCTAAGCTTTCGTGCTACAGCAGAAAGAGCACTACATTTCCAGCCAAGGGATCTAAGGGCCATATGAAGTACTAAAGGTACTAAAATTCCCTGAGACTCTGTTTTTTCATCCTGAAAATGGAACTGTGTAAGAAACAAACAGAGCAGTCTATATACGGAACCACTTTGTAAACTGTTCAGTCCTATACAAAACTAGCCACTCTGGTTCTTTCTATCAGTTCTGAGGTTCCACGGTCTGTGATGTATATAGCACTTCAGTACTTATTTTGCCTTAAGGTTACTTCCCTCCAGCTTCTAGTGATGTGCTGCTTCTTAGTTCCAATAGTCTAGAATTTAATAAATAACAACTGCCTTCTCTTCTAAGTCATCACGTGTGTCATTTGTTCTTCACAACTCTATGAGAAAGAGGGTTCAGAGACAACTTTGCATTAGGTTTCATTAGCCTTCACTGATCCTCTTCTAACAATCTTAATGTTTCCAAGGGTTCCGTCTTCACCCTCTTCTCTTTTCAAACTATAACCTCTCCTTCGTATTCTCAAAGCCTCATCAAAACTACAACGGTTTTAACTGAAGGGCTGCATGCATGTGCACAACAAATAAATTTGGTAGCAATTTTGAAGAAACAATGAATTCTACTGCTTCAGGTGGGACACTCGCTCATCTCAGGAAAATAAGAATGGATACAATGGGTGGCAAACAGACCATCTACAGGTCCCATCTGGTCCATAATTTGTTTTAGTTAGCTACCACAGTGTTTTAAAAATCTAGAAACATTACTTTTTTTTTTTTTTTGCGGTACGCAGGCCTCTCACTGTTGTGGCCTCTCCCGTTGCGGAGCACAGGCTCCGGACGCGCAGGCTCAGCGGCCATGGCTCACGGGCCCAGCCGCTCCGCGGCACATCGGATCCTCCCAGACCGGGGCACGAACCCGTGTCCCCTGCATCGGCAGGCGGACTCTCAACCACTGTGCCACCAGGGAAGCCCACTTTTTTTTTTTTTTTTTAATTCAGTGTTTCTAGAAATATTGGAAGCCTTGGCAAGACAGGCCCTTATTCCCAAATAGTAACAACTACATTTTCCATCCTGATAACTTTCAAATCTTTATTTCCTGCCAAGATCTCTCTATTGAGCTCCAGATACAAATGTCAACTTGATACAGCCAAATGGATATCCGACATATCAAAATCAATATGTCCACAACAGAACTACTTATTACTAAATTAACTTCTCCTCTGTATTCTATACCTCAGTGAGTAATACACTATTCAATCTCTCTCAACATAAACCTGGGAATCATAGTAGTCTCTTTCTTCCTTACTCCCATAAGTCAATCACCAAATACTACTAATAATATCCCATTTATCAAGAGTTCTCAAAAACTATATTCTCACTCCATTTTCACTGTAACATTTGTTGCCCTCCTAACATTTTGCTTATTTATTCAAAAAACCACTAAAATATATATTAGAAAAGAAAAACAGGTTTCAAATCAATGACCTCAACTCTCATCTTAGAAACTAGAAAAAGAAAAGCAAATTAAACCAATGGTAAGCATAAAGAAGGAAATAATGAAGATGAGAGAGGAAAAAAACAATAAAATTAAAAAACAGAAAATAATAGCAAAAAAAAAAAAATCAATGAAACCGAACATTAGTTCATTGAGAAAATTTTTTAAAATTCATAAATCCCTAGCTAGATTAATCACAAAAAAGAGAGAAAATAAAAGAATTACCAATATCAGGAATAAAAGAAGTGACACCACAAGAGAGTCTACAAATACTAAAATGATAATAAGGGGGACATTATAAACAACATTATAACAATAAGTTTGACAAACTACATGAAATGGACAAATTCTCTGAAAGACACAGTATACCAAAGCTCATACAAGAAGAAATAGAAAACTAGAATAGCCCTATATCTAATAAAGAAATTGAATTGTAGTTAAAATACTTTCCCACAAAGAAAACCCCTTGCCTAGATGGCTTCAAGGTTCAATAATGAATTTGACTAAATATTTAATAATAAATAATAGCAATTCTACCCAAAATCTTCAAGAAAAGTGAACAGCAAGGAATACTTCCTAACATGTTCCATGAGGTCAGCATTACTGGACACCAAAACCAGGCAAAACCATTAAAAGAAAGAAAACAGAAGACTAATAACTCCACTAACATAGATGCAAAAGGGCTAAACAAAATTTTAGCAAATTGAATACAACAATATAAAAATAACAACAAAATCCATCCTGACCAAGTGGGGTTTATCCCAGCAGTCCAGGTTTGAGTTAATATCTGAAAATCAACCAATGTAATTCACAATGCTGTGAAAGAAAAAATATGTTAACTCAGTAGATGTAGAAAAAGCACTTGACCAAATTCAACATCCATTTGTGGTTAAGAACTCTCAGAAAACTAGAATCATATATCTCTTAAGGAACCTGTATCTGGAATATATACAGAAGTTAATAATAAAAAGGTGACTAATTCAATTAACAAATGAGCACAGGATTTGAAAAGATATTTCTCCAAAGAATATATACAAAGAGTCAATAGGCACACAAAAAGATGCCCAACATCATTAATCATTAAGGGAATGCTAATCAAAACCACAATGGGACTTCCCTGGTGGTCCAGCAGTTAAGACTCCATGGTCCCAATGCAGGGTGCCCGGGTTCGATGCCCAGTCAGGAAACTGGATCCTGCATGCCGCAACTAAGACCCGGTGCAGCCAAATAAATAAATAAATATTTTTTTTTAAAAACCCACAATGAGACCACTTCAGACCCACTAGTATGACTAGAATCAAAAAGGTAGACAAGGGCTTCCCTGGTGGCACAGTGGTTGCGAGTCCGCCTGCCAATGCAGGGGACACGGGGTTCTGCCCCAGTCCAGGAAGATCCCCT
>NW_006777400.1:157798-181774 GCF_000442215.2 Lipotes vexillifer | reverse complement strand
GGAAAAAAAAAAAAAAAAAAAAAAAAAAAGGTAGACAATAATAATTGTTGGTGAGGATTCAGAGAAATTAGAACCCTCATACATTGCTGGTGGTAATGTAAATCAGAAGATAACTTAGCAGTTCCTCAGAAAGGTAAACATAGAGCTACCATATAATCCAGCATAGAGCAACCATATAAACTACCATATAACCTAGTTAACTAAGAGAATTAAAACGTTTTCAAACAAAAACGTGTTCATGAATGTGCATAACAGCATTATTCATAATAAACAATGAGTGGAAACAGCCCTAATATCCATCAACTGATGAATGGTGAACAAACTGTGGTATATACATAGAGCCCTAAAAAATGAAGTAGAGCCATATTTCAGAGATAGAGACTCCAGTTCTAGATCACCAAAATAAAACAAATATTACAATAAAGTAAGTCACATGAACTTTTATTTCCTAGTGAATATAAAAGTTATGTTTACATTATACTGCAATCTATTAGTGTGCAATAAAATTGTCTTTAAAAAAACCTTAATTAAAAAATACTTTCTTGCTAAAAAATGCTAATCATCATCTGACAATGCAAGGTTGCCACAAACCTTCAATTCATAAAAAATGCAGTATCTGTGAAGCACAATAAAGTGAAGTGCAATAAAACTGGGTATGTCTGTACTGCTTTATGCTACAACATGGATGAACCTTGAGAGTATTATGCTAAATGAAAGAAGCCAGACACAAAAGACCCCATAACATATGATATCATTAATATGTGATGTCCAGAATAGGAAAATTCATAGAAATAGAACAGGAGAGGGACTGTTAACAGGTAGGAGGTTTCTTTCTGGGGTGATAAAAATATTCTACACTTAGGGGATATGAATTGGTATAGCCACTATGGAGAACAGAATGGAGGTTCCTTAAAAAACTACAAATAGAACTACCATATGACCCAGCAATCCCACTACTGGGCATATACCCTGAGAAAGCCATAATTCAAAGAGTCATGTACCAAAATGTTCAATGAAGCTCTATTTACAATAGCCAGGAGATGTAAGCAACCTAAGTGTCCATCATCGGATGAATGGATTAAGAAGACGTGGCACATATATACAATGGAATATTACTCAGCCATAAAAAGAAACAAAATTGAGTTATTTGTAGTGAGGTGGATGGACCTAGAGTCTGTCATACAGAGTGAAGTAAGTCAGAAAGAGAAAGACAAATACCATATGCTAACACATATATATGGAACCTAAGAAAAAAAAATGTCATGAAGAACCTAGGGGTAAGACAGGAATAAAGACACAGACCTACTAGAGAATGGACTTGAAGATATGGGGAGGGGGAAGGGTAAGCTGTGACAAAGTGAGAGAGTGGCATGGACATATATACACTACCAAACGTAAAACAGATAGCTAGTGGGAAGCAGCCGCATAGCACAGGGAGATCAGCTTGGTGCTTTGTGACCACCTAGACGGGTGGGATAGGGAGGGTGGGAGGGAGGGAGATGCAAGAGGGAAGAGATATGGGAACATATGTATATGTATAAGTGATTCGTTTTGTTATAAATCAGAAACTAACACACCACTGTAAAGCAATTATACCCCAATAAAGATGTTAAACAAAAAAATGAGCTTGTGAAAAAACTAGAACTCAGGCCCACGAGACCTACTGAATCACAATCTGCACTTTTACAATCTCCCCAGTGTACCTGTGTACCCATGAATAGTTGAAAGGTACATTTCTACCTCGACATGTCTTTTCTGTCTGAGAAATAAACACATTTTATCCAGTTTCATATAAATAAAACACTCAAAAATGCAAAAAACAAAAATATTCTCCACTTAGACTGCTGCCCAATTCTGTGACTATACTAAAAACCATTGAATTATACAATTTAAATGGGTGAATTTTATGGTATGTTAATTATATCTCAATAATAATGTTAAAAAAAATGTGTGTACCCAATCCCAGGCCTAAAAAAAGATAACTTCAATCCATACTTTTCAACACATATAAAAATTAACTGGGGCTTCCCTGGTGGCGCAGTGGTTGAGAGTCCGCCTGCCAATGCAGGGGACACGGGTTCGTGCCCCGGTCCAGGAAGATCCCACATGCCGCGGAGCGGCTGGGCCCGTGAGCCATGGCCGCTGAGCCTGCGCGTCCGGAGCCTGTGCTCCGCAATGGGAGAGGCCACAACAGTGAGAGGCCCGCGTACCGAAAAAAAAAAAAAAAAATTAACTGGACCTGCACAGAAGGAGAGAGGTGGCACATCCAGACAGGGGCCTCAGGAGTGTGGAGTTCTGGAGTTTCGTGCCATGTTGATGACAGGCTCTTAGTGCCCCGGCCAGGCATCAGGGCTGTGCCTCTGAGGTGGGAGAGCCAACTTCAGGACACTGGTCTATAAGAGACTGCCCAGCTCCACGTAATATCAAACGGCGAAAATCTCCCAGAGATCTCCATCTCAACACCAAGACCCAGCTCCACTCAATGACCAGCAAGCTACAGTGCTGGACACCCTATGCCAAACAACTAGCAAGACAGGAACACAACACTACCCATTAGCAGAGAGGCTTCCTAAAATCACAATAAGGCCACAGACGCCCCAAAACACACCACCAGACATGGGCCTGCCCACCAGAAAGACAGGATCCAGCCTCATCCACCAGAACAGAGGCACTAGTTCCCTCCACCAGGAAACCTACACAACCCACTGAACCAACCTTAGCCACTGGGGACAGACACCAAAAACACCGGGAACTACGAACCTGCAGCCTGCAAAAAGGAGACGCCAAACACAGTAAGATAAACAAAATGAGAAGACAGAAAAACACACAGCAGATGAAGGAGCAAGATAAAAACCCACCAGACAAAACAAATGAAGAGGAAATAGGCAGTCTACCTGAAAAAGAATTCAGAGTAATGATAGTAAAGATGATCCAAAATCTTGGAAATAGAATGGAGAAAATACAAGCAACGTTTAACAAGGACCTAGAAGAATTAAAGAGCAAACAAACAGTGATGAACAACACAATAAACGAAATTAAAAATTCTCTAGAAGGGATCAACAGCAGAATAACTGAGGCAGAAGAATGGATAAGTGACTTGGAAGATAAAACAGTGGAAATAACTACTACAGAGCAAAATAAAGAAAAAAGAATGAAAAGACTTGAGGACAGTCTCAGAGACCTCTGGGACAACACTAAATGCACCAACATTCGAATTACAGGGGTCCCAGAAGAAGAAGAGAAAAAGAAAGGGACTGAGAAAATCTGTGAAGAGATTATAGTTGGAAACTTCCCTAATATGGGAAAGGAAATAGTTAATCAAGTCGAGGAAGCACAGAGAGTCCCATTCAGGATAAATCCAAGGATAAACACGCCAAGACACATATTAATCAAACTGTCAAAAATTAAATACAAAGAAAACATATTAAAAGCAGCAATGGAAAAACAACAAATAACACACAAGGGAATCCCCATAAGGTTAACAGCTGATCTTTCAGCAGAAACTCTGCAAGCCAGAAGGGAGTGGCAGGACATATTTAAAGTGATGAAGGAGAAAAACCTGCAACCAAGATTACTCTACCCAGCAAGGATCTCATTCAGATTTGATGGCAAAATTAAAACCTTTACAGACAAGCAAAAGTTGAGAGAGTTCAGCACCACCAAACCAGCTTTACAACAAACGCTAGAGGAACTTCTCTAGGCAGGAAACACAAGAGAAGGAAAAGACCTACAATAACAAACCCAAAACAATTAAGAAAATGGTAATAAGAACATACATATTGATAATTACCTTAAATGTAAATGTACTAAATGCTCCCACCAAAAGACATAGGCTGAATGGATACAAAAACAAGACCCTTATATATGTTGTCTACAAGAGACCCACTTCAGACCTAGGGACACATACAGACTGACAGTGAGGGTATGGAAAAGATATTCCATTCAAATGGAAATCAGAAGAAAGCTGGAGTAGCAATTCTCATATCAGACAAAATAGACTTTAAAATAAAGACTATTATAAGAGACAAAGAAGGACACTACATAATGATCAAGGGATTGATCCAAGAAGAAGATATAACAATTGTAAATATTTATGCACCCAACATAGGAGCACCTCAATACATAAGGCAAATACTAACAGCCATAAAAGGGGAAATCGACAGTAACACATTCATAGTGGGGGACTTTAACACCCCACTTTCACCAATGGACAGATCATCCAAAATGAAAATAAATAAGGAAACACAAGCTTTATTTGGTACATTAAACAAGATAGACTTAATTGATATTTATAGGACATTCCATCCAAAAACAACAAAATACACACTCTTTTCAAGTGCTCATGGAACATTCTCCAGGACAGATCGTACCTTGGGTCACAAATCAAGCCTTGGTAAATTTAAGAAAATTGAAATCGTGTCAAGTATCTTTTCTGACCACAACGCTATGGGACTAGATATCAATTACAGGAAAAAAATCTGTAAAAAATACAAACACTTGGAGGCTAAACAACACACTACTTAATAACCAAGAGATCACTGAAGAAATCAAAGAGGAACTCATAAAATACCTAGAAACAAATGACAATGGAAACACAACCACCCAACACCTATGGGATGCAGCAAAAGCAGTTCTAAGAGGGAAGTTTAGGGTAATACAGTCCTACCTTAAGAAACAAGAAACATCTCAAATAAACAACCTAATCTTACACCTAAAGCAATTAGAGAAATGAGAACAAAAACCCCCAAAGGTAGCAGAAGGAAAGAAATCATAAAAATCAGATCAGAAATAAATGAAAAAGAAATGAAGGAAACGACAGCAAAGACCAATAAAACTAAAAGCTGGTTCTTTGAGAAGACAAACAAAATTGATAAACCATTAGGCAGCCTAATCAAGAAAAAACAGGGAGAAGACTCAAATCAACAGAATTAGGAATGAAAAAGGGGAAGTAAAAACTGACACTGCAGAAATACAAAGGATCATGAGAGATTACTATAAGCAACTCTATGCCAATAAAATGGACAACCTGGAAGAAATGGACAAATTCTTAGAAATGCACAACCTGCCGAGACTGAACCAGGAAGAAATAGAAAATATGAACAGACCAATCACAAACACTGAAATTGAAACTGTGATTAAAAATCTTCCAACAAACAAAAGCCCAGGACCCAGGACCAGATGGCTTCACGGGCAAATTCTATCAAACATTTAGAGAAGAGCTAACACCTATCCTTCTCAAACTCTTCCAAAATATAGCAGAGGGAGGAACACTCCCAAACTCATTCTACGAGGCCACCATCACCCTGATACCAAAACCAGACAAGGATGTCACGAAGAAAGAAAACTACAGGCCAATATCACTGATGAACACAGATGCAAAAATCCTCCACAAAATACTAGCAAACTGAATCCAACAGCACATTAAAAGGATCATACACCATGATCAAGTGGGGTTTATCCCAGGAATGCAAGGATTCTTCAATATACGCAAATTAATCAATGTGATACACCATATTAACAAATTGAAGGAGAAAAACTATATGATCATCTCAATAGATGGAGAGAAAGCTTTCGACAAAATTCAACACCCATTTATGATAAAAACCCTGCAGAAAGTGGGCATAGAGGGAACTTTCCTCAATATAATAAAGGCCATATATGACAAACCCACAGCCAACATCGCCCTCAATGGTGAAAAACTGACACTATTTCTACAATTACTTTAAAAGCAGCTTAAAATCATTCATTAGATAGCTGTTACAGTTGAAGCTGGGACTCAGTAGAACATACCAAGGGAAGGTATTCATTTTCATGTTCAGAAAGCATTACTCTTTCCTACTGTGAAGAAGAATCCAGTTTGCATGCAATAAATTAATAGTTAAATGATCGTTTTGTTAGAAAAATAATTACCTGTGAGACACCCAGCTTTTTACAAGCATCAAGAAAATTTTCTACATTTCTTCGACATTTTGCCATGCTAAGTTTAGGCTGTAAAGTAAGAAAAAAAGGTATATTTTCAGGTATATTTATACAAAATTAATAAAAACTGAAAATTAAATTTATTGAAGTATATTATTTAAAGATTGTTTCAAGAAGCTCTATCTTCCTTTAGAGAACTAACAAATTGCAAACAAAACTTACCACTGCTGGTGATGGCACATGAATACTAGCTACAGAGCGTGGCCTTATGTGATTGGCTAAATGGCAAAGAACAACCCCATCCATCAGTGCAGCTCCAATGTCATCAGGCAAAATTACTTTTAACCTGGATTCAAGATTCTACAAAAGAAACGGGTATAAATCACAGATATTCTATCTAAATATATATGTTATATATTTATACAACTAATCATTATGTAATCTAAAATTTTAAAGAGTACTGAAAATAAAATATACCTTGTTAATTTTCCACGTTAAACCCATTTCTATAAAGCAGACCTGAAAGGTCAATATGACTTACATTGCGAAGTTGTCGTATTTGCTCTCGTTCTTCCCGTAGATGTTCCATCTTTCTTCTCATTGTAAAACCTGGATCTGCTGCCCCATATTCCTGACGAGATGAGCGGCTAAAAGCTATAAAACAGAAATTTCCTAGCTTATTACAAAGCTAACAGGAAGGATCAACCATCGGTGGGGAAAGAGACATGATAAAAAGAACCAGAACAAAATGACATAAAACACTATTATTATTAATAAATTCTAAATATTTTTTACAGAATATAACTGAAATCTGCTTATTTGCATAATTGAAAGTAACAGGGAAGACAAGTGTAACAATTTCTACCACCTATACATGTTCTTACTTAAACATATATTATTAGAAACTTATGATCCAGGTTAAGAATTATTACTGAACACAAATCAGCCTTTATTATCTTTAAAGAAAAAGGAAATTATTCTTGAAGGTCAATACAGTTATTCACGAATAAAAACTATAATTCAATACCTTGCCAAGTAACATGGATCCATTTTCTTTTGGGCTTGCCAAATGCGAAAAGATCCCTTTTTAAAACCACAATATAATGGAGTGCTATAATTTCAAACAGTGTTTGGTCTGCTGGCAGAGTGGTCATTCTAATAGCAGTCACAGTAGAGTAGAAATAAGACTGCAGTATATCTAAGGCAAAAAGCTGAGGTTTCAGGAGCTTGAAAGTAAAGAGGAAGAAAGAAATGGGGAATGGGAATTGGAAAGACAAATAAGGTTAAGAGAAAATTACTTTTAGGAGAGGGGAAAGAATCTATGTGTACTTAAAACTATGGAATCAATCCCATTTAAGCTGAGAAACTCGTTTCATATATAGCCAATAAATTTTATTTGCAGAATATATATTTACCTGATCTAGGCTTCAAGCCAAAGGGACCATGTGAAAAAGCATCAGTTCTATCATACTCCTAAAAACAAAAAACAAATAAAACCTCTTTTCTTTCAAAATAATCAAGGTAGTTAATCATATCCATTCCAATTTTGAGAAGTATTTTTTCCCACGATTAGTGTAGTAGAGAAAGGTAAACTGCATTTCAATTCAAATTGATATATTTCACTTTTAAAAGGCCTATAAATATTTGCTAATTGACTTCTCCCTCATAGTATAAGGAAAATGAAAAAGAAAATTATTGAAGCATATAAAATAGATATTTTTTGAATGAAGAACCAGATTAAAGTCTCCCCCAAAATGAAAAAAAGCTTCAATGAAAAGATAAGTGAAATTAGTAAAACTTACTCAGTACCTACTATGGACTTGACCCTTAGTGGATAATCTGAGGCAAATATACACATTCATACTAATAGGGGCTGCAGAGTGATAGATAATGAAGTATTATTTCTTCTATCTGAATGCACATTGTTTCAAAGTGCTTTCACACAGTAGTGTGCTTTGGGAAGAACTGTGGTATATTTTAAAAATCTGAACTTAGAAAGTTTAGGCTAAGCCTTGAGCAAAACATTTAATTTCTCTGTAACTGTTCCTTCATCTTTAAAATGGGATGTTGTAAAGATTAAGTGAGATACCTAAAAGAAAGCACTTTGTAAATTATAAGATGGAAAGATAATGTAATTTTAGCAGCATCTTATTTAATCTGTACAACAACTGAAGTAGCCAGAGTTTGGGGCTTCAGTCACTTCTCTACCATTTATTGACTGGCGTCTTTAGGAAAAGTTATCAGTCTCTGCAGCTGTAAAATGATGAGGATACTACCCAGCTCATGGGACTGCTCTTAGGTTTAAATGTATAGGCAAGCACTTTGTTAATAGTAAAGCACTATACTAATTGTTTTTATCATTTTCCTTTCACAGATGAAACTAAAACAATCAGAATTCTGTTGACTCTCTTAATTTTCTGATTAACATATGATAAGCAATTCAAGTTGAAAGTCAGTTGAGCTACTAAAATACATGCTCACCACCCTATCCCTCTACAAGCCTCAGTTTGTCTTGATTACTTCGGTTAAAGTGTTATGAATTTCCAGACAAAATTTTCACTTATCCAAATGTAAGGAAAAATGTATTATAAAAGCAATATAATTTATTTGAGAAAACTGGCACTGATACTCTCCCCATGAGCACAGATCATAAAATCATAAAGTACCTAGTTAAATAAGGTAGCACTTACATTTGTTATAACTGAAAGTAAAAAAAGGATTTACAAAAGCATGTGACAAAGGCTAATTTTAGGATATCCTAATTTAAATTATTTTCTAAAAGAATGCAAACCATTTTCCTGCCATATAAATAATTTAGAAACATGTTTATAAAATTAATGTCCACGTCCATTTAAAAGTTTTATAATGCAACTCACCCAAAACAATAGACAAAGAATCCTGGCTTTTTAAAAAACTAACACCACCTATATAAGATGAAATACTGGCTAATTAACCAAAGTTATATGGTGAATTTGGATCATCCAAACGTTTAGACAAAGTTCTGAATTCACCAAATGAACACATAATCATCTATTTACTAATGCCAATACACTTTTAGAATACTAAAGTAATCTGAAGTAGAAGAGATACTGTTTAGAATTTTTAAAATTTATCTCTTACTGGGAAGCAATAGGTTTAACTAAATTAGAAGAGTTAATCATTCAAACCACCAAAGTATTTGGTTGAGATCTCAGAAACTCTAACTTTCATCTACCCCTTCTCCCCATGCTCCTCCTTAGGTCTAAGATGCTAGGAAAGGTGTACCCTCCTGTCGATAGGAACAACCCACTACAGGGATGTTTCTCGTGGAAAAAGGAAATTTTTCTTGCATTGCTTTCAGACCTAACTGGTTATGAGAAAAACCAAAGGCCATTGCACAATGCTGAAGTACTTTCTTCAAGTTTAAAAGCTGAAAGCTGTTCTTATCATTGATTTCAAAATATGGATGAATTATAAAACATAAAAAATGTATAAAGTGAATTATTTTCTGTGATCTATAGGCATTTTTCAATAACTAATTTAAGTGATATTGATTATGAACATTTGTTCAAAAATATGGTGTTCTTAGAATTTTTTATAGGCTAGGTTTGTATAAATTAACCTACTATGGATTTTTAAATATGGGTGAATAAATTACACTTAAAAAAAAGAAAGATGAAGTTAGAGAGAAGAGACAAAGAAACCTATGTAAACACATTTAAAAACAGAACTTGTACCTCAGATGATACTGGAGATTGTGGTGACATATTAGCATTATCACTGTCTTGCTAAAATATAAAAACAAGAAGATGAAAGATGAAATTAAAATATGAATGATGATTTAGACATATAAAAGGAAAACTGAAAATTTTTTGATTAACTACTAAAGGAAGAATCTGGAAAATGCCATCTACCACCTTGCCAAAGTGTGGTCTGTGGACCAGTAGCATCAGCATCCTCTGGGAGCTTGTTAGAAATGCAGAATCTCAGGCCCCACCCAAGACCTACTGAATCAGAATCTGTATTTCAGGTGACTCATAAGCCCTTTAAAGTTTTAGAAGTAGTATCTACTTACATCAAATATTTTCTTATAAATGTATTTCCTTTAAATATCACAAATGAAAAACCTTTCTATATTTCTTAGAAAATAGCCATGTGTTAAGATTAATTCCTGATGGGAAATGGCAACAATATGTTACAATCTGAGACAGGTACATGGAAGCATGCAAAAATTCCATCACGCCAAATAATAACATTTACCTGGAAAATTATGTGTATCTAACATAGGCTTAGAAATAATGACAAAGAATTAATTGAATTGCATAAAATACTACTAAATGGTCCATGTTTTTTCAATGACTACTACTAAACAAATACAAAATTCTTAACATTTAATCTTGAATATGCATACCACAGAGGACATGTATTCATCATCAACAAATGATTACTATCTACTATATGTCAGACACTGGTGCTAGACACTGGGAACACTGAAATTTAGTAAAATATCATCCACTCAAGGATCTCTCAGTCTAGGGGGAAAACAGATTCATTTACATGGGTAGTACAACCTTCTCAGTATAAGGACAGAGCTATGCATGATATATTATGAGGCACAGATAAGGGGCACTTGGGGAAACAGTGGGGGTGGTAGATAAAATCAAGTTTCCTGAGAAACTAAAAAACTGAGTAGATGTTTAACAATATTCCAAGATGAGAGGACAACAAGGACAAAGGCACAGAAGTAATAACAGCCAGGACATGGAAGCAACCTAAATGTCCACTGACAGATGAATGGATAAAGAAGATGTGGCACATATATACAATGGACTATTACTCAGCCATAAAAAGAAATGAAATTGAGTTATCTGTACTGAGGTGGATGGACCTAGAGTCTGTCATACAGAGTGAAGTAAGTCAGAAAGAGAAAGACAAATACTGTATGCTAACACATATATATGGAATATAAGGAAAAAAATGTCATGAGGAACACTCTTGCACTGTTGGTGGGAATGTAAATTGATACAGCCACTGTGGAGAACAGTATGGAGGTTCCTTAAAAAACTACAAATAGAACTACCATATGACCCAGCAATCCCACTACTAGGCATATACCCTGAGAAAACCATAATTCAAAAATCATATGTACTCCGATGTTCATTGCAGCACTGTTTACAATAGCCAGGATATGGAAACAACCTAAATGTCCATCAACTGATGAATGGATAAAGAAAGGATAAAGAAGATGTGGCACATATATACAATGGAATATTATTCAGCCATAAAAAGAAACGACATTGAGACATTTGTAGTGAGGTGGATGGACCTAGAGTCTGTCATCCAGAGTGAAGTAAGAAAGAGAAAAACAAATGCCATATGCTAACACATATATATGGAATAATAGAAAAAATGTTTCTTTAGAACCTAGAGGCAGGACAGGAATAAAGACGCAGACATAGAGAATGGACTTGAGGACATAAGGAGGGGGAAGGGGAGGCTGGGATGAAGTGAGAGAGTAGCACTGACATATATACACTACCAAATGTAAAATGGATAGCTAGTGAGAAGCTGCTGTATAGCACAGGGAGATCAGCTTGGTGCTTTGTGCCCACCTAGAGGGGTGGGATAGGAAGGGTGGGAGGGAGGCTCAAGAGGGAGGGGATATGGGGATATATGTATATGTATAGCTGATTCACTTTGTTGTACAGCAGAAATTAACACAACATTGTAAAGCAATTATACTCCAATAAAAATGTTTTAAAAAAAGAAGCAATAAATGTAAGGATGAGTGCAGAAAACCTTGTAGTTCCACATTTTTGGACAGTATGGTGAAAGGAAGGCAAATCGTGAGTTGAGGCTGATGTGGTAAGCAGGAGCTTAATGAAGAAGGACCTTGAATTTACCTTCTAAGTGATAAGGAGACAGTGAACGTTTCTAAGCAAGGGAATGGCCTGATCATATTTGTGTTCTTTGAAATAATCATTTGCAGCAGAGAGGTGAATGGACTGGAGAAAGGGAGAAGATCAAGGATGCTATTGCAGTAATACAGGCAAGAAATGAGGAGGGCCTGTGCCAGAGCAGAAATAGCAGAAATGCAGGTGGGGAATGTATTCAAAATATTTCTGTATCAAAAAAAAAAAAGGTTTTGGTAACTGATTAGATATTGAAGCAGGCAGGATCAAAGTGGATATAATATATAAAGGAATATATATATTATATATATATATTATGTATTATATATATTATATATATATATTATATATATTATATATATTATATATATATTATATATATATTATAATATATAAAGGAATATATATTATATTATATATATAATATATATAATATATAAAGGAACAGGGAAAATATCCAAGCTGAACTTCTAGCTCAGGTACAACAAACGTTTTTTTGGTGATTCCATTTCCTAAAATTAAAGAAGTTTTCAGAAGCCCTGCCAAGTATCCAACATCAAATGAATTACCAATCCTTCCAAACAAAAATACACAAAGCTTAAGTATTCATGGTGATGAGACTGTATCATTTCAAAAATGCCAGGCTGCTATACAGCTTAAAATGATGAGGTAGAAAAATTTATAGTAATGCACAAACTGTAGAAATCTAATTTTAAGTGTTGAAATAGTATACTGAGCTGTAAAAAGAGATTAACAAACTCCAAAGGAAAAATCTCAATTGACCACCAGGTTGATTTAAGAAGATAAAATATAGGAAAATGTAGAAATTTTAAATTAATTACTTTCAAGATGAATGTTAATAAAATTCTAAAGCTGAACTACAAAGGACAGATGTAAATTACATGATTAAATTAATAATTGTCTAACGCTCAGTTTTTATTATTGGAGAAAACTTGTGCATTAAATCAATAACAAACTGAAAGATGAATTACATTTTACTCTGATTGAGCCAACTACATGTGAAAGTAAATATTTTAAACAATTACTAATATTACCCTCTTTTCTCACCTCATCGTTTTCATTGCCACTTGAACTCTTCCTTGATGATTTATACTGAAAAATATTTAAATCATATTATTTTATTTTTCCTTGAACAAATAAATTCTCTAACTAGTAAATTATATATGAGGTTTATTCACATTTTGGTACTTTTATTAAATTATCTAAATTATATATAAAATGTAATTTATATGTAAAGATAATAAACTGTTTAATTACATAACCAGTTTAAACAGTCCTACTACTTACTAATAGCTAACACAAAACAGTACTTTCTATGTGCAAGGCATTGTTCTAAGTACATACATCAAGTAACATTTCCTTCCTAAACCAATCCATTTCCCATTCATTCAGGTTTGCTATCTGAGTGCTGTCTTAAATCCTCCTTTTTCTTAATCCACTATTTACAAAACATCAAGAAGTCAATTCTTTCTATAATCCCTCTCAGACTTACTTCTTCTGAATTCTCTCAAATATTATTCTATTCTAGGCCACACTATCTCACGCCTAGCCTGTAATCTCACCATTCAAAACTGTCATCCATTTTTAAGAAACCTACTGATTTTAGATTAAAAAATACTACATTAAATGTATACATTGAGTATACAATAACAGTAACAGTGATAATAACACTTATACCAGTGCTTACTATACACCACACACTGATTGAAGTGTGTTACATGTATGAACCCATTTAATATTCTTAACAACCCTGAGGTAAATAGTATTGGGTTGGCCAAAAGGTTCATTCAGTTTTTTCCGTAAGATGGCTCTAGCAGCACTTAGTTTAACTTTAACTTCATTCAAAACAATTTTGTTAGATTGTATGTGACAGCTGTCATATCAGCTTGCATTTTAAAAAAGACTTATCAAAATTGGTAAATTTTTGTATAGCCATTTTAATATTAAAGATGGAACAGGGGCTTCCCTGGTGGTGCAGTGGTTGGGAGTCCGCCTGCCGATGCAGGGGACACGGGTTCGTGCCCTGGTCTGGGAGGATCCGATGTGCCGCGGAGCGGCTGGGCCCGTGAGCCATGGCCGCTGAGCCTGCGCGTCCGGAGCCTGTGCTCCGCAACGGGAGAGGCCACAACAGTGAGAGGCCCGTATACCGCAAAAAAAAAAAAAAAAAAAAAAAAAAGATGGAACAAAAGAGCAACATTTTCAGCATATTATGCTTTGTTATTTCAAGAAAGGTAAAAACGCAACCAAAATGCAAAAAAAGGTTTGTGCAGTGTATGGACAAGGTGCTGTGACTAATCGAACGTGTCAAAAGTGGTTTGCAAAGTTTTGTGATGGAGATTTCTTGCTGGACGATGCTCCACAGTCGGGTAGACCAATTGGAGTTGATAGCGATCAAATTGAGACATTGAGAACACTCAACGTTATACCACGCAGGAGATAGCTGACATACTCAAAATATCCAAATCAAGTGTTGAAAATCATTTGCACCAACTTGGTTATGTTAACCACTTTGATGTTTGGGTTCCACGTAAGTTAAGTGAAAAAAACCTTGACCATATTTCTGCATGCGATTCTCTGCTTAAACGTAACGAAAACGTTTCGTTTTTAAAACAAATTGTGACGGGAGATAAAAAGTGGATACTGTACAATAATGTGGAATGGAAGAGATCGTGGGGCAAGCAAAATGAAACACCACCAACCATGCCAAAGGCTGGTCTTCAACCAAAGAAGGTGATGTTGTGTATATGGTGGGATTGGAAGGGAGTCCTCTATTATGAGCTCCTTCCGGAAAACCAAATGATTAATTCCAACAAGTACTGCTCCCACTTAGACCAACTGAAAGCAGCACTCAATAAAAAGTGTCCAGAATTAGTCAACAGAAAACGCATAATCTTCCATCAGGGTAACGTAAGACCCCATATTTCTTTGATGACCAGGCGAAAACTGTTACAGCTTGGCTGGGAAGTTCTGATTCATCAACCATATTCAGATATTGCACCTTTGGGTTTCCATTTATTTAGGTCTTTACAAAATTCTCTTAATGAAAAAAATTTCAATTCCCTGGAAAACTGTAAAAGGCACCTGGAACAGTTCTTTGCTCAAAAAGACAAAAAGTTTTGGGAAGATGGAATTATGAAGTTGCCTGAAAAATGGCAAAAAGTAGTGGAACAAAAGAGTGAATATGTTGTTCAATAAAGTTCTTGGTGAAAATGAAAAATGTGTCTTTCATTTTTAATTAAAAACCAAAGGCACTTTTTGGCCAACCCAATATTATCTCCATTTTATACTAAGGCACAGAGGTAATATGCTTAATATCACAAATGCTAGAATGTAAAACATTGCTTGTTTTTAGGAGCAGGAATCAAGGAAATACAGTTTTGACAACCACTAAAGTTCTTCTGATTCCTCCTCGCCAGTAATTATCCTGCAAATCAGTGGTAGATTGACCTTTTCAAAATACTACGTGCAACTCATGACTCTTCTGTTGAAAAAACCTAACTTTCAGATTATGTCCAAGTTTCTCTGCCTGGCATTCAAGGTTCTAGTTAATAGCCCCCTTTACTTATGCAGCATTATCTTCCATAACTCTTGGGAAAACAGATAACCTACCTGATAGCTCAACCACAAACTGGAGGATGAGCAGCATTAGGGATGACAAATACAAGACCTAAAATTCCTCCACTGTCTCTCCTATGACTTATGACAACTATCACTAATCTACCAAGGTGCTCTTTCCAGCTGATTCCAGACATAGCCTCAATATACTTTCAATCCAATGTTCCAGATAGCCACTGAATAGAGTTGGCATGTGTGAATAAACCTATTTGCCATCCTTAGGCACGATGTCACTGACGACACTTGTTCTTGTTCTACTTCAACAAAAGAGTGACATTTAGACAGTTGGACACCAGGACCCCAAGATGGCATCAGGCATACTCGTGAAGGTGAAGAAACTCATGGATGTCAAAACAGGGGAGCTGCCCAAGCTTGATACCGATGCAGGATTTCACCCCTAAAGGCACTGCTGGAGAGCTTCAAAGAGGTTATTCCTACGAGTATTACAAGTATTTCACTGGAGTTTCCATGCTTATGTGCTTTTCAACTACTGCCTTTCTTACAAGGAACTCAAACATGAGCAGTTATGCAAGTACCACTGAAAAGGAGGACGCAGTCTGCATTCCTGACCATGACCTTCTTTGCCCAGCAGCCCTGATCTTTGCTGAATCCTTTCATATCCTAATTGAGAATTAACATCTGAAAAAAGATGACTGGTAGGGACTTCCCTGGTGGTGCAGTGGTTAAGAATTCGCCTGCCAGTGCAGGGGACACGGGTTCGAGCCCTGGTCCGGGAAGATCCCACATGCCACGGAGCAACTAAGCCCGTGTGCCACAACCACTGAGCCTGCACTCTAGAGCCCACAAGCCACAACTACTGAGCCCATGTGCCACAACTACTGAAGCCCAGGCACCAATAGCTCATGTTCCGCAATGAGAAGCCACCTCAGTGAGTAGCCCCCACTCGCCACAACTAGAGAAAGCCCGTGCATAGCAACGAAGACCCAACGCAGCCAAAAATAAATAAATAAAATAAATAAATTTATTTTTAAAAAAAGATGACTGGTAGAAAAACAAAAAACAAAAGAACGACATTTTAGTGAATAATAAGCTAATATTTATTAGTGTATACTGTGTGGCAAGTGCTGTTCTAAGCACTTTATATTATTAAATAATTCAGTAGTTATAATAATCCTATGAAGGAAGATACTATTAGAGTCATCTGAAGATAAAAAATAATAATAATAATAAGCTCAGCAAGATTAGATAATTTGCCAAAGTCACTCAGTTAGTAGATATCTAAGGACTGGAACCAAAGTGGTTTGATTTCTGAGGTCAAAGCTCTTAACCACTATGCTATACTCTCATCACTAAATCTTAAATGATTAGTAGGGATTTTTCAGGAATAAAAGAATGGGCATGCTCAGAAGAAGGAAAGTACAAAGGAATAAAAAAGCTCAGCCTATGTAAAAAAGAGTAGCTAGTAACGAGTGAATTGTGGCAGGTAATAAGACTTAGAGAAGTAGGTAAGGATGGCCGTGAAGTTTTTTAAAAGTCCAAATTTTATGTAGTTTATAATGGGGAGCCAATAAAGAATTTTAAGCCAGGGATTTCTCTAAGGACTGTGAAACTAGAGAAAGGGGGACCATTAAGAAGTTATTACAATTGCCCAGACAAGCAAGAATGAGGGTTCCAACAAAAGCAAGGGCAGTAGATATGGAGAAGAGGTAATGAATTGGAGAAAGATGCATAATTAGCATCCTGATGACCAATAAGGTAAGAAGAAAGAAAGAAAGCAAAATCAAGGAGGACTGAGCTTAGAGAACTGGGTGGGTAATATTACTACTAACTAAAATAAAGAACAGAGAGGAGGAGCAAGTTCCATGGTGGTGGGGCAGGAGGGGGAGACATACTGATTTGAAATACATGGCATCCAGACAATTAGAAACACAGGTACAGAGAACAGGAAAAAAAAAGTTATGAGATGTAACTTTAGACCCAGGAGAATATGAGACATCTGGAATCATAAAAGCTTCAGAGAGAGTAACAAAAGATGAGACGCCTAAAAACAAGCAGAAGAAAAATCAGAAGAAAAGTTAGCCAGGAGCATCAAAAAGAAAAAAGAAGAATCAGGGAAGGAAAATGAGGCAGAAACCAAGCGAGGAGTTTTGAGAAGAAAGATGTGGTCATCACTGTCAAATGCTACACTAGATTTTGCCATTACTAGGTACATGTTAGGCTCTAGTGAGGGGCTATTTCAATGGAGAAATGGAAGTAAAAGACAGACTGCAGTGGGTTAAGGAGTGATCGGAAACTGCAGATCTACAAATGGCAAGTTTGGCCCTAGAAGAAAACAAAGAGATAAGGCAACAGCTGAAAGGGGAATCAGGGATAATGGTAGAGGTCTGAGCACATTTATAAGATGGAAGGTAAAGAGAAAGGACATAGAAGAGTGAACGGATAATTGATAAAGGAAAGAAACAGGATGATACAGTCGAGAACTTAAGATAATGAGACTTGTATTATTATTACTCAACTGCTATTCTAATTTAAAATATCCATTATACATGAAAACTTAGGAAGATACTTAGTTTTGCATTACTGCACATATTTAAAGGTCCTAAAATCCAAATCAGAAAATATACATAGATTTTTAAATATTCTATAAGTCCAACTTCTTACTAATTCAACTCAGCTGTCAGTTAACATTAGTCTGAATAACTCAAGTTTTATTATATCTAAATTCAAATACTACAATAAAGGCCTGTTCAGAAACACAAAGATCAGTTCATCTCTGAAGCTTTTATTAATTTCACAGAAGGGACAGTACTTGTGCACAAACTCTGACTCAGAACAAATCAGGTTATTTCACAAGCCCAGTTGGCTTCCGTATTCTGGTATAAAATTAACCATGGTCAGAGAAAATATACAAAAATATTTTCCTTGGGGTTAGCCATTAAGTTAAAATATTGTACTATATTTATGAAATCAGATATGTATTTTAAGAGTCATTATAATGTTTTATCACAAAAGTAGTGAGATACATTTGATGACAAATATATATGGCATTTAAATAAATCAAATAATCCTTAAAACTAATTTGGTATAGTTATTCTGATGTTTTTTAACTTTATTTAGAAATGAATCATCAAATGCATTTAGAAATGTGTGTTGTCATTCTTACAAGAAATTAAAGCTACTAATTTACATTGAATATTATCAAAAAAAGGTTAGATTTTCATACTTTGTTGTATATCTTATTCAAATGATATTAATAAATTTCTGTAAAATATTTTTGTAAGAACGGCACCAAAAACGGAGGAGACCTTAAACGAGCTGTATTCGGGGCCGCTCCCGGGCGAGGCTCACTGGCCCGAGAGAAAGGGGCCAGAGAGGTCGCGCCCGGCTGTGGGCGCGAACAAAACTTATAGGGGCGGACGCAGGGGAGGTGCTTGCTGTGTGAAGCAGCCCATTTTGGTAATCTCTCGGGTGTTGTGGCAACGTCAGGTGTCGGTTGCATCAGCCACTTTGGCGGGGGTTCTGTCTGGCTCCCTGGGCCCTTCCCCTGACCTGCTGGCCTTACAATTTTTAATAAAGTAATGTATTTTCTGGAATACCTTCACTCTGAGAAATGCAGTGATTTTCCTTCAGCAACAATGACATTAAATTTTATTTACCAGAATAGTAATCTACAGAAGAGCAGTTGGGAGTCTAAAAGAGTTAATATAACTCTCCTACAATGATTTACTTATATAATCTGACCTAAATTATCTTCTTACTCACATACTCTGGCCAATTATGTTGAAACTTTTTAAAATTTAGTTTCAGGGGCTTACCTGAAAAACATACCTCCCAAAATCAGTCCTAGCAACTATGAAACTGGAGAGCTAGATTTCACACACACACACACACACACACACACACACACACACTTTCAATAAATCTTCTAAATAACAGCATCATGAATAATTTACCATGGGACACAAACAAAGAAATCCTGTGGTTCAGTCATTTATATATGTTAGGATAAAGTTGCACAAAAGGTCTGTATGTTTCATAACAAAGCAAAGCTAAAGGAGCCATCACTGAGTGAGCTTAGTGATAATCTGATATATATCTCGAGAGTAGTATACTTTAACTATAAATCCAAATTAAGTTCAATACTATTATCTCATGAATAAGCCTTTTTATTCTTGAGATAAGTGATTAAGAGAAATTTTCTTTTTGAAAGAAAGACACTTCATAGATAATATTTTAATCATGAAAATACTGGCAAATCTGAATAACCATTTTGACTTCACTTAGAGAGTAGTATCTCAGTTTTATAATTTTTTTTTAACACCTATGGAAAAAACTGTTGACTTTATTTTTTTACAGTGTCCTAACACTGACATCTTCTGACTACTGAGGAGAACTACATGTCTCCTTAAAACATTTCCCAGTTACTGAAGCTTATCTTTGCACCTACTTTATTAACTATAGTAGAAATTAACATTTGTTGAATGATGATTATGGACTCTTCAAATATTATCTCCTTTGATCTCTTAGCAACTTAAAAAATAGCAATATTATGGAAGGTATACTTAAGCCATAAAAAATAAAATATCAACAAATGATACTATTAAATCAAATAACTATTTTTTAAAGGTTCACTGAGGCTTCTATTAAGACGTTACTGAGAAGTTTACTTGAGTTACAATAAAATATTTAAAAGACAATAAAACTGTATTTATCTGAAAGTGTGTTCATTTGATATTAGGCTATCCACAGCAGATCAACAGGCAGCATAGCATAGGTTCTCGGTTCAAGTCTTGACTAAGCTGCTTATTAGCTAAGTGGCTTGAAGCATTTTACTTAGCCTCTCTGTGCCTTAATTTCCCCATCTATAAAATAGGAATGACAATAAATGCACTTACTTCTTACTAAGTGCCATGTAAGTATTTTGAAAAACAGTCAGAATTTGTATGCTTTTACTATACTAATAGATCAAATAAATATCAAATCTCTTTTATTAGTTAGAAATACTAAAATTTCTACCACATCATCAGTTATTCATCAAGTTTTATCTGTTAACAAATTTTCTTTAGTGAGTTTGTTCAAGTGCCATAAACTAAAAGAGGGGGCTTACAAATTAATAAATGCCAGAATGCAAATATAACTGAAGATTTGTAAAGGGTACTGACCAGGGTTCTGCTAAGAATGTCTTTCCTTTTTTCCCTAAGTCTTTTATTTCTTCATTATCTCTCATATTGACCAGGTAACATAAGGCTCATTAAAAGGATTCAGTAATTATTTGTTGAAGGAGTAAACTTATCACAGACTAAGACATATAACACTTTTGCTTTGGTCATATGATACTACTTCCAAATGTATGTTACACTCCCGTAATAAGGAAACTGATCAATGTGCAGAGACCCACTTTTACCAAACTGAGAAAAGCATGAAATATAATCCTGTTTATTAGTGATATAAACTTCAAATTACCTATAATTTAACCTCAAACTATATATTTAGATATGTATTTATTATTAGATAAAAATTAGGTTTTGGGAAATAGAAAAGGTCCACAAAAACAATAAAATTTGCTATGCATAGAGCAGGAGCTTGGTTGCACTGAGTCAGAAATTCCAATAACAAATTCTAACTAGTATTGAAGATTACTCCAGTTCTAGTGACTGGCCACTACAAATACAGCAGACCTTAATCACAAATTAGACAATATTACAATATTTACAAAGGTGTACACACTGAAATTTCATTAAAACCCTTCTAACTAGAAATTTGAGATAATTCAGATGGTCTGAGCTTTTAATTTATCTAAGATAAAATGCCATCCTAAGAAATATATTAAGGTAATAAGAAAAGAAAATGGGGGGAAATGCTTTCAGGCATTTTTAGAATCATGTAAATAGCATTTATTTACATAGAAACAGTTAAATGCTAATTGTAAAAATGTGTCAACTCTTTACTGAAACAGATCCAATGAAAGACCTTTTTTGGGCAATTCTTTTAAAATACTGTTACATATTGCTACAACTAGCAGTGTAGCAAACATTCATGTTTCTTGTAAAGTATCTGGCAAATCACAATTCACACTGATCTACTCTTAATTATTTTGAATTACTGAAATGTTATGGAAATAACTGGCTCATATATGTATACCACATACATGTAGGAAATCAAGATAAAATAACACATCTACCATACCTAACTAGAGAGTTATATTCTGTCATATTAATGTAAAACAAAATGGATAAAGTCAAAACTAATAATTACAGAGTAAATTTTAAAACTTAATAAAGTACCTTGAAATATTCTTTTCTAATCTGTTTGCTCCGCCTCCTTTCTTCACTCTGCCAGATTATAGGCTGAGATTCTGGCCACTGTTGTTCATCTATTTGATCCTTTTGAGTTTCTAAGGGCTGTAATAAAATAATTTCTTTTAACTAAATAAATGAGAACAAAATATTAGATATAACAGTAATTTAATTTCTTCTTACCTGCCATGTGAGGGGTGATAATGGTGAATTAACTTCATCTGCTGAGACACTAAAAAATTAAAGATGCCTTAATATGTATATCTTAAGACATAGTCAAAACACAGGATATTTATTATATTAAAATAATTACCAAAAACTAAAAAAATAATAATAATTTCTTTAGATGATCTGTATGAAACTTCAAGTGGCCTAATATACATATAATTGGGGTTCCAGAATAATATAACTCAGGTGACAGAAAAGATATTTAAAGATAAATAAAGACCACAAATTTTCAAATTTCATGAAAACCATAAACCCACAAACTTGAGAAGCTCAATGAACTCCAAGCAAAAGAAATATGAAGAAAACTACAACAATATACATCATAATCAAATTAAAAACAAATGATAAATAGAAAATGTAAAAAGCAGCCAGAGAAAAAAGACTCAATAGGTCCAGTGAAACGAATACTGACAACAGAGTTCACAGAAAACAACGCAATCCAGAAGACAGTAGAAAAACCTCTTTAAGATACCAAAAGAAAACAAAAGTATCAACCTAGAATTTTATACTAGCAAAGATATCTTTCAAAAATGAAGGTGAAATAAAGACTTTTTTTTTTTAATTTTGGCTGTGCTGCACAGCTTGTGGGATCTGAGTTCTCTGACCAGGGATTGAACCCAGGGCCACAGCAGTGAAAGCGCCAAGTCCTAACCACTGGATCGCCAGGGAACCCCGAAGACTTTTTTAAATATTACAGAAACTGAAAGGATTCAACATCAGACCAGCAGTAAAAGTAATGTTAAAATATCTCTTTCAGGTAGAAGGAAAATGATATACATGGAAATACAGAGCTATACAAAGGAACAAAGGGCACTGGAGATGGTAACTAAAGGGGTAAAGATAAAAGACATTATTTGGATTATTTAAACCTCTTTAAAGAAACAATTGACTATTTAGAGCCAGAATAATAACAATGTAATATGTAACGCAGAAGTAAAATGTATGGCAACAATACCACAAAGGCCAGGAGGGAAGAAACAGAAGTATACTCTTGTAAGGTTCTTATAGGACATATAAAATGACATAATAGCACTTGAAGGTAGACTGTGATAAGCTAAATATTATACTTTAAACCCTAAAACAATCACTAACATAACAACAAGTTGTAGCTAAATAAGCCCGCAAAGGAGATAAATAGGAATTTTAAAATTTAATTCTAAAGACAGGAGAAAAAGAGGAAAGATGGCTACAAAGAATGGATAAGATAAAAATTAAACACACAATAATACAGTAGATTTAAATCCATGAATACCAATAGTTCCAATTAAATATTAACAATCTTAACACCACAATTAAAAGTCAGATTGTCAGATTTGATAGAAAAGGAAGATACCCCATATGCTAACAAGAAACCCACTTTCTCCATAAAGACACAAATAGGTTAAAAATAAAGGGAAGAAGAAAGATATATCATGTTAACACTAATCAAAAGAAAGCTGAGGTGACTATATAATATCAGAAAAGTACACTTCAGAGCAAAGAATATAACCAAGAATATTTAAAGTCATTTTATAATGACAAAGGTGTAAATTCACCAAAAGGACATTACAGTCCTAAACATTTATGCATCTAATAACAGCTTCAGAATATATGAAGGAAAAATGAAAGAACTTTAAAGAGAAAGACAAATCCGCAATTAGTGTTGGAGATTTCAAATAGTCTTCTCTTAATAACTGATAAAACCAACATTGTAGTGCGCCCAGGTGGTGGTGGGGTGGAAAAGACAAGAAATGAACAAATAAAGAAGTATATACTGAGAATGTCAGATGGTAAAAAAGTATATATTTACAATGTCAGACAGAATTAAGTTCTGTGGAGAAAAATAAAGCAGGGTCTGGGAAAAGGGACAAAGGAGTGGAGGAGGCATGCTCTTTTATATACGTTGTTCAGGTAATCCCTTGCTGATGAAGTGAAATCTGAGCAGAAATGTGAAGACAGGGGAATAAGCCATATGGTTATCTGAGAGGAAATCATTCCAGGCAGAGGCAAAAGCTTTGAAGGGGTGGGAAATGCTTGGAGTATTGGGAGTCAGCAAGGAGGCCAGT
>NW_006777400.1:155084-157788 GCF_000442215.2 Lipotes vexillifer | reverse complement strand
GAAGAGCGTGGCAAGAGGAATATAGTAGGGAGCCAAATGATGTAGAGGTTCACAAGTCCTTAAAGGACTCTAGTTTTTATTCTGAATGAAATGGGAGGTCATTAGAGAATTCTGAAGAATGACATGATCTGACTTACATTTTTAAAATACCAATCTGATATATTTTTTTGAAAACAGACTAAAGGAAAGCAAGGGCAGAAAGGAGACCTGTTACCAGACTGTTATAACTGAAGTAAGAGATTGCTAGGGCTAGGGTGGTAGGCATGGAGGTGGTAAGACATGATCAGATTCTGGGCATATTCTGAAGGCAGAGTCAACAAGATTTGCTAAAGGATTAGTTATGGGGTGTGAAAGAAAATTACAAGTTAAGGATGACTCTGAGATTTTTGAGCTGACCAACTAGAAAGATGGAGTTGACATTTTCTGAAATGGGGAAAAAGGCAGGAAGAGCAAGTTTAGAGGTACAAAGAGAAAGATTAAGAGTGTTATTTTGGAAAGTTAAGTTTCATATGCCTATTATACATCCAAGTGGAGGTGCTGAGTAGGTAACAGGTAATACAATTCTGCAGTATGTGTATGTGTATGTACATACATACACACATGTACATGCAAATGTTCATGCACATATATAGAAAATTGGTTTAAAGGGGAAAATACCAAAATATTAAGACTTCTCATCTCTGGGGAGTAGGATAATAGATGATATTTATTTTTTCTTTGTGATAAAGTTTCCCTAATTTTTTAACAATAAAACTACATTATTCTTATAATCAGGAAAAAACTAAAAGATTTTTCATTTTTTTTAAAGAAGAAATTGGTGATTGTTCTGAAAATGAGAAAAGTGGAAGTAATAATTCTGTAAAAAAAAAAAAAAAAAAAGGCCAGGATTGAATATCACAATTTTGAAGTTTGGGTAGCTGGGGCTTTCTCAAGAGAATGTTATAAACCAGGTGAGAAAGCTTAAGACAGAAATGAAAGGAACTGAGAAAGAAGGTAATAACAGAAAGTTCAAGGACAACAAAATATGTAAGATAAAGAATCAGTATTCAAAAAGGGAGAGAGTGGGTTAAATCCAGTTAAATGAAATTTGACAGAGATGAATGTTTCTAGACTTGGGTATGAAAAGTTATCTTATGCCTGAACTGAATTCTAAAAGCCTAAGTGAAAAATGGAAGAAGAAAGGGTAATCCCAGCAGAGATACCAGGATATAGAACACAGAGATGTGAAACTATTTTGTAATAAAGAAAGGAGTACTACTATTCCTAGCCAGAAAAGGTGCCAGTGGAACAGTACATTGGATGAGGCTCTCAAGCTAGGCAGAAATTCACTTCAATCTTGTGGGTTAAGCCAAACATTTTAAGCTTTATTCTAAAAGTTAGAAAGAACTATTAGAAGATAATAAATGGGAGTCACATAGTCAGGCTTGTGTTTTAGAACCATCACTCTTACACCACCAGTACAGAAAACAGATTTAAAGGTAGGCCAAATTCAAGAAAGGAGATATGTCTGGGGCCTGTTGCAGTGATCCAGGTGGAAAAGACGGGGCCTGAACCAACACAACTGTAATAGGAATGGAGAGATTGGGACAGACGCAAGTAATGTTAAGACACTATAGTTTTCTATGACTGAATGGATTGGGAAGGGTGCATAAGAGAAAGGAATTTCCAATTATTCCAAAGTTGACTATATAAATAGTGGCACATTCACTCAGGCAAACTATACAAGAGAATAAACAGATTTGGGAAAAGTAAGTTCAGTTTAGACTGTGAGGTAGTTAGGAAAACATATCAGTGAAATGTATGCATCTGGAGCAAGCAAAGTGATCTTGCTGCCATATATTAAGACTTGGGGTTCTGGAGCCAGACAACCTGGTTTTAAATCCTCACTGTAGACTCTTTCCAAGATGGCGGAGGAGTAAGACGCAGAGATCACCTTCCTCCCCACAGATACACCAGAAATACATCTACAGGTGGAGCAACTCCTACAGAACACCTACTGAACGCTGGCAGGAGACCTCAGACCTCCCAAAAGGCAAGAAACTCCCCACGTACCTGGGTAGGGCAAGAGAAAAAAGAATAAACAGAGACAAAAGGAAAAGGACGGTACCTACACCAGTGGGAGGGAGCCGTGAAGGAGGAAAGGTCTCCACACACTAGGAGCCCCTTCGCGGGCAGAGATTGCGGGAGGCGGAGCGGGGAGCTTCGGAGCCGCGGAGGACAGCACAGCAACAGGGGCGCGGAGGGCAAAGCGGAGAGATTCCCGCACAGAGGATCGGCGCCGACCGGCGCTCACCAGCCCGAGAGGCTTGTGTGCTCACCCTACGGGGGCGGGCGGGGCTGCGAGCTGAGGCTCGGTTTCGGTTTCGGTCGGAGCTCAGGGAGAGGACTGGGGTTGGCGGCTTGAACATAGCCCGAAGGGGTTAGTGCGCCACGGCTAGCCGGGAGGGAGTCCGGGGAAAAGTCTGGACCTACCCAAGAGGCAAGAGACCTTTTCTTGCCTCTGTGTTTCCTGGTGCGCGAGGAGAGGGGTTTTAAGAGCGCTGCCTAAAGGAGCTCCAGAGACGGGCGCGAGAAAAGCTCGGAAACCAGAGACGGGCGGGAGACGCTAAGGCTGCTGCTGCTGCCACCAAGGGGCCTGTGTGCGAGCACAGGTCACGGCCCCCACCCCTCTTCCGGGGAGCCTGTGCAGCCCGCCACTGCCAGG
>NW_006777400.1:125772-153695 GCF_000442215.2 Lipotes vexillifer | reverse complement strand
CCCACCACCACCCCAGCCTCCCACTTTTCTTCCTAAGGAAAGCTCTAAAATAGAGTTTCAAAGGTTTCAACTCTCTTAACCAGTAGGCCCCCGAGATTCTGCCTTTTTGTGGGCACATGGCATTGACCTTATCTGCAGATCATCTCCGTGGATTATGTTTTCACTAGACATGCCCCTGGGGAAAAATATTGTCCAAAAAAAGGTCCTGTTCTAGACCCACCCAGAATGACATAATATTAAGTGTTTTCCATCTTCAACAGTGATACTCTTTTGAGAACTCACAGCCAGTTTGAATTTAGCTAAGTCCAATGTTTTCTTTCTCTTTTTGGTTCATAATTTCCCAGGGGCCTGCTACCTTCGTGCTTAGCTGAAAATGCAGCATTCTCCAGCAGAGAATGCTCTCTGGTATATTTAAAGCAATTAGGTCCCGGGACTTCCCTGGTGGTGCAGTGGTTCAGAATCCGCCTGCCAATGCAGGGGACACGGGTTCGAGCCCTGGTCCGGGAAGATCCCACATGCCGCAGAGCAGCTAAGCCCGTGCGCCACAGCTACTGAGCCTGAGCTCTAGAGCCTGCGAGCCAGAATTACTGAGCCCATGTGCCCCAACTACTGTAGCCCACGTGCCTAGAGCCCGTGCTCCGCAACAAGAGAAGCCACCACAATGAGAAGCCCGCGCATAGCAACGAAGAGTAGCCGCCGCTCGCCGCAACTAGAGAAAGCCGCGTGCAGCAACGAAGACCCAACGCAGCCAAAAATAAATAAACTAATTTAAAAAAAGAAAAAAAGCAATTAGGGCCCTGAATGAGAAGTTCAGTTATAGACAAAGATAAAAGATCAAATTTTAATTAGCTATGGAAATATTATTTTATTAAAGATAGAGTAATTATAAATTATTATAAAGTTATTTTATAAATTGAAAAGAAAAACAAAACCTTTCATTTTATGGGCTCTGTCTATATTTTGCCTTTACCTCATCATTTCACTTAATTCTCTCAAACACTGAGTTGAACGCTCTTATTCCTGTGTAAGGTATTTGCAATTGTGCTACAAATAGGTGACCAACTAGGGCTGAGGGGTTTCTTGGGATGTGGGACTGGCAGCTAAAAGTGGGCAAGTCCCAGGCAAACTGGGACAAATTGGTCACCCTAGAAACTACCCATCTATTTAGTAGCCTAAAACAGAATGATCATTTCTCACAGTTCTGTGGGCTGAATGGGTGGTGGTTCTGCTGTTTTCACCGGAACTCTCCATATGGCTGCTTGGCTGAGGCTGGATGGGATAAGATGTCTGGGGCCTCACCAGAGATGGCTGGCCCTCTTCCTCCATGGAATCTTTCATCACAGCACGGGGGCCTCAGGGTTCCACAGGGTAAGTGTGGAAGCTGCAGGGCCTCTTGAAACCATGCTCAAAAGTTAAGTATTGCCGCTTCGACCACATAGAGTGATGCAGACTCAGCGCCAGCCCAATTCAAGACATGAGAAAATAGACTTCAACTTTCAAAAAATCTTATTGAAAGATTCATTATTGATGAATTGGGAGATTGGGACTGACGTATATACACTAATATGTATAAAATGAATAAGTAATAAGAATTTGCTGTATAAAAAAATAAATAAAATTCAAAAATTCAAAAAAAAGGTAGAATATATACATTATGTGTAAGGAGTGAAAAAATATCACTAGAGATCTACATCATTAGAAGGATTAAGAGAATATAATAAACAACTTTGCTAAAAAATTTGATTACTTTCTTGAAATGGGCAAATTCCTTGAAGACAAAAACTCCAAAGCTCACTCAAGAAGGAGATTACTTGAATTAGCTCTATGTGTGTTAAATAAATTTAATTAATTAAAAAAAATCTTATTGAAAGATAGTGGACATACAATATTATGTTAGTTTCATGTGTACTACATAGAGATTTGACTTGCATACATTATGAAATGATCACACGAGAAATCTAGTAACCATCTGTCCACATACAAAGTTATGACAGTATTATTGACCATTATTGTGCTATACATTCCATCCTCAGGCTTATTTATTTTATAACTGGAGGTTTATACCTCTTAATCCTCTTCAGCTATTTCACCCACCCTCCCCTCTGGCAGCCATCCATTTATTCTCTGTATCTATGAGTCTGTTTTCATTTTGTTTAGTTTTTTAGATTCTGCATATAAGTGAGATCACATGTGGTATTTGTCTTTGTCTGACTTATTTAGTATAATGCCCTCTAGATTCATCCATGTTATTGCAAATGGTAAGGTTTCTTTTTTATGGCTGAGTAGTATTCCATTGCATTCCACACTTTTGATGGGAGGAGTTGCAGAGAATATGGTCATTTTTAGTCCATCACAATCCCCATCATATACATGAGATTCAGTAAATTTAAGTAACTTTTCCAAGACTACATAGCTCTTAAGTGGCAATTCGAGCCTTTGAACCCAGGTCTGTGTGTTTGAAAAACCCATGAGTTTTTCTGGGTTTGAGTCACCATGCCCTGGTGGGGTATAACTACAACATTCGATAATCCAGAGAGCAAATGGGTATTTTCCTGCAGTGCTGGTGTGGAGTGGTGGAGAACGGAGAAAGAGACATAGAAGCAGTGATCTGTGATGTCTGGATTACTGGCATCACAAGTTTGTCCAGTCTGTTTGGAGAATATATTTGCCTGATACTTGCCTGATTCTGTAAATATGTTCGGGCTCCTGCTGTTCTCCTGCCCCGTACTTGAGTACAAGCTTATTTCTAAAAGTAAATTCTTCAGTGGGACTCAGATATTCTATATTCTTGGCCTTGATGTTTCTCTTTCTCTTATGCATTGTAACATTCTTTTTCTACATAAGCCTTTGGATCATCTACAGTTTGAGAGTTTGAAAGACAGTTGTCCCAAGTCGGTTGTTTTCAAAGAGTGGGGGGTCCCTGAGTCCCTTTCAGGGAGTCCATGAGGTCAAAACTATTTTTATAATGCCAAGGTATTATTTGCTTTTCTCTGCTTTCATTCCATCTAGGGTGTAAAGTGGAGTTTTCCAGAAGCTAAGTAATGTGTGATACTGCAACAGATTTTAGTGGAAGCAGATATGAGAATTCCACTCCTTCCTACTAAGACATTAAAGGGACTTGAAAAAAAAAAACTAATGAAGTCTTCTCTTTTGTTCCTTTTTTTAAAAAAAGTTACTTTTTATTAAAAATGTATTTTTATGTTAGCATATTAAGAGTTTGCTGTGATTTTTAAATTAATACACAAATATTTTTAAAGTTTCTCATTTTGTTTCTCATAGTAATAAAATAAATTTTAACTTACTTTTAATTAAAAATTAATAATAGTCACAGAAGCTCTTTGGAGTCCTCAATTTAAGATAGAGTTCTGAAAGCAAAAAGTTTTCATTATTTTATTAGCTGCCATTTGCAAAGCTTGGGCAATTTGCTCTCTTTTAATCCTCCCAGCAAACCTATCAGGAAGGTACCCCATTAATCTCCTCCCAGAGGCATAAACTAGGGCTCAAAATCATTAGCCACACAGCTTGCATGCTGTGCAGCTAGAATTTGAAGCTAGTTCTATCTGACCCCAAAATCAAACTTGAAGGAATCAGTAACCTCCTTGCATGCAATATACCTGTTGCTTTCCTGGACAGAGAGGTTGAAGCAGAGGTCAAGAAGACTGGATGAATTATTTGAGATGGCTCAGGCAGCTAAAAGCCAAGACCTTCTGCTGTCTGTTCTACTCCTCATAGGGACTTGTCCTTTCAAATGGCAATTCCTTTTGTGAGAAAGGAATGCCTTCAAATTCAAATGATACTATGAACCTGGTGGAGGTCTGTTCCCCTTATAACAGGCATTTCTAATAGCACAGTATGCAGACTTTGCTGAGCACTCAACAAGGAAGAAACGTTTGTCCAGTTATCACATTCTAAACTGCCAAAATACATGTGCATTGCCTTAAGTTTTTCAATTATGTTACAGGTCAGCTTGTGCATTTTATCTGTTCGACTCTCTTTTGTAAAACAATTACAATGGTAAAAACAAAGAAACTATTGAGTACTTAACTATGCGTCGGTCACCGAGAGGAAGACTTGATACCAAGGTCTCTCTGAATCCTCACAAGAATACTCCCAGGCTGGCAGTGGGGTGTCCTACCTGCTTTACAGATAAGGAGATGGGCTTGCCGAGGGGAAGCTACTTGCCTGAGGTCACCCAGCTAGTAAGTAGGCGGTGAGTCAAGTATCAGACCCAGGTCCGGGTGGTTCCCAGGCTAAGATTCTTAACCAGCATGCATTGCAAGATCCTAAAAGGCAATGTCAATCTGTCTGTGGAAAGGAGTTCCCCAAAGTAAACTTGAAGTAGCCCAGGTAAATTAGGAAAGGGTCACAATTTTATGGTCAGAGATTTTAAGGAAAAACCAAGTGATGCAACCTCTTCATGTAATAAGAAAACAGATACAATTCTTTAATTTTGTCCTTAGCTTAACCCTTCACTAACATCCAGCAGCTCGGAGTGTACAGAGAAAGGCAGTAAATTCCTCATCTGTATCCCAGTGTGCCAACTGTTTTGGTTTTAATTGTGTCAGGTGTGTCTTCCTTCTGCCTGGAGGTCCTTCCTTAGGTTTGAAAATATCATGATCACATCAACAGTGTGAGAGGTGGTGGGAGAGCTGAGGTTCCACATGTGTCAACAACAGATGTGCACGTCTCCTGGAGCACTGGAAAAAAGAGTAATAGGAGTTCCCTTAGGGCTGTGCTCCACGTGCCCCAGGAGGGGATAAGGACGAAAGCCTCTGTAATTTATATTGACTGCTGAGGTAACCAGGTGCTTTCAGCAAGCATTCCAGTTGCAAATTTGGGTTTTAACAACCTTCCCAACAACCTCTGATTCCTCTTAAAAGTTAAGAGGGAAGAGATATGGGAACATATATATATGTATAACTGACTCACTCTGTTATAAAGCAGAAACTAACACACCATTGTAAAGCAATTATACCCCAATAAAGATGTTAAAAAAAATAAAAAATAAAAAATAAATAAATCCTCACTGTACCATTTACTAGCTGTGTGACCTTGAACTAGCTAAGGTAATTTCTGAGCCTCAGTTTCTCACCTATAAAATGGGGATGACAATAGTAACAATAACTCATAGAGTTATTTTTTTTCATAGAGTTATTATGAGGATTAAATTACATCATACATCTAAAGCACTAAAAACGGTATACATATTAACAAGCATTCAACAAATGTTAATCCTCTCTGTGTGTTCTTCTGTACCTAGGCCCTAGCCTTGGACTTTTTTACTCCCAGAGGAATGACTCAGGAGTTGAGTCTGATGCAAATTTTCAAACCACCAAAAAGAATAAATAGAAACTTTTGATGTCTTCTAGTTCTCTGGAATTCATATATGTGGATTAGACTACATATTCCTGTAGAAGAATTTAATAAAACCCGATTGAAAGGAAATAAAAATGACCCAAAACCGATGGAATACAACAAAAGCAGTTCTAAGAAAGAGGGTAATTTAGAGCAATAAAATCCTACCTCAAGAAACGAGAAAAATCTCAAATAAACAACCTAACCTTACACCAAAAGCAACTATAGAAAGAACAAACAAAATCCAAAGTTAGTAGAAGGAGAGAAATCATAAACATCAGAGGAGAAAAAAATGAAACAGAAATGAAGAAAATAATAGCAAAGATCAGTAAAACTAAAAGCTGGTTCTTTGAGCTGGTTCTTCTTTAAACAAAATTGATAAATCTTTAGCCAGATTCATTAAGAAAAAAAGGGAGAGGACTCAAATCAGTAAAAGTGGAAATGAAAACAGAGAAGTTACAACTGACACCACAGAAATACAAATGATCGTTAAGAGAGTACTACAAGCAACTAAATGCCAACAAAATGGACAACCTGAAGGAAATGGAAAAATTCTTAGAAAAGTACAACCTTCCAAGACTGAACCAAGAAGAAATAGAAAATATGAACAGACAAATCACAAGTAATGAAATTGAAACTGTGGTTAAAAATCTTCCAACAAACAAAAGTCCAGGACCATGGTTTCACAGGTGAGTTCTATCAAACATCTAGAGAACAGTGAACACCTATCCTTCTCAAACTCTTCCAAAAAACTGCAGAGGGTGGAACACTTCTAAACTCATTCTACAAGGCTACCATCACCCTGATACCAAAACCAGACAAATATATCACACAAAAAAGAAAACTACAGGCCAATATCCCTGATGAACACAGGCGCAAAAATCCTCCACAAAACACTTGCAAACAGAATCCAACAACACATTAAAAGGATCATACACCATGATCAAGTGGGATTTATTCCAGGGATGCAAGGATTCTTCAATATATGAAAATCAATCAATGTGATACACCATATTAAAAAATTAAAGAATAAAACCATATGATCATCTCAATAGATGCAGAAAAAGCTTTTGACAAAATTCAACACCCATTTAAGATAAAACCTCTCCAGAAAGTGGGCATAGAGGGAACCTACCTCAACATAATAAAGGCCATATACGACAAACCCACAGCAAACATCATTCTCAATGGTGAAAAACTGAAAGCATTTCCTCTAAGATCAGGAACAAGGCAAGGATGTCCACTCTTCCCACTATTATTCAACATAGTTTTGGAAGTCTTAGCCACGGCAATCAGAGAAAAAGAAATGAAAGGAATCCAAATTGGAAAAGAAGAAGTAAAACTGTCACTGCAGATGACATGATACCATACATAGAAAATCCTAAAGATGCCAAAAGAAAACTACTAGAGTTAATCAATGAATTTGGTAAAGTTGCAGGATACAAAATTAATAAGCAGAAATCTCTTGCATTCCTATACACTAACAACAAAGGACAGAAAGAGAAATTAAGGAAACAATCCCATTTACCACTGCAACAAAAAGAATAAAATACCTAGGAATAAACCTACCTAAGGAGACAAAAGACGTGTATGCAGAAAACTATAAGACTGAAAGAAATCAAAGACAACACAAACAGGTGGAGAGATATACCATGTTCTTGGATTGGAAGAATCAACATTGTGAAAATGACTATATTGCCCAAATCAATCTACAGATTCAATGCAATCCGTATCAAATTATCAATGGCATTTTTCACAGGACTGGAACAAAAAATTTTACAATTCGTTTTGGAAACACAAAAGACCCCGAACAGCCAAAGCAATATCGCGAAAGAAAAACGGAGCTGCAGGAATCAGGCTCCTGGACTTCAGACTATCCTACAAAGCTACAGTAATTAAGGTAGTATGGTACTGGCACAAAAATGGAAATACAGATCAATGGAACAGGATAGAAAGCCCCAGATAAACCCATGCACATAAGGTCACCTTATTTTTGATAAAGGAGGCAAGAATATACAATGGAGAAAAGACAGCCTCTTCAATAAGTGGTGCTGTGAAAACTGGACAGATACATGTAAAAGAATGAAGTTAGAACACTCCCTAACACCATACACAAAAATAAATTCAAAATGGATTAAAGTCCTAAATGTAAGGCCAGACACTATAAAACTCTTAGAGGAAAACCTAGGCAGAACACTCTATGACATAAATCACAGCACAGCAAGATCCTTTTTGACCCACCTCCTAGAGAAATGGAAATAAGAACAAAAATAAACAAATGGGACCTAATGAAACTTAAAACCTTTTGCACAGCAAAGGAAACCATAAACAAGATGAAAAGACAACCCTCAGAATGGGAGAAAATATTAGCAAATGAAGCAACTGACAAAGGATTAATCTCCAAAATATACAAGCAGCTCTTGCAGCTCAATATCAAAAAAACAAACAACCCAATCCCAAAATGGGCAGAAGACCTAAATAGACATTTCTCCAAGGAAGATATACAGATTGCCAACAAACACATGAAAGGATGCTCAACATCACTAATCATTAGAGAAATGCAAATCAAAACTACAATGAGGTATCACCTCATACCAGTCAGAACGGCCATGATCAAAAAATCTACAAACAGTAAATGCTGGAGAGGGTGTGGAGAAAAGGGAATCCTCTTGCACTGTTGGTGGGATTGTAAATTGTTACAGTCAGCACTATGGTGAACAGTATGGGTGTTCTTTAAAAGACTAAAAATAGAACTACCATATGATCCAGCAATCCCACTCCTGGGCATACCCAGAGAAAACCATAATTCAAAAAGACACATGCACCCCAATGTTCACTGAAACATTATTTACAATAGCCACATCATGGATGCAACTTAAATGCCCATCGACAGATGAATGAATAAAGATGTCATATATATATACAATGGAATATTACTCAGCCATAAAAAGGAATAAAATTGGGTCATTTGTAGAGACATGGATGGACCTAGAGAGTGTCATACAGAGTGAAGGTAGAAAGAGAAAAGCAAATACAGTATAGCAACGCATATATGTGGAGTCTAGAAATATGGTATAGATGATCTTATTTGCAAAGCAGAAATAGAGACACAGACGTAGAGAACAAATGTATGGATACCCAGGGGGAAAGGGGTGGGGTGGGAGGGATTGGGAGACTGGGATTGACAAATATACATTATTGATACTATGTATAAAATAGACAACTGATGGGAACATACTGTATAGCACAGGGAACTCTACCTAATGCACTGAGATAACCTAAATGGAAGGAAGTCCAAAAGGGAGGGGATATCTGTATGTGTATGGCTGATTCATTTTGTTGTGCCTTGGGGGCTAAAACAACAGTGTAAAGCAACCATACTCCAATAAAAATTAATTAAAAAAAAGAAAAAAGTGGACAATACATAGAGAATAAACGCAATCAATGATGAAGAAACACATTATTCTTGACAGTAACAGTAATACGATATATGTTTGCTAAATGGATAAATGAATCTGTCATCAAGACAAAATGCAGGTATGAGTATAAAAAGATCAAATCAGCATTTTTGGATTTGTTTAGATCAAAATTCAATTAAACCTGTGCTGTATGACACATTTCTTTAAAAAAAAAAGCACATTTCTTCTCTAAATTATCTAGTAATATTAAATTATATCAATTATTCAATTAAAGCCCACATATAGGAACATTACTGTTAAAGGATCAACTTTCATTATAAAATATTAACTATAAGAACTAAGATATTTTTATACCTCTTTTCACATTCCACAGTTTGTTTTGGCTTGTTTCTTGTGACGGAAGTTGAATGATTAAGAATCCTAGAAGTAAATCAACACATTAATTCCATAGTATATTAAAGAGAATAGTGTATATACATGATATAAAAGATGTCCATAAATAACTGCATCTGGTCCATGAAGATCTTTGCTAGAAAACAATATTTAAATGTTATTTAGATCAGATGCTCATAAGCGCACTGGCTATTATGAAGGAATGAAGTTCACCAATTCTTCCATGCATCTTCTCTTATAAACCCTTTCTCAAGGCTTGGATATCTTCAAGCCATGCTATTTCCCTGTGCATATCTATCTTTTGGCTGAGACAGAAGGTAAAGAGATGCAGATTGTTTAGGTACCATCATAACTGATTTAGTTTTCCCAGGATAGCAAATGACAGGATCATGCTGATGTAATATCATTTTGCCAAATGCCAATAAAACTTAATTCAAAATGCAAAGCCAGTGCTAAAGTTCAATTCTGTAAAAAAAACTCCACAAGTTTATTAAGCTTTTAATAACCAAATGAAACAGTATTCGAAGAAAACCAAAAAAAAAAAAGAAAAAGAAAGAATGATAAATCACTGTATGAGAGAACTATTTGTCCATAATTTTATGTAATTCTAAGTGTTAATCTCAAAGTCAAAAGTAATGAATTATTAACTATCTTTCTTTAATATAAGTAACATATTTAAGAGTTCTTAATATTTATCCATTTACTATAGATATAAATGTTATATTAATTTTCAATTTTAAGTTTAGTTTTATAAGGAGTAGAATATCTGCCTTTTATTCAAAATAATATCATCAGATGTCAACTATCAAAAGAATACACAGGAGAAAAGAAATTCCAAATTAAAGCTACATATTAACTATTAAAATACATAATGAAATAAATATAAGTGGGTAATTCCAGAAAGATGGTTAACATAAAGAAACCAATTTCCATTACCCCAGTTTCCTCACTAGCTTAGATCTAGTAGAGCCTCACCAGGAAGAAGTCCCAGTGAGGGGCAAAGGTCAACTATCACAAGCAAAGCAGTGTAGCTTTGCACCAAACAATTTCGAGATTACTGACACCTTTGTGTGGGCAGGCACTAAAATTGTACTGAATCCCCAAACGCAGAAGAATTTAGATAATAAATTATCTAAGACTATGAGGAAAAATTACATCATTAAAGAGTGATTTTTAAAAAAGGAAGTAAATCCTAAGAGTTCTCTTCACAAGGAAAAAATTTTTTTCTATTTCTTTAGTTCTGTATTTATATGAGATGATGGATGTTCACTAAACTGCTTGTGATAATCACTTCATGATGTATGTAAGTCAAATCATTATACCAAACACCTTAAACTTACACAATGTTGTATGTCAACTGTATCTCAATAAAACTGAAAGAGAAAAAATCTTAATTTAAAAAGGAGATATAGCAGTGTGAAGTATCCTGGGGGGGCAATGTCAGAATTATTTCCTGGGAAGGGGAGGTCAAACTACAGTGCCCTTCACTGCAGTAAATTCTGAATTCTCCCCATACCATACTCACTAGTGTTGTGATTATTTATGTGTATAAATCATATTGGAGCAGAAAGAAAAAAAGTTGAGATCTACTTACCTATAAAATAAATTTTATGTACTTGAAAATTCTCCTATGAAAAATGTTGTGTACAATTGATATTTAATATTTTACTCTGTGATACTCAAAGTTAAAATAAATGTCTGTTTTATCTAAATACCTCTTCTAGATTATTAAGACACTTCCCCAATCCAGGTACCAGTACTGAGTTTTAAGTAAAAGACTATATAATTCTATATAATTCAGCTGCATCAACCTGGCCCCTTAATACTTAAGGCGTCCACAAACTCTAGATACCTTGATGCACGTCCTGCTGCTCTGGTCCTCTGGAAGAGTTTTTCACTGAATGATGCTCTATAACATAAAGGTCTCCGTCTGTATTCACATTTCACGTACATCAACCAAACCAAAAGATGGAAGAAGTAAGATGTTTTGGGAGAGGATAGGGAAGTCATTAGTAAAGCAAGCAGAAAAGAAAGAATGGATAGATTTTAAGGGTTGAGAGAACTACCTGATTAGTTATAACAAGCTAGAGATTAACATGATGCTCCTCAAATTAGAGTTCACATGATCAGAAAAAAAAAAATCACATGAAAAGGTAATGTACATAATTTCTATAATTCTAAACCAAAATAATAAACTGCTCAAAATCTGATTTTGCTTTCCATGATCCTTAATTAATTATACTTCAATATAACTTTTCATAATTACTTTTTTAAATTTAGCTATATCACATAGTACTCAGAAGCACATGTTTGTACAGTAAGTAAAAATTCTCAGGACACACCTAAAAGCAAATAAAATAATTATTAAAAGTAAAGACGTACTAGAAAATACTATAGAATAAGTTAGAAGGAATGAACATGCAATGGGAACCAGTCAACTGAAGCTATTCATTGCTTGCATGTATTATAATCCTTTCTTTAGGATGATAAACAAATTTTAAGAGGCCAGTTAAACATCTACTTAATCAGCCATGTAATAAAATCAGTATAAGAAGAGCAGTAGCCACTTCTCTAATGTTAACATACATAAGTAGAGTTGGTGGAAATTTGAAGAATTGGCTAAGTAATTCACAGAGCAACATTATTTTAAAATAATGATTTTTTAAGACAATAGTTTTTTATTTAGCTTCCCAAATTATAGCGAAGATAAAATTATGATTTGTGGAGATAAAATTATGATTTGTGGAACAGCTATTTTAATATAGACAAAGTCATTGATTCAGGGGGACTTCAATACACTCAAATACCAGTAGAAATAATCCAATAGTTTGACAAAGGGGATAAAGATTAGCTTTTAAAAACTTAACAATAAACTGTCAATACAAAGTAGTTTAATCTATGCATCTCAGACAAAGAAGGGACAGTCTTCTAAATAACTAGGCTTCAGACTTTGAACACTTATGAGTTATCTACTTGATGGTTTATTTGGTGATCCTTTTCCCCACCCTTTTTGATTATTAATTCTGTGTGATATCTTCTTGTTACTTTCCTAGGACAGTTTCATCCACCAAGTACTAGTAAAAACCCTCTTTAAGAATCACAGATATTTTAAAAAACAGTACGAACTAAACAAGTGGCATAGCTGCTCTAAGAAAATCATCACTAAACTCAACATAAGCAATTTTTAAATTGCCTCTAATTTTGGAGTACACGCATGGCTTCTTTTGGCTGAGAGTTAACACTGCATTTACCTTTGACTAGTAGCTAGCTAAACAGCAGTTAAATAGTAAGCATGCAGTCAAAGTAGGAGTCTTAAGTGGTACTTCCTGATATACAAAGATAATCTTACCCCAGATAAACTATTTTAAATCAAGACTAACAATATACAAACAGAAACATTACAATGATTATGTTAAAACTTAAAAAGAAATTTTACAACTCCCAGTTGACTTGCAATTTTAAATACCATTTCAGATTCTTCATTAATAAAGTTGGAATCTAAAACAATACAGTGTGAAAGGGAAAAACTACAACCAGAGAAGGTATACAAACTCACATCCTCTAAGGCATATATTCTTATACAAGATTACTTTTCACTTTTTAGACTCACTCAAATTTTAGTATTGTAACAGTAAACAAAAAATTTTAATTATCTACATCTAAGACATATAAGCAATAGCAACATATTTTAGAAGGAAGGATGAGATCATTTAATGGAGAAAACACTAGATTCAGCATAAAAAAATTCTGGGATCTAATTTAAATTGTCTACAGATTACAAATTTTAAAAGTAAAATGTACTCCTTACTTTATGAACAGATATTATAAAATTTTAATGCCTTCAAAAATTAGACATAGTTATAACATTAATGTCACTGCATATTAATATTTAATCCAAAAAGCTCTTATATTTGTATGCACTAACATCTGAAAAGGAGGATGAAGTAGAGAAACAGTTCAGAGAGAGAGGAATTAATTTTGTATAAATCTCAAAAAATAACAAATTGTGTAGAGAGAAGAAATTAACTAAATTAATGGTTCCCATTAGCTTTAAATTTGTTGATCTCATTTTCAAGCAATTATTTAACCAGTAACAGTATTACTGAGTACCTACTATGTACAAGGCAGTGCTAGGCGCTGTTTTGTTCTGATTACAAAACTATCACAAAAACAAGACCTATGAAACATCATTTGATGTTGTATCTAGGCTAGAAAGAATAATTTTTCAGAGGGATAGAATGAAAAACTAATAATAAGAGAAAATTGAAAATATAGAAATGTTATATATGGCAATGTTAAAATCTAAAATTATGCACTCAAATGCTATTCTTAACACAATGAGAGAAATGGATATTGTTGTGGGTTCTTATAAAATCAGTATTCTCTGTCCATAATGATAAATGCAATTTTTTCACCTGCCAGGTAGAGGAGGTAGAAACTCATCTATTTTTTAAGCTACGCAGAGCAGGTGGTGGCTTGCTTCATCAAACCTCTTAAACCAATGGGGAGATCAATACTTTAATTATACTGAAGGAGGAAAACACACACAATCTCATAAGTAGACAATTTTTAAAAAGCCCAGTTAAAAATGAAACATAGGAAAAGATTAGAAGATAAGATTCACAGAAAAGGGTGACAGAAAGTTATGGCAGAAGAAAAATGTCAATTGAGAGTGAGGATACATTAGATATAGAAGGGATAAAGATGAGTGATATTTTCTAGTATGGTTTTCAATTCTATAAATGCAGTAGCAGTTCAAAAAAAGATACTGAGTGATTATTTTTAAAAAACAGTGGCCCCTAAAACCACACATCTGTCATTGAATAAGTTTTAACAATAATTATTTTTCAAAGCATCTTTGAAATGCCAGTATACTTTTTTAAGCTTCCCAAAACATGGTCATGTGATCCATAAACATTTATTGCTTTGAATAAGTAAAATGCTTAGTAGTTATCCATGTTAAGTGCACCAAAATTATTCTTTTAATTTTCTCAAAACAAAAAATTCTCAGATCTGCTTTATTATTTCAAAACTATAAATGCAGTACTCTCAGTACATGAAGATGGCAATAAAGCTGACCCTCAGCAGCACATAGAACTTTTTCTGTATTAAAAATGGACCTGCACTGATTTTACACTCATTAACACAATGTCCTCCTCATTGCCAGTAACACGCATTTGGAGAAAGCCCAGCCAGAGGGAGAAATGCTCCTTGACCAAGAAACAGACTAAAAGTGAACCTGTGACTCTCAAATCGTCACACTGATTTAATCAACGATTATATAATTCAGTTCAATTTTAAGGAGTTTACACATATCCCAAGTAACTCAAAATCCGATAAAAAGCACACTATATACTTGTGACATGTACTTGGAAAAAAATGCTCATAACATATTTAATGCTACTGTGAGCTAAGGTGAATATCAACAATTATTATTATTTAGCACCAGGAATAAAAAAGAGATATCAAAGCAATAATTAAATATAATGACTAGATGAGTATAAAGTATTCTGTTAATTGTATATGTAACTTTCTATTTCTCTCCTAAGTATTTCCTATTGTCTTTTAGTAGTTAGTCCCTTGAAATAGATCTTAAGATGGTCCGATTATTTACTGTTTATTTGATAATCTTTAAATATTCAGATTTAATGATTATAAAAGTTGCCCACTTAAATCTCATTATTGAAAAAGATACCTGTTCTTCTGCTCTTGCTGCAATAATTGAGCAGCTATTTTCCTCAAATCAGTTACTTCTTTCAAACCATCATCTTCTTCCTCGGCAAGTAACTGCTCTTTCCCAAGTCTGAAAGGTGACACAAACATGGTTATCCAAAAAGTAAGGCAGATGATATCTTATGCCAGCTTCCAAACGTAGAAACCATTTTTTATTTTTAATAGCATGTGAAAGCTAAAGCCCTATAACGTCCTTGTATTTAAAATGTTAAAATAAGAAATAAAGAATATTTAAGGAATATAAAAACATATCTATCCTCTCAATAGGAAACGTGGCATACTGGTTATATTAATATAAACTGCACCACCATTTTGTAATTTCTGAAATGTGTAATGGCCATAGTAATTTAACAATGCATATTCTCCATCTTGAGTGTAATAAGGACCACAGAGCTCTATTTGGCCTATCTTTAGAGATAGAAAATGTTATGAAAATCTCTCATTTTATCAAGCCACTCTACTCTTATCAGTTTATTCATTTTGATTTTCAAAATCTGTATGTAAGATGTTTAAGTAGTAGAAATACAAAATAGAGTCAGACAGATTGGCAATTTGCCAAAAAAATACTCATTAAAATATATAGTTTTATCATTCAAAAAGAACAAAGAAATTTTAAAATTGTCCTCCAAACCCTAGCAATTTTACCCCAAAGGTATTTCATTTAAAAAATGGTACCAAGCCTAAGACTCTGTATCTTTACCATATCTTGCATGCCACTGGAGACTCAAGTATAGGCAACTGTCCTCATGAGATAAGGTGAGAAAGTAAGAGACGAATGAAATATAGAGTACAAGACAAAGCACTGTTATCTCCCTATGGCGTACCAGAGATGATTAATTAATGACCGTTAAAAAGTTACTAATGAGGTCATTTGGGGGAAGCACAATGCAGAGAAAAGAGAAAAACTTGGGGATCAGAGAGAGCGAGCTAGGTTCACACCCGAGGTTCTAGTGGACACTAGCTAAGTAGTTCTAGACAAGAAACTTCAGTCTCCGAGCTTCACCTCCCTCATCTGTAAAAATGTGGACAATATCGACCCCACAGGATTTAGTGAAGATTAAGTAAGAAACATGGCAAAGCACATAGCACAGATCCTGGTATATGGTAGGTATTCAACAAATGCTCCTTCCTTCCTGCAGCTATGAAGTAACTTGAAGGAGTGACTGAAAAATGTGGTAGGTCATATTCCATCATTTCATAAGATAAATGATACAGAAAAGATCCAAAGTACAATTATTTTAATAAAATAGAGAAGTAAATACCCTTAAAATTACCATAACCAGTCTGATGAAACAGAAAGTGTATTAGACCAAGAGTCAGAACACCTGAGTTCCAGACATTTGAAACTCCAAGCCTCAGTATCCTTATTGGTCAAATTATGTCAATACCATCTGTTTTAAAGAGTTGTTAGATAGCTCAAATGAGGCAATGTATGGGAAGGTACAGTATTCTTCAGTAATAATAATAGGTGATATTATAATTACACTTATAGGGGAAAACAGAGTATATACTACACTCAACTTATAGGTTCAGTATAATTTTCAGTTTAATTGAGGAATACAGACAGATGAAATATTCACAAATTAACTATCTGAACTGAACAGGTAAATGAACAAAAAAAATATTCGTTCAAGTAGAAACATCTAAAGAATATTTCAAGTATAAGTAAGTAACATTTCAATTTGAGAATTAGCGTGTGCTTACCTTTTTTCATCTCCCAATTCTTCATTTTTCTGAGATTTTTCAGGGCCTTTTTCTTTTCCCTTATATAAAAGAAAGTTATCATTTTAAAATGTATTGTTCACTTTTGTGAGATTAAGGAGAACATGTTATTAATACTTGTTCAAAGTTTTCTTTACCTTAAGGAAAGTGACAAATGATCCAATAGGTGCATCTCCCTGTTCAGGAACTGCTACATCATCTGTGTTGGGGTCAGTAAAATCATACACCTCCTGGTCTAAGTGTAGATTAATATTTATTAGAAAATATGAATAGTAAACAGTATTCTCTGACACTGCAGTGCTTAGAAAAAAGTATATTTTCCCAATAAAAGAGTTGGCCAAAGATACTATAATTTTTTAAAGGCCATTTTTAATAAAATATTCATTTTTAATAAGAGCTATGTACATGATATAAAAATAGCAGACACCATATGAATTACCTTTCTGAGAATCAGGTTTACTTCCTACTAAGTGACTGTCATTTCTTGATGTCTGCTCTCTATTTGATTCTGAGACTTGAGAATGAAGGCTGACTGTGTCATCATCTGATGGCTGAACAGAATAAGCAAAAAGTAAAAATGAGGCGTTTTAAACATATGATAAGGATTAAGTTGCTTTAATATCACATCTTAAGTATAGAACATCTGATTTAAATCTCCAGTTTTCAAACCAAAAATTAATATGAGGTTTACTGTTCTGCTTTTTAAAACGTGCATGTCTTTTTGTCATTTGAAGTCATAAAATGCATGATGATCATATTTTTAAGCAAAAGAAATCAAGTGTGTGCAAGTGTCTATTTCAAAGCTCTAATAAAATTTTAAAATAAAACAGTTCAGCAATAGAGAAGACTCACTTCCGTTGTAGACAATCGTTTCTCTCCGTTATCACTTCCAATTCCAGAGTCAGGGCCATGATTTTTATTTGGATAAAAATCTTCCATACTATGGAAATACAAATTCTAAGGGCAGTTAGGGTTTTCTTCTTAAATAGATAATACATAATTGACCTAAAATTTCCCTAGATAATACAGTCGTACACATTTTTGATATGTAGGATCCTTAAAGACATGAGGAGAAAAATATCAGATCATACAAAACACTTTGTTCATGTCCCTCATGTAATATTTTTCTTTCATGTGCTCTGTTGTAAAAACTTAACAATAGCTTATTATTTCTCCTGAGAGATTCAGAAAAGCAGACAGCCCTGCTAGAAAATCATCTTGATAAAGACCTATTTTTATCAGTTTGACAAATTTCACCACAGAATGCTGAAATGTTTTTTAACTTTAATTCAGAGTTTTTTCTTCATTATCTTTAAAAATATATTTTAGCTTTGTAAATAAGGCCCATTTAGTAATTAAGAAAAGAGAAAAAAGGCAAAACAAAGTCTGTGACTCATTGAATAAGCAATTGTTTTGGTGTGAGGATAGAGCTGTCCTTGCAAATTTCTGAATTACAGTATGCCACCCAGGTTGCAAAATATTTTTCACTTTAATTTGCAAATTTACTATACACTCTACACTGATTATGTGGCAAGAATTGGGCTAGGTGCTTTAAAGGTAATACCTTATACATTCCTTGTGAAAACTCTAGCAGGTTAGTGGTGCTTTCTCATTTTATGGAAGAGGAAAGTGAGGCCAGGAGGGGTTGAAAAAATTGCCCAATGACACGCAACTTGCAAATGGCAGTCTAAATTTGTTCCCAAGATTATCTAACACTAAAGTCCCTGATCTTAATCACTATGCTATACTCCCTCCCCAAATACTGATTTTATACTTTTCAAAAGTATATCAACAAACTTAGGGAAGCAATTACCAAGTGTCAAGGCACTATGCTGAACACCTGAGATGAGATGAATTTTAAAATGTTTGGCTTCAAAGGGCTCTCAGCCTAGAGGGGAAGGGAGTATGTTTATATGTTTTGAAGAATATGACAAAGGTAAATATAAAGTGCTGTGAGAAAAGAGAGATTAACTAATTCTCCTTGGTAAGGTTAGGAAAGGCCTCATCCAAGAAAGTGGCATTTGAGATGAATCTTGAAGGATGAAAAGAGGCAACAATTGCTAGCATTTGTTGAGTGTCTACATTGTGTTAGATACTATGCCAGGTACACATCATATTTTATTTATAATCCTTACATTATACAATTTACACATTATTTCTTTTTACAAATGAAGATAATACAGCTTATAAAAGTTAACTTCCCAAGGGGAAAAATTATGACATTTACTGAATATTATTCATTGAACTAGTTGCCAAGCACACATTTAATTCTCACAACAAGCTTATGAAGTGTGTATTGCTAACATTTTAAATAAAGAAACAGGCTCAGAGAGATTAAATAATTTACACAGCCCACAGAGGAATTAAGAGAGAGGTTAAATCATGATTAGAACTGAAATCCATCTGACTCCACTGCACAATAACACATCCATGTACTATACTAAAATACATTGGTGTATTCGTAATAGACGATAATGATAATAATAAGCTATTTGTTGAGGAATTATTATGGGTAAGACATTGTGTTAAGTGCTCTATATACATTATTTCATTTAATCCTGACAGCATCCATATGGTTATTTCCCTTTTCATATATAATAAAGCTGAGAACCAGAGATATCATGACACCAGGACATACAGTTATTAAGGGTCGGAGAAGAGCTTCGCAGGCATATTATGTCTGACTCCAAAAGCTGATGATAAGTATAGCTACTGTAATGCCTATGTAAAAGAGTTTACAAAATAGTCAAGGCACAGAAAGTAGTAAGAACCATATAGCCAAGAACATGAGTGTGAAACTCAAAGTACGAGAACTTTCTAAGTAATTCAGTACCAGCTGTGAGTGAGAGATAACCCCCCCCTAAAGCCAACTCATAAATAAACTCTATTGACCTGCACTGTCCAATACAGTAGCCACCAGTCATATATGGCTATTGAGCATCTGAAATGTGACTAGTCCAAACTGAGACATGCTATAAATGTAAAATACATACTAAATTTCAGAGATTTAAAAGGAAGAAAAAGAATGTGAAATAACTTACTAATTTTTTACATTTAATTCTATGTTGAAATGACATGATATATTGGGTTAAGTAACATACATTATTAAAATTAATTTCACCTGCTTATTACTTTTTTAAGTGGGCTACAAGAAAATTTAAAATTACTTACGTGGCTCACATTGCCTTTCTATTGGACGGCACTGCTAGAAAACATCTCCAAAATATATCTCAATTCTGTCCACTCCTTTTAATCTCTACTGCAATAACCCTATTCAAGACCCCTTGATCTCTTGGCAGTACCACAACAACCTAACTAGTCCCTGTACTTCTACTCTTGTATACTTCCAATGTATTCTCTCTGTAAGAGCCAAAATAGTTTTTTTTAAACATAATTCAGATCATGTTATTCTCCTGTTTATAACTGTCCAATGACTTCCCACTGTACTTTAAATAAAATTCAAACTCCTTACCACAGCCTCCAAAGCCCCCAGATGACTTCAGCCCTGACTACCTCTCCAAAATCAACTTGTACCACAATGCTGGCCTCCTTTCAGTTTTTTTAACACAGCAAGTTTCTTCCTAACTTAACGCCTTTGCACATGGCATTATTTCTGCCTGAAATGCTCTTCCCCTCACTCTTGCCACAGCTAGCTATTCTCCTTCCACGTCTTGACTTAAAACCTCACCTTCTCAGAGACATTCCCTGACCACACTCCTGAAACCTGTTCCTTTCTTTCAAAGCAGTCACCACAATTTGAAATTATGTGTATGTATGTGTATGTTTGTGTGTGTGTGTGTGTGTTCTTGCTTTATTTACTGACTGACATCCTCCACTAGAATGTGAGCTTCATGAGAGCCAAGGCCAATGTGTATATAATTCAACAAAATGTATCCTGAACCTGCCGGTAGGCATTCAACTGATATTTTTATTTATTTATTATTATTTTTTTTTTTGCGGTACACGGCCCTCTCACTGTTGTGGCCTCTCCCGCTGCGGAGCACAGGCTCCGGACACGCAGGCTCAGCGGCCATGGCTCACGGGCCCAGCTGCTCCGTGGCATGTGGGATCTTCCCGGACCGGGGCACGAACCCGTGTCCCCTGCATCGGCAGGCGGACTCTCAACCACTGCGCCACCAGGGAAGCCCCAACTGATATTTTTAAAATAAATAAATGACTAATACAATGAATTCTGTTACTAAAGTAATTTTTAAAGAAATATAAAGCATACTAATAGAGATTAGTATATGAATTAATTCTAATTTTTATAGAATTGTTTGGTCTACTATCTTTTATAATATTAAATGAAATAATCTTTGGGAACTAAATTTAATGTTCTGATATTTAATTCTACTGAGGCAACAAAAATATTCAAGAAAAAGTCCTATTTGTGAATTCAAGAACTTGCACTGTTAACAACAGTATACTCTCATCCAACTCCAAATTATTTTCCATGCTACTAGACGGAATTATGTTTTCATAAAATTGTTCAGACCAATCTACATCTCGAAAGGATGAATTAAAAACAAAATATCAAATCTAACATTTCAAAATCTCATGAGTAGAAAAACACCAATATCATAGAGAACACCAGTGGTAACTCAACTTTGATCCAGACATAAAGAATATGAAGGTGAAAGGTATCCCGAAACGTCTTGCTCTTCCACTAACCTCAGTTCAAAGTCAAATTCTACTTGTTATTTGAAACGTACAACAGAGTGATCACAGGAGTAAAGTAACAGCTGTCAAGTGCTGAGAAATTAGTGTTTCTGTACTATAATGTCAAATCTTTACATTTTACTACTAAAAGCTTTAATAATAAATTTCTGAGAAAATTCCAAATGTATTCTAGTATACCAAAAGTTCATTCTATGACGGTGATATTTCACTTCAGCCAATTATTTAACACTGGGCCAATCAGTCTAAGTATATTCAGTATACTTGAGATTAATAAATATCTTTTATATAGAAAGAAGACACAATCATCATGAAATGAGACTGTCAGAATATTACATTACCTGTCTGTGAGAGGTTGGGAGGGCATTCTTTTACTCAATGATGGAAGATCCAGAGAATCTGGTTTCTTATCCATTCTGCAACATGCTTGGATATTTAAGTATTTAAATATGTGTACTTTACCTTTTAAACATATCTGTCAGTAAATAATAAAGATTTAATTATATAGGTCCAAATATAAATGTCATCTACCAATTTATTGATAAATTTTAATAATCTCAAATTATTCGGAGACGTAACAATCATGAGAGATACTTTGCATATTTAAATAATTTGTACTTCTGACACTAGGTGAAAAAAATCTGACAACACTGATACCAACTAAAATTCTACTGCGGTCTCTGTTCTTATTAGAAAAAATAAGTTAATTTTTCTGTATTTCACTGGGTTTTTTTGTTAAAAGCACAATGTACAAACCACTAAACAATATAAAATTTATAATTCATGAAAGTTGCCATTATTCGAAAAAAATGAAAAGAAATATATTCATTGTAGTGGTGAGAACAGAAAACAATAATAATCCATGTAATTCTTTAAAGTAATCTCATCAGAATCACTAAGTCATTTGGGCTAAACACTGGAAGAAAGCTAATCAAAAGAATGTAAATATAGGAAAAATGAATTTGTTGAAAGGTATGACGGTAGGCCAGTTAGAATAAAATAAAGCTTTAAATGGTCAATTCAACTAAGACAATATCCTGAAAAGTTATTTTCATTGGTGATAAAGAAAAGGAATAACGAAGGGAAAAATACTATGTGAAAGAAAATATTCTATATAAAAAAGATAGACAATGCACAGTAGGGAAACAGTAAGTCAGCTTTACAAAGGTTAACTACAGTCACCATAAGTGTTATCGAATAAATATTTCTCAAAAATTAGAATAAAAAATGTTTTGTTTTATGGGCACACATGACCTAGCAACACACAAAACAATGAACAAAGAAAACAGTGAGAAAAGTACATTAAAATGTAATTATCATTCCACGTAGAAAAGATAAACCTAATAGATACCAGATCTGACCTGACCACTGAAAAACTTCATTTAAGAGGAAAATTTAAAACATCTGAGCTATTAGAATATAAATACATTACCAATTAAAATGTATCCTATTATCTGTCCAAACTATTTTAAAAAATTATCTATTTCCAAATTAAGTGATGGCAAATTACTTTCTTTTGTAAATTTAATTTATATCATAATAATTCATGTACATAGTTTTAAAAATCAAAGTGAATTACAAAACTGATAACAAAAACTTAATCCCCCATTCCACCCCTTTCAATCTCTAAGACCCAGTCCCCACATTCAACTCTTTCAGTTGGTTTCTGTTTTTACCTTCATATTTATAAATAACATGGGTCTAATGCTATTTTTTTATTTTTCAATTATATATTTTATTTATTGAGGTCTTACTAAGGAAGATGAGGACTTAGATTCCTTATGTTACCACTACCACTGAGGCATGATAGATGGGCTCCTGGCTGAGCAGCTGGAACCTGTCCCCTGTGGACAGATACTCCAAGATAAAGATAATGGCAGGAGCAAGGAGGAGCTGAGTCCTGCTTGGATGAAAGATAAAGAGACCATGTATTTCTCATTCTTGAGGTCAAGGAGACCTCCCCAACTACACATGCGCAGAAAGGTTCCTCAGAGGTTAGAGAAGGGAGGGGGCGCCAGACCATAATATGTTTGGTTAACTTCCCAGAAATCCTTGCACTTGAATCCATCTGGCTGAAAGAGGCATGTGCACACAGGAGAGGACCCTGAGTTAAACCAAATATGGACTCAGAGCCAGGCAAAGCGAGATGATTGGCCAGAGGAAACCCGGAAGAACTGCCCTATATAAGTGATTTGAATCACCTCTCTGGTGCGCTCCTGCTCATTAAGGAGGATGCCCACACCCTTTCTCTCCAGGTGTGTATCTCACCTTTGCTTCTGTCTTAACAGTTTCTCTGTGTGCTCTCCCACTTGTGCTGTGTCTCTAAACTTTTTACCTGTTTTTGCAGTTTTTGCCTCCTTGAAACATTCTTGCTTTCAAACGTGGCAAGAGCCAGGGAAACTTTGTTTCTAGCCTCTAGCCCCTGGTGGTCTAGTGGCTAGGATTCCTGGTTTTCACCCAGGCTACCCAGGTTCAATTCCTGGGCAGGGAATTAAGATCTCGCTTCAAGCCATCGCTCACTGCTGTCTTCACGAGATCACCACCACTATCACATATCATCAAACCACCTTCCTCCCATCCCCAATCCCTACCAACTCATATAAACATACTTCCTCCCTCTTCAGAAGCATAACATAGTGGTTAGAGCATGGATTCTGGAGTCAGACTACCTTGGTCTGAAACCAGGCTCCACCATATGCTAGCCGTGTGACCTTGGACAAGTCACTAAACATCTATGCCTCTGTTTTCTCCTATATAAAATGAGGTATAATGACAGTACCTGTTTTATAGGGTTGCTATAAGAAATGAATTAATGCATGTAAAGCATTTTCAACAGTGCCTGGTGCATGGTAAGTGCCATATAAATCTCTGCTATTATTATAACTATGTCACAATTTTTCATTAAATCAAAATCCAGTATGTACAATATTATGACCAAGAAAATATTCACAGATGAGCTACATAGGTTAGTTAGATTACACTTCCTTTCTCCTGTAAGTTTTTTTTTTTCCTAAAATGACTACTTGTCCCATTTTTTTCCTTTGCATAATTTTCTGTATGCCTATTACTAATTCATTCCTGACTCTGACAGAACTGTAAAACATCGCTCCATATTGACAAACACATCAAGTCAGGTATCAATTGCTTTCTTCTTTTTCTATTTTCTTTTTGGAGACAACCCCCCTATTCCAAACTGACTTGTTGCTTTCTAGGTCTATGCATACCTGTTTATCTTGGACATGAATTCTTTCTTAATTTACTCCCTCATTTTGATATAGTATACCCTCTGCTAGCTTCCTAGTAAAGGGTGCAGAAGAGCTAAAATTTCTGAGATCTTTCAGTTTGAAACTTTTTTCTATCTTACATTTAACTGATAGTTTGACTTTATAAAGTTGGAGATATTTCCTCAGTCTTTGAAGGCATCACTCTAACATCTTCTAGCTTCCCATGCTGCTGCTGAGAAGTCATTCTGATTACCACCGCTATGAATGTGACCCATTTTGTTTCAATGGAAGCCTTTCAGTGTTTTTGGTCTGCCTTTCAGTGTTTTTGGTCTGCCTTTCATGTTAGAAATTATTTCTGCAATATCTAGTGATCCACTGCTGTCTGTTCATTTTCAAAAGCGAAACAATAAGAAGCCAAATGGAAGTTCTATGTATGAGGGAGAAGTTTATCAACGGTGAGCCTCACTGTCTAGATTTCAGACAGTGACTGCACACTTCTTCAGGGGCCTGCCAACGATCAGTATATCTATAGGTCTCTTCTTCTAGTTCAGTCAGCTTACCAAGAGAGAAATCCACCAACTCTGCCTGAGATATATAAGAGAGGCTGCAAGTATTCTGGGAGCCAAGCCAACAAGAGACATCTACTGGAGAGTCCCAGCATTCAGTATGTAAGCATTCACTGTTTCCAGTATGGGGTCTGACTCTGGTTGAGTCTCTCTATAGCTGTGCTGTCCAATACAGTAGTCACTAGCCACATGTGGCTATTTAAATTTAAATTTAAATTTAATCTAAATAAAACTAAAAATGTAATTCTTCAGTCACACTATGTACTTTCAAGTGCTCATTAGCCACTTGTGGCTACCACACTGCAGGTTTAGAACATTTCCATCATCACAGAAAGTTCTAATAGACAGTGCTGCTCTAAAGAGTAAACTCCAGGCTTATATTGAGGCAAGGAACGATACTCATTTGGCTGCTGAGCTGAGGAGGAGAATCTGAGAGAATCCACCTACTCCTCAGAGTAAACCCTAGGCTTCTGCTAAGGCAAGGGAGGGGAAGTCATGTAGCTGTGGAGCTAAGGACAAGAATCAGAGTGTCAACCTAGACCTGTAGTATCAAATATGTTAACCACTAGTCATGTAAACCTATTTAAATTTCAATTAATCAAAATGAAATTAAATTGAAAATTTGGTTCCTTAGTCGCACTAGCCATATTTCAAGTACTCAATAGCAAGTGGCTATGGTATTAGACATCACATGTTATAGAACACTCCAATCATTCAGAAAGTTTACTGGATATCAAAGCCTTAGATATTCTACAGACCTTCATGTGTTCAGTCTTTCATACCTATATTTGTAGTTACATGATTCCTTCAATAATCACGAAAGAAACAGTCAAGCCATTCCCAGGTTTAACACAGTAAAATCAACTTGCTTCTTGTTGCCTTCTCCCACAGCAGACACAGTTTCAGCTTTCCCCATCCTGCTAGGGCAGCTACTACCAGGACCCCAGCCAGCCTAAAAAGGCACCTCCTTTGCAATGAGTGGAATGCACGTTTGTAGGAAGAAAAAGGCAATCTGTCTTCTGGATGTATACAAACCCAGTGCCAGGGCATGTAGCTTAGAAATAGAGTGCAGGCTGGCATTTCACTACCATGTGCCTCCTCAGCCAGATACTCTTGTGCCGTGTAAGTAGAGATCCTAGTTACCACTATTTCACTTATTTTCCATTTTCCAACATTCTGTTGCCATCTCTCCCCTGCTGTCCTCTTCTGTCTCATTCTTTGTCCTCGTGGGTTTACAGCTTAGTGTATTCCTATGGTATCATTTTAGTGGATTCCACGTGGATTTAATTCTCAAACTAAAAGTATGAATTAAAACTTTTCCACTTGTATATTTTTCTTTCTGTTATGATTCCACCTATCAGTGCTAAAAATGTATTCCAATCAATCACACAACAAATCTCAAGTAGATATATACCTGAGTAGGACAGAGGTAGAGACTCCATAGTCTATCCTTTTAAAATAACATAGACAACCAGAATTATCAGTTCACAGGCAGAAAGTTGATATCTGGGTGATCCAAATCCTATTCTCTAGAAAGTACGCTAAACCTGCTGCCAAAGTGAAAAAGTCACTTCTCAGAAAAACTCTTTGAGACAATACCTCAAAAACAAATTGACTCTTAATTCTGATGCTTTTTGATTTACCAGTAACAGATATAATTTTTAATAAAAATAGAAGAAACAAGTATCATTTTTTAAAATTACAAACCTGCGCAGGTGGTACTTGCAATGGATTGTTATCCAAAATTATTACTTGTAAATGATGCAGCTTCCTGTAACAAACTGGAATTTCGGTCACTTTATTACAAGAGAAATCCAGCTTGACTAAGGGAAGATCTCCTAATTCTGTTCAGGAATAAAAAAATAATTAAATTAAATTCTACATAGGTACTCTCTTATTCACGTGAGTAAGAACAGTGAGCATCTTACCATCTGGCAATACATGAAGATTATTTCTTCTTATATTTAGCTCTCTAAGTGACTGTAATTTTCCCATTTGTTGGGGAAGAACCTGAATCTCATTGCAGCTAATATCCTAAGGAAAACAAGAAAATAAAATTATAACAAACTAACAGAGAAATAGAGATGTATTTCAACTTTTAAATTAAAGCACATGGCTAATAGCTAGTAAAAGTCACCTCTAATGTCATTTCTCTAAACATTGATTATCAGGCAGATTTCCATTTATATTACATCGTGAAATCAACCCAGCACAGTTAACATAAATTTTTCTGTGCAAAAATGTAAGGTTACAACTTAGTACTACATAAGTCAGCCTTTTGAAAATCTCAACTAAAGACCACTCTTACCAACTAAAAACAGAAGTAAGGATGATCCAGGTGCTCTTCATTCATAGGTAAAATGAAAGACAACTATCAATCATTGTGATAATTTGTCAATTATAGTAGTTGTTTTGAGATACTTGGTTGGGCAGAAGCTGAGAAAGTCAAGGATTTACAGATGTGAGCTGAAGAACCAAAGACCATGGTCAGAATCGACTTAACTAAACCTATTTCTCAAAGGGATACAAAACATGAGGGATTACAAGCTCAAAATTTTGTGGCTCACGTCATAACCAAAAGACATTCTAGGAGATCTAATTAGAAATGTCTCAGGTTTAGGTTAAAATGCAAACCCCAATTTAAAGGTAAACAATACCACCTTTCCATAATAAGAGGATAAAGGCACAGCTTAAGTTATTTACCTGTGGTCCCTCTCCCTCCCCTTTCTTACTATCACATCAAAAAAAAAGGAAGGGGGCTTCCCTGGTGGCGCGTGCTTGAGAAGTCCGCCTGCCGATGCAGGAGACGCGGGGTTCGGCCCCGTTTCTGGGAG
>NW_006777400.1:110679-125736 GCF_000442215.2 Lipotes vexillifer | reverse complement strand
CAAGAAAAAAAAAAAAAAAAAAAGGAAGAAAAATCTGCAACAAGATCTCAGGCAGCAGTCATTCCAGACACACTGCAAATGAAATTCATGTTGTACTGCAACTGCCCCCAATTTCCAACTTTCTGGAACTGACATTAGCTTGGAGGGAGAGGAGTGGCACATGCATATATTGTTTTATCAAAAGTAAAAAAGGCAGGAGGGTAAATTCAAAAGAAGATAAAGAATATTAAATAATATCTAATCATCTAACCCACAGATGATTTAAAAAATGTATCCTACATACTTCTTTCAAACTATATCTAAGGCATCTTCATTCAACAACAAATATTTATCAAATACAAACTATTTGTTAGGCACTGTTGTAGGTGCTGGGGACACATCAATGAATAAAACAAACAAAAATTCCTGCCTTCGCAGCTCCTTATGGAACTTGCATTCTAACAAGGGGTGTAGATTATACAATATGCTAGAAGGTGATAAGTGCTATGGAAGAAAAAAACAGAGCAGGGTAAAGGAAAATGGCAGTACTAGTAATAGTGGGGAGGGATATTAGCAATTTAGATTGTTTCATAAAGAAGCTGATATTTGAGCAATATTATCAGAGGTAAGAGTATGAGCCATGCCAATACATAAGAAAGGAATATTCCAGACAGAAGGAACAATAAATGTAAAGGCTCTTAGGCAAAGCATGTGTGACATGTACTAAGAACAGCAAGGAATCCCATGTAGCTAGAGGGAAGTGGGCAAGGGGAAGGCTAGGATGGAGGGAGGGGTAAGACTTTGGCTTTTACTCAGAGACATGGGCAGGTACCAGAAACTTTTAAACAGAGGTATGACATGATCTCACTTCTTATGTTTTGACAGGATCACCTTAGCTGTTGTGTTGAAGATAGGCTATTGTCCAAATGATGGATAATAAAATTTTGGGAAAATGCCCATTAAAGCAAATACTATGCCTTCCTCCCGAAGGTGCCTAATACTGAAGATTTCCATACAAAAAAATCCATAAGAATTTGATAGGTGGCTGCCACTTCCCAGAAGAAATAAACCCAGGCACAGGATACTGACCCACTCACCAATGGGTACTCTACAAAATACTCTGCTGGGGATTGAAGGCCTGAGAGTATTTCCTAGATCTAATGACAGAACTTCACTATAGCTGGCTACCACACTCTTATGGAATAGTGTCCTGGGAAAACATTCCAATGACAGGTAATACCCACAAATTCATTGTGTGATTTAAAACTGTCAATTAGCCAGCCTAATGCAACCTACCCACCATTACTAATTTTGAGAGTTTAAAGCACAATAATTTTATAGTGCCTACTAAAATAATCGTTAATATTTTTTCACATTCTATTTAAATAAAAATACTACACTAAATCTAAAAATCCTAAATATTTTTGAAATTTCATTTATCCAAAAACTATCTCATGTAATACAATTTAGAACATAGGGCCAAAAACTGAATGAAAAAGAAATTACAGAGCCACAGAATCTTAAAGTAGAATATATATATAAAATCTTTAAAAACGTTAACAGTGTGCAGGGCAAAGAAAGTAATGGGTCCCTTGTAATATGAATTTGTTAGATCACAAGTTAGATCACATCTTCTGTTCATTTGTGAGTGTAACATTAAAAGAGACCTTAATAAAAGGGAGCATTATCAGTATAGACATAGCTAAAAATAAAAAGTAATAAAGAATAGAAATATAGAAAATATGAAAAGGAATAAAATAAAGATGTTTAAGCTACAGAAAAACAGGTCTTAGAGTTTGGTAAAATGGAGAGCAGACGTACAACAGATTACAAATATCCGAAGGGAAGAAAAGTTGTCATTATCTATATACTTCTTCACATGGTAGTCCCAGGACCAATGGATAAAAGTGATAGGGGCATGTATCTTAATTCAAAATAAGAAAGATAACAAAGTTCTGCAAAAGAGAATTAGGGCTGCCTCAGATACACACAGGCGAAGATTTGTCCACCATTGAAAATATACAACTAGATGTGTCAGGGATTCCTGTGTTAGGAAGTGGTTATATCTGATCACTTATAAGATCTCTTACAATATTAAAATTCTGTGGTTCTGCAACATAACAAGACTAAGTTCAAGGAAGTTTCTTTGCATTACAATTGCACATGTAGGTATTCTCTAATGAATTTAAAAAAAAGACATTCCTGAAATTTCTGTTCCTTACATTCTATTTGCACATTAATTTCCCATTATAAAACTGTATATAAATTCCTCAAGAAAACTTTTGGCCCTCCACACATTAAAAAGTCATATTTATGAACACTTTTTAAAAGAATCTATGTATTGGGAAAGCATTACTCAAGATAAAACAGAAAATAAAAATAAACAGCATGGTATATTGTATGAGGTAGAAGTAACAGAAAAATGTGAAAACAGCTCAGTGCTTTGAAGATTTGATTATGTTTCTCTCAGAGTTCAATGTCCTTTAATACCTACAATGGTACGTTCGAAGTAATTACTTTAAATTATTCCTATATTTCTACAATCAATTATATCAATTTCTATAATCAATTATATAAATGTCCTCTTTCCATTTATCTTGGTTCCATTTATCTTGGTGTCATAAAATCACACAAGGATATAGGAGAGGAAGGTCATTTTATTAATTCTACTGTTTGTAGGCACTGTATTCTCTCTCTGACGCCTTCATAGAAGCCCTGTAAAACCTTAAAAAAAAAAACCACCTTATCTCTTCCTGGTCTAAGACCTTTACTGTCCACAAGATGGATAGACAAATGCTTATTTGTTTGAAAGCATTTAAGACTTGTAATCAAGCCTTCTAACCTCACTAGGACTGAGGAACAACCAGGCTTTTATTGTAGCTGTGAGCTAAAATCAGACATAAGCAATGGTATCTCAAAATTTCACTAAAGTGAACTTAGGCATATACCAAGTTATTTTTTTAATTACAGTGAAATTCCATAAAGGAATTAATCTTCAGAAATATAAAGGTATTTATTATGCATATTATATACAATCGATGCAACTATTTTACTCACCAATTCCATTAAATCTTTTAACTTCCCGATTTCTTCTGGAATGGATACCAGTTTATTATTACTGAGGACCAAAACTTTAAGGGGAAGATCAAATAGGTATTTTGGCAATGTTGATAAAAGATTTCGACTGAAAAGAATAAGAAAGTCTCATTATGAGAAATATGTCTGAAACTTGACATGTTATGTTGAAAAAGAACAGATCACCTCAAAAGTAAATAAATTTTCACTAAATAGTTAACTATCATTTAATGAGTGCTTACTTTGTAACAGGCTAAAATCTTTACATGCACTATCTCACTTAATCCTCATAGTAACCCCACAAGACTATTATCTCCATTATACAAGTAAAAATAAAGGTTAAAATTGCTTAAGTGACCTACCCAGGCACAGCAGACTGCAAAGCCTGTGCTGTTACCTATGATATTGTCCTACACACCACCAGCCCTCAAAACCTAGAATTATTCTTCTGAGCTAGAAATTGCTAGAACCTTGCTCTCTGGCATAATTTCACTATATTCAATACCTCTACACCTCTAGGGAAAGGCTCCAAGGATAAATTTGCATGTGCTGTGTTCAAATTTATGAAAGAATGAATAGAATTATATCTTTAAAAACATGTAGTAACCCTAACCCATTCGCTTTTGTTATGGGTTTATGGTAGAACAGTCTACTAGCACCTTTATCTCAGCTCAAAGTTGATACAACATTTCTGTCTCTGTGCATACATTTAAATATAAGGACAACTAACATTTATTGAGTGCTTACTATGTGGCAGGCCATGTTCAGAGCACCTCACATGAATTAACTTGACTAACCCTCAAAACAACCTACTTTAGGAAGATAGACACTATCATGATGCCCATTTTACAGATGAAGAAAAAGTCTAAAAGAGATTAAGTAAACTGCTCAAAGTCACAGAGCTGGTAAGTGGGAGAGTCAGGATTCAAATCCAGGCAATTTGGCTCTGGGTCCCTTACCCTCAAACTAATTTTTGTCAAATTTACATGCCAATGCAGACTGACCCAAACAATCCCTGCTGTAGACTGTTTGTGTCCTCCCTATTCAAAACTATAATGTTGAAACCTAATCCCCAATGTGATAGTATTTAGAGGTGGGGCCTTAGGGAGGTGGATCAGTGGCCTTAAAAAGAGATCCCAGAGAGCTCCCTTGCTCTTTACGCCATGTGAGGACTCAGCTAGAAGCCAGCCATCTATATGAACCAGGAAGCAAGTCTTCTCCAGATACAAATCTGCTGGCACTTTGAACTTGAACTTCCCAGCCCCCAGAACTGTGAAAAATAAATTTCTGTTGTTTATAAGCCACCCAGTCTATGGTATTCTGTTACAGCACCACGAGAACGGACTAAGACAATCCTACTACCAAAATATATAAAGTGCATCATTTTATTTACATACTACCAAGCATTCATTAGCAATTTGCTATTATTTTTTCCTGCTTTTCAAAGTGATATTTATAGACTTGTACCTAGCATTTTGTGTAACATGCAGAGCAACAAAAGCCCAATGTTACCCCATTGGGGGGACTTCAAGACCTTTCACCTCATTTTATGCCCGCAGAGGATGTCCAGAAACACTAGACTAGCTTTAATCACATGGCACAGACTTTAATAAAAAAGGATAATGCCCCAAGACCAGCAATCCTAGCCGGACTGGTGGAATGTCAAATATGCCAGGTGCTTGTCATAACCCTTGCACTTTAAGGATCAAGTAGGATGCTTGGGAAAGTGGTCTGTCTAGAGCACACAGGGATCTTCCTGAGGATTCCACTGAAAAGGAGAGTAGAATCCAGGAAGAAAGAAAAGAGCTAAAAAATTATCTTACAAGTTTCTCAAGATCTTCTCACACCAAAATAAAAACTAAACAGGAAAAAGAATGGCACATACAAACTCATTCTAATCTCCCTCAGACCAAGAAAGTTTAAAAATTGGCTTCTTTTCTTCCCTTAAGAAGCAGGTTTATCGAGTTAGCAGTCAGCTTTCCATTTCTTTATACACAGCTAATAAGTCATCAATCTTCACTTTTTTGCCACACGTTTTAGAGATAGTCAAAGGAAGTCAGTCACTAGAACAAATGTTATTTTAATACAGTGTATTCAAAAATTTCTCCGACTGTAAACAAAAACCAGGAGTCAACTTTTAGAGATCAAAACAGGAAAGAATCGCAGAAAGTTTTAGCGGAACTATTCTAAGATATACCATACATGTTAATATAGAAATGCAATTCAATTTTGACAAATCACTTTTTCCATAAAAGAACAAAATAAAACAAAGACAAAAAACTTAAAAATACCTCACTTTCCTCAAACCTTTCCCAAGCAAGGCCAAGGAGATTATGTACCCAATTAGAGAAAGGAACAACCCAAATGACCAAGCTCTATGAAAGGAAATTCCTCTCACACATTTTAAGGTGTAGAATGGTTTCAGCTAAAGTATTATATTCAGTTATAGTATGTACTGACAGGTTACACCACTGGGGGAGACATAAATAATATAATACAGAGAGAAAGAAATGCTATTATTTATGTATATTAATTATATTTACTATTTCCCTATATGAGAATTTAGACAAGTAACTTTGTTAAGGAAGGGGGAAGAAACTATTCCTTATAACTAGAAACATAAAAGAAAAATAAAAAGATTCTAAAGTTAAGTCACAATATACCAGTTTCCATTCAATGTCACTCATTTGATAGTGCAATTTTTTCTTATACTTATTCAATGTTCACTCTATTATAAATATAGGGTAATAGCTAAGAATGAGAGTTCTATAGCCATACTGCTGCTTTGATTTGAATCTTGGCTCTACCACTTGCAATATATATAATTTTGGGCAAATAGTTAACCTCTCTCTGTGCTTCAGTTTCCTCATCTGCAGGGCAGGGATAATAACCACGTATCTCAAAATGCTGTTGTGAAGATGTGATGAGGTAATATGGGTAAAGTATTTGTAACACTGCTTGGCACACAGTAAGCACTTATTATTAACATCAATTACCCACTTCCTAACCTTCCAATACTCCCATGCCAATCTATCCAACCTTGAAGTAGCAACAAGAAGTCACGAGAGTGAAAAATATAAATCAAGAACTGTTTCTCTATAATGTTCCACTTTAACTGAGGATGTGTATAAATAAATCTGTGTTGTGGTGCTATGATTTCAGTAAAATATTTCTGATCTAAAGCCTTGCTACTCAAAGTGATCTAAGGACCAGCAGGCATGGGCATTACCAGGGAGCTGTTAGAAATGCTGGCCCCACTGCAGACCTATGGAATCAGAATCTGCATCTGATTCCTGTGCACAGTAAAGTTTGAGAAGCACTGCTGTCAAGAGCAAGACCAAAAGCCTATAATGTGGATATATAAAAAATACAAATAAGATACTCCTGAGATACAGGCTACATAGCCAAACCAAATACATTCCTTTTCAACTAAAAAGAAACAGAACTGTAATAAAAAACAAAATCTACCCCCCTAAAATTGTTTCCTTACCTAATATTAAGGTATGTTAACATCTGTAGGTTTTTAATGGCTTCAGGAATGGTTTTGATGCAATTATGATATAAATTTAACGTTTCAAGAGGTGCAAATAACCAGACATCAGAAGGAATTTCTGTAAAACGATTTCTTGAAAGATCTGAAAAATAAAAGTAATGTTTGAGTGTCAAACATACACCTGTATTTATGGAATTAACAGAACTATTTTCACACTTGCTGAATCACTTAGAATCCAAGCAACTATTTTAAATATTGACCACATGGAAGGTCTGTTCATTAACAAACCGTACTTTATATACTTCACTATCTTTAAACATTATCTTTTAAAGTATCAGTGAGGAATTCTCTCTGATATTTAAAAACACGAAAAAAACCTCCCCTGATCCCACATCAGCCTCCATCCACCTCTGCCTCCTTTATAGCCAAATTTACATAAATCTACAACATAACTGTCTAACTTACCATGGACTTCTCAACCCACTGTAATTTGCTTTCTATTCATTCTCATGCCCACCAAGGTCACCAACAGCCTCCATGATCAACCACCAGTCAACCATCTGGAAATATTTCTCTTCCCTTGGCTTGGAAGACTACGTTTCTGGATCATTTCCTATTATCTCCCTGGCTACTTCTTAGTCTCTTGCTAGATTCTTCTCTACCCATACTGTGAATATTAGTGTTCCTAAGGGCTGTGACATAAGGTACTCTTTCCTTAAGATATATACTCTATTAGGTGATTTTATCCAAAACTGGGGTTAGTATTCATATATTGACAAATTTCAAATTAAATATATGTTTGAACACCTATGTTCTAATCTTTAGGACTTCCTCTGGATATCTCTCAGGCACCTCAAACTCTCCAAGTGTAAAATCGGAACTGAAGATCTTCTTCCACATATCTCTTTCTCTCATCTTAGATAATGTCATCAACATCCTGCTCACGAGCTGCTCAAACCACAAACTTGTTCGCCCTTGATTCCTTCCTCTCCTAAATTATTCCAGGTACACACAAATATACTTCTATTCATTTAAGTTTTCATAAAAATAAAATCATGGAATTATTATAGCTATTATACCTCTATTGACAGTTTATTTGTTAAGTGAAATTTTGAAAAATATTTAGGATATCATGTGCCAGGTTGAAAAATAATACCCTAAAAGCGTTTCTCAACCAAAGTACTATTGACCTTTTGGGCTGTATAACTATTTGTTGTATGAGGCTATTCTGGGCATGGTAGGATATTTAGCAGCATCCCTGACAACTACCTACTAGATGCTAGTAACACCCTCTAGTCATGAAAGCCAAAAAATGTCCCCTGGAGTACAAACCCTCCTACCCCTATTGAGGACCACTGCCTGAACAACTATCAAATTAGCTATCTTACAGTAGGAATATACTTTGCTTACACAACTTCATTATACTTATTTGGTTAAAAACATATGACTATCATTCACCTCTGTCAAGAAGAACATTTATAGTGTATTTTAGCCCACTGTACCTCACTTAGCATCTGGTACGCCCTCATAAGAACAGCTTCCTACCAACACTCAACTTCCTCACTCTGAGGGATGAGACCTACATATTTAGCAGTATAATAAATTCCCTATTCAGAATATTAATATACATGTATTAATATGTTTTTATGTATGTTTGTATACACACACACTCACCTAATGCAAAATTTCATAACTGGCAAAAGAAAACTTTAGTTATGATTATATAATATAAAGATTAATCTGGATTCTTCTTCCTCCCACCATAAGATTCTGAATAACTAAATAAAAGGATAGACAGAGTTATTAGAAACCAAATTCTGAACTTTCATTTTCCTGGCTCACCTCCTCTGAGCACCCAAGCACTGTGCAGTTCTATTTAGGGGGAAAAATTAAGTCTTTTTTTTTTTTTTTAACATTTTTATTGGAGTATAATTGCTTTACAATGGTGTGTTAGTTCTTGCTTTATAACGAAGTGAATCAGTTATACATATACATATATCCCCATATCTCCTCCCTCTTGCGTCTCCCTCCCTCTCACCCTACCTATCCAACCTTTCTAGCTGGTCACAAAGCACAGAGCTAATCTCTTTTTTTTTTTTTTTTTTTTTTTTTAGTTTAGAATGTTTCTTTTACAGTTGACTTTTACCTCTTACTCTTGTAACTTCAGAATCCTGGGAGTTGGGCTTCCCTGGTGGTGCAGTGGTTAAGAATCCGCCTGCCAATGCAGGGGACACAGGTTCGAGCCCTGGTCCAGGAAGATACCACATGCTGCGGAGCAACTAAGCCCGTGTGCCACAACTATTGAGCCTGTGCTCTAGAGCCCACAAGCCACAACTACTGAGCCCACGCACCACAACTACTGAAGCCCATGTTCCACAATAAGAGAAGCCACTGCACTAAGCCCGCGCACTGCAACAAAGAGTAGCACCCACTCACTGCAATGAGAGAAAGCCCATGTGCAGCAATGAAGACCAAACACAGCCAAAAAAAAAAAAAAAACACTAAAAGAATCCTGGGAATTGGGAGTTGAAAATTACTGATTACAGTTCATTTAAAATACTAAAAACAAAATTATGCCCAGTTTGTTATTCTGTATATCTAGTAAGTACTCATAAATAATACACTGGTCCTAGAAACAGATGGTAGCTTGCATTGAGACTGCAAGAATAGGGATTTAAAAAAGTAGATAGAATTTGAAATATATTTGATATTAGTACTTCCAAGAATTGGGCAAGTGATTGTTTATGTGGAATAAATAAGAGATAGTAATCGAGGATGGCACCCAGAATTCTGGTCTAGGCAACTAAATGATGCTACTTAATAGATGAGTAAGAAGTGGAACAGGATTTTTGTTCTTGTTTTTGCTGGTAGGGTTTTGTTTTGATTTTTGAAACAGAGGTTAGAATCAAGGGTTCAATTTTATATTTGTACAAACTGAGATAACTGAAAGATATCCCACAGGGGACTGTGAAATGGACAGTTAATCAGATCATTCTGGATCTCAGACATGAGGTCTGGGATGGATATATTAAACTGAAAGTTGTGGGAATATGGTTAGTACTCTAAAATCATAGAAATGGAAGACATCACCTAAAATCAGAGTATTGAGTCAGAAAGAAAGTTCAAGACTGGGCCATCCAGAAGACCAAGATTTACAAGTTGAGCAGTAAAAACACAACAAGCAGAGAAGACTGAAAATAATAGTCAAGAGAAAACACAAAAATCACAATAAAGAGAGTGTTCAAAGAAGTAACCAGAGAAAAAGCCAAAATATCAGTATTAATAATTTAAATAATATCAAGATATTATTTTAATAATTTATATATTATTGTATGATGCTTCATGTTCTTACCCTCCAAAAGCAAGATTATTTAGTTAAATTACAACATAGCTACAATCCTGAAGCCTGTGGAACAAAAACCACATTCACAGAAAGATAGACAAGATGAAAAGGCAGAGGGCTATGTACCAGATGAAGGAACAAGATAAAACCCCAGAAAAACAACTAAATGAAGTGGAGATAGGCAACCTTCCAGAAAAAGAATTCAGAATAATGATAGTGAAGATGACCCAGGACCTCGGAAAAAGAATGAAGGCAAAGATCGAGAAGATGCAAGAAATGTTTAACAAAGACCTAGAAGAATGAAAGAACAAATGAACAGAGATGCAAAATACAATAACTGAAATGAAAACTACACTAGAAGGAATCAATAGCAGAATAACTGAGGCAGAAGAACGGATAAGTGACCTAGAAGACACAATGGTAGAATTCACTGCTGTGGAACAGAATAAAGAAAAAACAATGAAAAGAACTGAAGACAGCCTAAGAGAACTCTGGGACAACATTAAACGCAGCAACATTTGCACTACAGGGGTCCCAGAAGGAGAAGAGAGAGAGAAAGGACCCAAGAAAATACTTGAAGAGATTATACTAGACAACTTCCCTAACATGGGAAAGGAAATAGCCACCTAATTTCAGGAAGTGCAGAGAGACCCGTACAGGATAAACCCAAGGAGAAACACACCGAGACACATAGTAATCAAATTGGCAAAAATTAAAGACAAAGAAAAATTATTGAAAGCAGCAAGGGAAAAATGACAAATAACATACAAGGGAACTCCAATAAGGTTAACAGCTGATTTCTCAGCAGAAACTCTGCAAGCCAGAAGGGAGTGGCATGATATACTTAAAGTGATGAAAGGGAAGAACCTACAACCAAGATTACTCTACCTAGCAAGGATCTCATTCACATTCGATAGAGAAATCAAAAGCTTTCCAGATACGCAAAAGCTAAGAGAATTCAACACTACCAAACCAGCTCTACAACAAATGCTAAAGGAACTTCTCTAAGTGGGAAACACAAGAGAAGAAAGAGACCTACAAAAACAAACCCAAAACAATTAAGAAAATGGTAATAGGAACATACATATCGATAATTACCTTAAACGTGAATGGATTAAATGCTCCAACCAAAAGACACAGGCTTGCTGAATGGATACAAAAACAAGACCCATATATATGCTGTCTACAAGAGACGCACTTCAGACATAAGGACACATACAGAGTGAAAGTGAGGAGAACGTAAAAAGATATTCCATGCAAATGGAAATCAAAAGAAAGCTGGAGTAGCAATATTCATATCAGATAAAATAGACTTACAAATAAAGAATGTTACAAGAGACAAGGAAGGACACTATATAACAACCAAAGGATCAATCCAAGAAGACGATATAACAATTATAAATATATATGCACCCAACAAAGGAGCATCTCAGGGCTTCCCTGGTGGCGCAGTGGTTGAGAGTCCACCTGCCTATGCAGGGTACACGGGTTCATGCCCCAGTCCGGGAAGATCCCACATGCCGTGGAGCAGCTGGGCCCATGAGCCATGGGTGCTGAACCTGCGCGTCCAGAGCCTGCGCGTCCGGAGCCTATGCTCCACAACGGGAGAGGCCACAAGAGTGAGAGGTCCGTGTACCGCAAAAAAAAGGAGCATCTCAATACGTAAGGCAACTGCTAACAGCTATAAAAGAGGAAATCGACAGTAACACAACAACAGTGGGGGACTTTAACACCTCACTTACACCAAAGGACAGATCATCCAAACAGAAAATTAATGAGGAAACACAAGTTTTAAATGACACAATAGACCAGATAGATTTAATTAATATTTATAGGACATTCCATCCAAAAACAGAAGATTACACTTTCTTCTGAAGTGCACACAGAACATTCTCCAGGATAGATCACATCTTGGGTCACAAATCAAGCCTCAGTAAATTTAAGAAAATTGAAATCATATCAAGCATCTTTTCTGACCACAATGTTATGAGATTAGAAATCAATTACAGGGGAAAAAATGTAAAAAACACAAACACATGGAAGCTAAACAATACGTGACTAAATAACCAAGAGATCACTGAAGAAATCAAAAAGGAAATCAAAGAATGTCTAGAGACAAATGACAATGAAAACACGACAATCCAAAACCTATGGGATGCAGCAAAAGCAGTTCTAAGAGGGAAGTTTATAGCAATACAATCCTACCTCAAGAAACAAGAAAAGTCTCAAATAAACAATCTAACCTTACACCTAAAGGAACTAGAGAAAGAAAAACAAAAAAACCCAAAGTTAGTAGAAGGAAAGAAATCATAAAGATCAGAGCCGAAATAAATGAAATAGCAACAAAGAGAACAATAGCAAAGATCAATAAAACTAAAAGCTGGTCCATTGAGAAGATAAAAAAAATTGATAAACCATTAGCCAGACTCATCAATAAAAAGGAGAGGACGCAAATCAATAAAATTAGAGCTGAAAAAGGAGAAGTTACAACAGATAATGCAGAAATACAAAGCATCCTAAGAGACTACTACAAGCAACTCTATGCCAATAAAATGGACAACCTGGAAGAAATGGACAAATTCTTAGAAAGGTATAGCCTTCCAAGACTGAAGCAGGAAGAAATAGAAAATATGAATGGACCAATCACAAGTAATGAAATTGAAACTGTGATTAAAAGTCTTCCAACAAACAGAAGTCCAGGACCAGATGGCATCACAGCTGAACCCGTCCTTCTCAAACTCTTCCAAAAAAACTGCAGAGGAAGGAACACTCCCAAACTCATTTTACAAAGCCACCATCACCCTGATACCAAAACCAGACAAAGATACTACAAAAAAAGAAAATTACAGACCAATATTACTCATGAATATAGATGCAAAAATACCCAACAAAATACTAGCAAACAGAATCCAACAACACTTTAAAAGGATCATACACCATAATCAAATGGGATTTAACCCAGGGATGCAAGGATTCTTCAGAATATGCAAATCAATCAATGTGACACACCATATTAACAAATTAAAGAAAAAAAACCATATGATCATCTCAATAGATGCAGATAAAGCTTTTCACAAAATTCAACACCCATTTATGATAAAAACTCTTCAGAAAGTAGGCATAGAGGGAAGCTACCTCAATATAATAAAGGCCATATACGACAAACCCACAGCAAACATCATGCTCAATGGTGAAAAGCAGAAACCATTTCCTCTAAGATCAGGAACAAGGCAAGGATGTCCGCTCTCACCACTATTATTCAACATAGTTTTGGAAGTCCTAGCCAAGGCAATCAGAGAAGAAAATGAAATAAAAGGAATACAAATTGGAAAAGAAGTAAAACTGTCACTGTTTGCAGATGACATGATACTATACATAGGGAATCCTAACGATGTCCCCAGAACACTAATAGAGCTAATCAATGAATTTGGTAAAGTTGCAGGATACAAAATTAATGCACAGAAATCTCTTGCATTCCTATACACTAATGATGAAAAATCTGAAAGAGAAATTAAGGAAACACTCCCATTTACCACTGCAACAAAAAGAATAAAATACCTAGGAATAAACCTACCTAGGGAGACAAAAGACCTGTACTCAGAAAACTATAAAACACTGATGAAAGAAATTAAAGATGATACAAACAAATGGAGAGATATACCATGTTCTTGGATTGGAAGAATCAATACAGTGAAAATGACTCTACTACCCAAAGCAATCTACAGATTCAATGCAATCCCTATCAAATTACCAATAGCATTTTTTACAGAACTAGACCAAAAAATCTTAAAATCTGTATGGAGACACAAAAGACCCTGAATAGCCAAAGCAGTCTTGAGGGAAAAAAACGGAGCTGGAGGAATCAGACTCCCTGACTTCAGACTACACTACAAAGCTATAGTAATCAAGATAATATGGTACTGGCACAAAAACAGAAACATAGATCAATGGAACAGGATAGAAAGCCCAGAGATAAACCCACGCACCTATGGTCAACTAATCTATGACAAAGGAGGCAAGGATATACAAAGGAGAAAAGACAGTCTCTTCAATAAGTGGTGCTGGGAAAACTGGATAGCTACATGTAAGAGAATGAGATTAGAACATTCCCTAGCACCATACACAAAAATAAACTCAAAATGGATTAGAGACCTAAATGTAAGACCGGACACTATAAAACTCTTAGAGGAAAACATAGGAAGAACACTCTTTGACATAAATCACAGCAAGATCTTTTTTGATCCACCTCCTAGAGTAATGGAAATAAAAACAAAAATAAACAAATGGGACCTAATGAAACTTCAAAGCTTTTGCAGAGCAAAGGAAACTACAAACCAGACGAAAAGACAACCCTCTGAATGGGAGAAAATATTTGCAAATGAATCAACGGACAAAGGATTAATCTCCAAAATATATAAACAGCTCATGCAGCTCAGTATTAAAAAAACAAACAACCCAATCCAAAAATGGGCAGAAGACCTAAATAGACATTTCTCCAAAGAAGACATACAGATGGCCAAGAAGCACATGAAAAGCTGCTCAACTAATCATTAGAGAAATGCAAATCAAAACTACAATGAGATATCACCTCACACCAGTTAGAATGGGCATCATCAGAAAATCTACAAACAACAAATGCTGGAGAGGGTGTGGAGAAAAGGGAACCCTCTTGCACTGTTGGTGGGAATGTAAATTGATACAGCCACTATGGAGAACAGTATGGAGTTTCCTTAAAAAACTAAAAATAGAATTATCATATGACCCAGCAATCCCAATACTGGGCATATACCCAGGGAAAACCATAATTCAAAAAGACACATGCACCCCAATATTCACTGCAGCACTATTTACAAAAGCCAGGACATGGAAGCAATCCAAATGCCCATCGACAGACGAATGGATGAAGAAGATGTGGTACATATATACAATGGAATATTACTCAGCCATAAAAAGGAACGGTATTGGGTCATTTGTAGAGACGTGGATGAATCTGGAGACGGTCATACAGAGCGAAGTAAGTCAGAAAGAGAAAAACAAGTATCGTATATTAATGCATATCTGTGGAACCTAGAAAATGGTACAGATGAATCTGTTTGCAAGCCAGAAATAGAGACACAGACGTAGACAACAAACATATGGACATCAAGGGAGGAAAGTGGCGGGGGGT
>NW_006777400.1:102863-110578 GCF_000442215.2 Lipotes vexillifer | reverse complement strand
GGGGGGTGGGGTGGGGTGGGGTGATGAATTGTGTGATTGGGACTGACATATATACACTAACATGTATAAAATAGATAACTAGTAAGAACCTACTGTATAAAAAAATAAATAATAATAATAATAATAATAATATGAGTTCCCTTAGGGAATTTAATTAAATTCATAAACTATTTTCTGAATGAGGTAGTATACTTATTTAGTGAATACCACTTAAAATTACAATTAATTATTATTCTAATTTAATTGAGTAAAGCATAATAAAGTTAAAATTAAAACTGAAGCCATTACAAAGCCTCTAATTAAGGAAATCTTGTTCTAGGCTTTTTCAGATTTTAAATATGTATAAACATCTTTTCTAAGAATTGGGTAAACAGAAAAAGAGTGGCAAACGAAAAATACAACCATAGAGGCAAAGATAGGCAATAACACAAAACTGTATTTTAATTTCTTGATCTCACACTAACAGCATCTCATATTTTCCTTCAAAAAAGTGAAAATTAACGTTTACATAGGTATAATGGATAAAATTTAACTCTGATTTAAATTTTTTATCTTGTGATGTACAATTAAACCATAAGGAAGTTTTTATAACGTTAAAAATCATTTAATGAACACGTGCACTGGGGCAACTAGAATAACATGACTAAAAAATAACATATTCATACTCAAGAAGTACATGCAAAATTGGTATTTAATATGGTTCCATCTAAAGATGGAAAACAAACTGTTAATTTACTCCTTATGGGAAGATTTATTTCACAACAGCTTTAAAGTCTGCCTTCTTAGGAGACAAGTAGGACTTGGGAAAAGATAATTATAAAGATGTTTCACCATTCCCACACACACAAAAAAGGATATTAAAATTTGCTCCTTATCTTCCTGCAGTAAGCTGAATGGTGCCCCTCAAAGATATCAGGTCCTAATTCCTGGAACCTGTGAATGTTGGCTTATAGGGTAAAAATTTTTGCAGATATAATTAAGTATCCTGCAATGGAGATTATACTGCATCACCCAGCTGGGCCCTAAATGCCATCACATGTATCTTTATAGGAGGAAGACAGGGAAATGAGACAGACACATTGAGGAAAAGGCCATGTGAAGATGGAGGCAGACATTGGAGTGATGTGGCTTAGGAATGCCAGCAGTCACCAGAAGCTGGAAGAGGCAAGGAATGGATTCTCTGCTAGAGACTCCAGAGGATTTATGGCTCTGCTGAAGCCTTGATTTTAGCTTCAAAAGACTTATTTTGGACTTCTGGTCTCAAGAACTATAAGAGAATAAATTTCTGTTGTTTCAAACCACCAAGTTTGTAGTCACTAGTTACAGCAGCCACAGAAAATAAACAGATTTCTCAAAAATCAGAATTAATGAGAGAATGCCTGCAAAAATTTTTTTAATTAAATAGTTGTACATTTTTTTTCTTAAACAGTAAGGTGATATCTCAGTATCCTTGAGGATAAGTGCCTTTATAAGCACTGAACTATTTTTCTTTTGTCTTGGTTTTTATTACAAAATCATATCAAGCAGTATTGGCAATAACTCAACAGTAGACAGACTGCTGTGTACTGTTTCCTGCCTCCTTCAAATCGCTCCTTGTAAAACTGCTGGGAGCCTGTTAGACGTTAATAGATCATTTTAAATAATCTGATCTAAATTATGTTCTGTATCACTCTTGAGCTTCAGAGGTCAGAGAAGCTAGAGGAGGGAAGAGAGGAGTCAGATGGAATGGAAATCTGTTTGCTGCCTCCCAAGCTGCAGCCACAAGAGCCACAGACGGGTCCATCTGTCACCCAGTGCATTTCTTGGCCCACCAGCTAGCATTTCTGCCAAAATATAGAAAATGACTTTCAGAAAGTATACTATTATACTATACTAATTATAGTTTTATTTTACTCAGTGTTCAAAAGGCTGTATGACTTTTGTCACACATTGTTAAAACGAACTAAGATACATGAGTCTTCTCTGGGTGATAATTAATAATATAGATTGCTATAGTCCCTCTTATTTTTAAAAAAAATGCCAGATTATGTTTGAAAATCTGTCACATTTTCACCTATGGAAAAACTTCTAACAATGATGTGTGTTTTAGAAAACACTCATCATTAACAGAGATAGAGAATTTTCTGCTTAAAGAAACATGACAGTTAAGTAGAGAAATAATTTGAAGTCAGAACTTTAAATTCACATCAACAATAACCTAAGTGGAACTAAAGCAACACTCTCATGTGTGCACGTGTGCACGCACACACACGCGCCCTCCACATATGCTAGGTCAGAAGGCTATGGGCTTTGCATAATCATTTCTAATCCTCATAACAACCTTATGAGGTAGCCACTATTCCTCATTATACATATGAATCAAAGACATATTGAATGGCATGACTATAATGTTAAAAAACTAGTAATAACTGACAGCAGAGGGGTTCCAAACTCAGATATGACTTCTAAGTCCATGTTCTATGTGTGCTTTTCCACTCCTCCAACACACTATTGTGACTTCCTGTCCCAGATTTCAAATATTCTGTTCCACTGGAACCACAAAGCAGGGTCAGAGAAATTCTAAATCTCCTAATTACATTCATATCCTAGATTTCTTCTTGCAATAAGAAGCAGAACATATATCTTACTTCCAGTCCCAATTTTTAGTTAAGAAAATAATGAACACCATTATAAAGCTCTCAGGTGTTCCCAATTTACCATTTCAGGACTGTTTAGTCTGAGCCAAAACATAGCTTTCTTGGCTCCTTAAAGAATGGACCCTTATTAATTTTTCAATATTTTAAGCAACTCAATAAGCAAAGATTAAAAAGAAAATTAAAAAGTAAAGGAGTTTCTTCAAAAGATTTGTAACATTTTATAGGCTGAGTACCTGTCAAGAACTCTAAAGGATCTGAGACTTTAGCCTACTTGTCAGCCAACAAGCTAGCCTACCACAGTTGAATGGAGGCTGGCAGAAGGCATGAGACTCCTGTGTGTCAGAGGACTTTATTACTCACAGCACGGCAAGTGGCATGAGCAGCAAGTCTGTATCAGTTCCTCTTGCCCCCCCAAATCTCACAGGGGCAACATATATGGGTATAGATGGATACCTGCACCTACAATACATCACATTAAAGGAGAGGAAGTCTAAGCTGAGGGAACCCAAATCTTTTATAATAGACAGTACACATGCCTGCACTTTGTTTGAAGGGAGACATTATTTTACTGGATAATAAGCATGATTGTCCTTTCTTCCAAAAGATCGTCCTGAACAAAGGGCAGTTAGTGCCTCACTCCCAAGATATGCAGAAACATGAGACCCATGGAAAATTATCTCCCAAGGTGTACATTCCTTATTGACCAAGGATCAGAAGTTGCAGCCTCACCACAGAAAATACACAAGGTAAAATAATTAAATATCATAAGCATCAAATTCTCTGTGGTTCTGCCCTTAGAGTCTGGGACAGAGGCAGGCAAATCCTGATTCTCACCTTCCAAGTCTCATTCTTATTTCCCAGGCAGCATTCTGACTTGACTCATAGGCTGTACCACTCATTCAAAATTCCATTAAGCACCATGAATTAGGTACTACGTGTTAGGGTAGCTTAAAAGCCAGTCAGACACCAAGTCTAAGCAATCCCAATTATTGTTCCACCCTAGCACCAAATATTATCGGCTCAGATAATAACACTTCAGTGAAGGGAACTACGCAAAAAAAAAAAAATCACCCCCACTTAGTTCAACTAAAAGTGTGATTTTTTACAAAGCTGTTGTGATGGGACCAATACTTCATAATCCTTGGCGTGTATCTCACAGTTTACAGAAGTCCTACAGACTGAAAAATGAGGTATAACTGTTATTTAGTAGATGAGCACTAGACTGTATCTGAACTATATTCTAATTCTACTGATGATTACCTACAAAAGGCCGCCAAAATCACTTAATTACTACTCCTCATTATCTCAGAGCTACTGAAAATGAGTAAACATTCTGTAACAACCTAAAATCCTTAGAGGAAGTAAGCAAAAGAAACGACAGGAAAATTATCAATTTGTACCTAATGATATATAATGTTCATAAAGATATAAAATAAAATGATGGAAAGTGACAATTTTATTCAGTTCTTATTACATGGAAAATATATGCTAGAATTATGTCTTTAGGAGAGTGCATAAAATCAACTAACTAAAATACTTATTTCCTAACATGAAAACGAAAAAAATTTTCTGTGCTCTTCAGTAATTGATATTACTCAAATGTGAGCAGTTACAGCACATAAAATCTGATTAATACACTCTCAAATACTAATGCTTCCTTATCTACTTTTCCATCTAAAAGAAGTGTTAGGACTAGAAACAAAAGCAACAAGAAAACAGGAGGCACCACAGCTGTCTGTCAATGCAAGAATGGAGAGTGTCTTTGAAGTATTAAGACTCTGATGTTGGAACCTGATGGGAAATGACAACCCCATGGCTCTGGCATCTGCTTTCAACAGATGCCCTCAGCAAAGACAGGTGATTTCTTGATTCAGTATTCCCTAGAAGGGTATTGTGCTGTCATTCAGGAAAAGATAATGAAAAGTCAGTCTATAACATTAAAGCCTTGTTGAATGAGTAAGATGTACAGCTCAAGAATTTCTAAGCTACTCCATGATGTTAAAATATTAACCGTAAGTACAGTGGAGAGGAAAAAAAAGTATGAAGTAGATATTAGAAAAAGTGAAGAAAAACTGCTTTAAAGCCAACAGTTATGAGAAACAATAACAAGCAGACCTTAGTGACCTGCAGCAACCAATAATGGAAGTCTCCTTTTGAGCACAGGCACTTTGAGAAGCAAGGGGGCAAACAAAAACAGATGCTACAAGGAGAAACCACAGCTGCTAACCAGAGGGTAGATTATATGCATGCTCAGTGAGAAAAGGACTGTGAGTCATACAACTATTAAGCCACGTGGAAGGACAAGACTTTATTTTTTTTAAAGGGGGGAGGGGCAGCTCTATGCGCAGTTGTCTGTAGGAAATTCTACAAAGTGTTTCAATTTCACCAAGAAATAATGCAGTATAATGACATTCAAACATCAAAGTGATATTTGAGAATGACACTATACTTCAACCCCTATAACATTTATTAGACTATAAATTTGGCATTTTGAATTCATGTAGTATTATTTATTAAGTGGTTCTTGAAAAACTTTTATTTTCAAAAGACAAATGTTAGAGCCTCATCACATAACTTTCACTAAAATAAATCCCAGATGGAAGAAAAAGATAAACATGAAAAATGAATCATAAAAAACTAGCAAAACATTCTAGTGAATAGTCACTCAATTCTAGAATGAGGGATGGACTTTCAAAGCATCAAATAAAGAAATAATTCACAAATGAAAAGATTTCTAGATTTAGCTACATAAAAAGGAAAACTGCAGTCTATCCAAAAGCAAAATGATAACAACAACTCATACATAAAGTCTGGCCCAAGGACATAAACAGATTCAAAAATGAAAATTATCAATGACCAAGATGTATATGAAAATATATTCAATCTCACTGTTAATCAAAAGAAATGTAAAGAATAAGACACTATAATTCATCCATCAAATTTAAAAGTTTTCAAAGATATTACTCAATGTTGGCAAGGCTAGTTTGAATTGGGCACTTCCCCATATACCGCTGATGGAAATTCAAAATGAGGTAACCTGTCTAGAAGGAAATTTGGCAATATGAATCAAGAGCCTTAAAAATGTTCATACCCATTGATCCAAGAATTCAATCTCTAGCAATTTTTAAAACCAAATAAAGATGCATAAAAAACGATGTACAGGGGCTTCCCTGGTGGCGCAGTGGTTGAGAGTCTGCCTGCTAATGCAGGGGACACGGGTTCGAGCCCTGGTCTGGGAGGATCCCGCGTGCCGCGGAGCAGCTGGGCCCGTGAGCCACAACTACTGAGCCTGCGCGTCTGGAGCTTGTGCTCCGCAGCAAGAGAGGCCGCGATAGTGAGAGGCCCGCGCACCGCGATGAAGAGTGGCCCCCGATTGCCACAACTAGAGAAAGCCCTCGCATAGAAACGAAGACCGAACACAGCAAAAATAAATAAAAAAATTAATTAATAAACTCCTACCCCCAACATCTAAAAAAAAAAAAAAAGATGTACATTTCAGTTATTTAATAGAGTAGAAAATTAGAAACAACTTCAATGTCCAACAATAGGTAAAGGCTAAATAAAATACAGTATACCCTCAAAGTGAAATATCCCACAACCTTTAAAAATATTATAGATTTGATTCCTTAATATGGAAATAAGAATGCTCAGAGGGTAAAAACTAGAACACTCAAAATATTAAACTATATACAGTATGAGCCAATTGTTTCCTTTTAAAATGTACATTTTATACACTCAGTATATACACATACAAAGACCTACAGGTATGTACAAGGTGATGAGTGTGGGGGTATGAAGGAAATACACCAAAATGTTAATGTTTACTCAAGGTTGGTAGAATAAGGAGCGTTTTGTATTTTCTTCTTTATGCTTTTAATATTCTAAATTTTCTACAATAAGCAAGCATGCTTCTGTTATAAGGAAACACTATTAATATTATACTACTTTAAAAGTATTATATTTCAGAATGTAAACTGAATTCTAACCATATATATTTCATTCATAAGAATGATGTATCCACACAGCTATAGGCTAATTATAAGTTGGTATTATATACAATTATTTTGTTTTTATGGGGCACAACTTGGCCCTCTACCAAACATCTATCACTGTGCTGTCATATTTTATTGCTAATCCAATATTATATGTCATAATTTTTAAAATGCAAATTACTATGAAAGTATGCAAGTTTTAATGTCGAAAATCATGCTTTCATGTAAATTATTTTCATAAAGCAAACCCCCAAAACTATACAATTTGAATTGTTATAATTAGTCTGATAATGAAGTAAGCAATAACAAAACATGTCACCTTGACCATCTCTAAGATATCTGAACTGATGCATGATTAATCTAACGTTGATATACTTTCTGCCTAGGTCAATGTCAACTAGTCACTGAAAATCAAATGGATCTGTTTATACAGTAGGCCCTCCTTATCTACAGATGGGGAACCCACAGATATGGAGGCCCAATTGTACTAGACCATTTTACATAAGGGACTTGAGCGTCTGTGGATTTTGGTATTCGCTGGGGTCCTAGAACCAATCCCCCACGGATACTGAGGGACAAGCACACAGTATACTTTTTATTTGCATTAATTATGATACCTTAGTACACTTCTACTGCATGAGAAAGGAAAGTCTAATGTAACATAAGAACAGTCTATGTCAAACTGACTTCCCAATATAACTCTAGTAGGCTTTGGATTCCAAAACAAAAGCAGTCCTGGAGGAGGGTAAAAAAACCCCAACAAAACAAAACAAAACAAAACAAAAAAAACCCAAGTGCAAGCTACTATGCTAAACAAAACTAACTGCTTCATCTTTGATGTATCCAGATTAAGACAAATTTTACAGCCGTTATACTGCGCCCCTTAAAAAAATACTGTATTGGGCTTCCCTGGTGGAGCAGTGGTTGAGAGTCCTCCTGCCGATGCAGGGGACAGGGGTTCGTGCCCCGGTCCGGGAAAAATCCCACATGTCCCGGAGCGGCTGGGCCCGTGAGCCATGGCCGCTGAGCCTGCGCGTCCAGAGCCTGTGCTCCACAATGGGAGAGGCCACAACAGGGAGAGGCCCGC
>NW_006777400.1:86552-102853 GCF_000442215.2 Lipotes vexillifer | reverse complement strand
AAAAAAAAAAAAAAAAAAAAAAAAGATTTGTTCATTTCATTATATGTAAACTTTACATCAAAAGAAAAAATAGGGCTTCCCTGGTGGCGCAGTGGTTGACAGTCCGCCTGCTGATGCAGGGGACGCGGGTTTGTGCCCTGGTCTGGGAGGGTCCCGCATGCCGCGGAGAGGCTGGGCCCGTGGGCCATGGCCGCTGGGCCTGCGCGTCCGGAGCCTGTGCTCCGCAGTGGGAGAGGCCACAACAGGGAGAGGCCCGCGTACCGAAAAAAAAACAAAAATGTATTTACGGAGCAAGGATCATCCTTACTTGAGCTATTTAACAAGGCACTAAATATTGGATGCTGAAATTAAAAGCAAGTTACAGTAAACTAATTACAAAGAAATGACAAATTCCACAAACCAGGCCAAAGAAAACCCCATTAGTATATCTTAAATGTTCAAGTGGCTCCTACATAGCAGCACACTGGCAGCTACCAATAAGACCAAATGGATTCAGACAGTTTATTACTAACACAGACAGAGAAAGCATGATCTGTATGGTGCCAGTTCCCCATGTCCCTAGTCCCACAGGACAAAATCAAACTGGAGGGAAGGACCAAATAACAGACAACATACACAGAGGGTTGCTCTGTCATGGAGGAGCCAACTCTAGACTGCAGCTTTGCAATTTTATACTCACAACTGTATCTGAAAGAATGTCCCATGTCTCACCAGAATGAGGGAAGGAGATAATAAACGGCCTTGAGGCAGCCTCCCACAAGATAGGGAGGTGGACACAAAATGACCTTATGTCATCTATCTTGCCATGTACCAGGGAGGATCAGAGAGTCTTTCCCCAAGATTTGAGTCAGACTGTGGTTCAGCCTTGCCTATGTGGAGATGCGCAAGATCACCAAGATACCATGGCAAAGCCATTCCTCTACTTTATAGTCACACAAATAGAATAAGAAGTCAGTACATAAAATTATCATGCTCCTTCCCATAATTTTAAGTTTAGAAATTTGACAAGCATTTACTATCAACTGTTGCAGAGAGACACTGCAGTCAACCAAACACTATAGGGTATTTTTGTATAGAAAGTGTTATCTGCCCTCAAAGAGTTTAAACTCCTCTTGAGGGAAGCAATGTAAAGCTAAGAGCACAACTGCACCTGGCTATGTACTGATATTAAATAGTAACTTAAACAACTAACAATAGAGGAATGATTAAATAAAATATGGTGCATACATACAATAGACCAATTAGAAAGTCGTTAAAAATCGTGTTATAAAACATTTTTCTTCAGTGGAACAGTAGCATAAATAAAACTCTCAGAAAGAACAATTTGGAAGAAAAGTATACAACAGACTATAATGGAAAGACTTTTAAGGCAACAACATTACATAAATTAATGTTGAGAAAACATTCAGTCATGAGTTGATGAGGTTTTTTACAAGAGAAGCAGTGAAAATATATACAGCAATTATTTCTGAGAGCTTATGGCAAATGGAGGACAGCAGACCAATGTAAGAAGAGAAAAGTAGACCAAGACACATGAAAATAATTTTAAACAATTTAGAGCTATACTACTGGAAAATCTGCTAAACCCAAGCACAAAACAGGCATTCATCTCACAATTTTTCCTGGACTTCATCTACAAATATGATTTTCAAGATGGGATTGGTTAAAACAACAGATTAATCCTCAAAACATTTTATAATACTTTTAATGCCAAACATGTTATTTAATGTCATAAACATTACTTACAAATCAATTTTATTAGTTAACCTAAATATTTAAAAGCAGTCAACTATTCTAAAATAAAAACATATTCAGTGATACAATATAACAATATATAAAAACTATAGCTAATTTGCAACTGTTAAAGTTTAATAATCATATCTCTGCTTATGAAGCAATTAATAAGCTGTTATTTCTTTTTGCTTTCTGATAGCTTTTCTTTTTTTAAATAATATAACAAAACAATAAAAACAAAAATCAGAGAGACAGTAAGAAGTCCAATCTGACTGAAGAACAGGTACATACATGAGAAGTATTTGGAAAACATAGTGGAAAAGGAAAGAGACAAACTGTGGAGGGACCTGAAAAGGCACCCAGGGTAAGAAGCAGGCTAAATTGAACAAATGTGCTAAACATCTAATGTGTACCTACCACACACTATACTAAATGTTGGAGTGGCAACAAAGCAACTATACTCAAAAACCTCCAAAATCAATAAAAAGAGAAATGTAAACAAATACCATATTTCTTTGATTTTACAATGCATATTTTCGTCTAATGTTAACATTTCTAAAATCCATGTATGTGCTTATTGTGGAAAAGTTATTAAATTGATGATGAATGTTACAATAGGGGAAATATATTAATTGCAATAAAGGATCACAGCAGCTACATTAGAGGGATAGAGTAATCCCTATATGTAGAGGATGCAGGAAAGGGAAAAGGTAATAAAGAAAGGCCTGATCTTGGATACAAAAGATCAACAGGAGTTCACAAGGCAGAAAAGAGGGAGAAGGACATCAACAGTAAGGGCAAAAATAACATGAAAACATGGAATAGCATGATACTTTCAAGGAACAGCATGGAATTTGGCAGGCTGGAATGTAGAGTTTTGGGACACTATGAGACTAAACTGAAAAGCAGGTAGGCCAGGAATGCAAGAAGGATATAACAGCTAAAAGCCTATCAATGTAATATACCATATTAATGCAATAAAAGACAAAAAACCAGATATAAAAAGGAATTTCTTCAACCTGAAAAAGGGCATCTATGAAAAAAACCAGAGCTAATATCATATTTAATGGTGAAAGACTGAATGCATTCCTCCTAAATTCAGGAATAAGACAAGAATGTCCACTCTCACCATATCCACTCAACACTGTACTAGAAGTTCTAGCCAGGATGATTAGGCAAGAAACTGAAATAAAAGGCATCCAGATTCGAAAGGAAGAAGTATAACTATCTCTATTTGCAGATGACATGATCGTATATACAGAAAATGCTAATGAATCCATTAAAAAACTATTAGAATGAAGAAACAAGTTCAGCAAGGTTGCAAAATAAAAGACCACTATGTAAAAGTCAATTATAGGGACTTCCCTGGTGGTCCAGTGGTAAAGAATCTGCCTTCCAATGCAGGGGACGCAGGTTCAATCCCTGGTCAGGGAACTAAGATCCCACATGCTGTGGGGCAACTAAGCCTGCGTGCCACAACTACTGAGCTTGCGTGCCTCAACTAGACAGCCTGCATGCCGCAAAGTACAGAGCCCATGCATTCTGGAGCCCACGACACAACTAGAGAAGAGGAAACCCACACGCCACAACTAGAGAGAAGCCTGTGTGCTGCAACAAAGAGCCTGTGCACCGCAATGAGCACCACAATGAAAGATCCCACGTGCCACAATGAAGATCCCACATGCCACAACGAACACCTGACACAGCCAACTAAATAAATAGATAAATAAAAATACTAAAAATAATAATAATAAATAAAGTCTACTAAAAAAAGTCAATTATATTTGGGTCCAGTGGTTAGGACTCCATACTTTCACTGCCTAGGGCCCAGGTTCAATTCCTGGTCGGGGAACTAAGATCCCACAAGCCACGTGGTACAGCCACACACACAAAAAAAACGTATTTCAATAAACTAGCAATGAATATCCCAAAAACGAAATTAAGAAAAAATTCTATTTTTTTCTATATGATAGTATGTCAGAAAATAAAGACTGAGGAAAACAACAAAATATTATTGAAAGAAACTAAAGATACAAATAAATCAAAAGACATCCCATATTCATGGACTGGAAAACTAAATATTGTTAAGATGGTAAAATTTCCCCAAATTGACCTACAGATTCAACACGACCCCTATCAAAATCCCAAACTGCATTTTCTGAAGAAATTGACAAGCTGATCCTAAAATTCATAGTGGTCTCGAAATAGCCAAAGCAATCTTGAAAAAGAACAATGTTGGAAGAAGACTTACACCTCCTGATTACAAAACTTAATACAGAGCTACAGAAATCAAGATAGAGTGGTACCAGGATAAGAACAGATATACAGGGCTTCCCTGGTGGCGCAGTGGTTGAGAGTCTGCCTGCTGATGCAGGGGACACGGGTTCGTGTCCCGGTCCGGGAAGATCCCACATGCTGTGGAGCAGCTAGGCCCGTGAGCCATGGCCGCTGAGCTTGCGCGTCCGGAGCCTGTGCTCCACAACGGGAAAGGCCACACAGTGAGAGGGCCACGTACCGCAAAAAAAAAAAAAAAAAAAAGAACAGATATACAGATCAATGGAATAGAATTGAGAGTCCAGAAATAAACATTCACATTTATGGTAAGTTGATTTTCGACAAGGGTAACAAGAAAACTGGATGAGGAAAGAAAGGTATTTTCCAGAAATGGTGCTGGGACAACTAGATATACATACGCAAAAGAACAAAGTTGGACCCTGATCTCATACCATACACAAAGAACTCAAGATGGACAGATAGCCAAGAGGCACATGAAAAGATGTTCAACGTCACTAATTATTAGAGAAAGGCAAATCAAAACTATAATGAGGTATCACCTCACACCAGTCAGAATGGCCATCATCAAAAAATCTATAAACAACAAATGCTGGAGAGGGTGTGGAGAAAAGGGAACCCTCTTGCACGGTTGGTGGGAATGTAAATTGGCAAAGCCACTATGGATAACAGTATGGAGGTTCATTAAAAAACTAAAAACAGAACTACCATACGACCCAGCAATCCCACTCCTGTGCATATATCCAGAGAAAACCGTAATTCAAAAGGATACATGCATCCCAGTGTTCATTGCAGCACTACTTGCAATAGCCAGGACATGGAAGCAACCTAAATGTCCATCAATGGAGGAATGGATAAAGAAGATGTGGTATATATATATATATATATATACCATGGAATATTATTCATCCATAAAAAAGAATGAAATAATGCCATCTGTAGCAACATAGAGGGACCTAGAGATTGTTATACTGAGTGAGCTAAGTCAGACAAAGACAAATATCATATGATATCGCTTATATGTGGAATCTAAAAAAATGATACAAATGAAACTATTTACAAAACAGAAAGAGTCACAGATGTAGAAAACCAACTTATGGTTACCAAGGGGAAAGGGGGGAGATAAACTGGGGGATTGGGATTGACATATACACACTACTACATATAAAAGATAACTAATAAGAACCTACTGTATAGCACAGGGAACTCTATTAGGTGCTCTGTAATGACCTATATGGGAATGGAGTCTAGAAGAGAGTGGATATATGTATATGCATGGCTGATTCAGTTTGCTGTACAACAGAAACTAACACAACGTTGTAAATCAACTATACTCCAATAAAAAAATTAATTTAAAAGAAAAGTACCGGGTTTCCCTGGTGGTGCAGTGGTTTAGAGTCTGCCTGCCGATGCAGGGGACGCGGGTTCGTGCCCTGGTCCGGGAAGATCCCGCATGACACGGAGCGGCTGGGCCCGTGAGCCATGGCCACTGAGCCTGTGCGTCCGGAGCCTGTGCTCCGCAACGGGAGAGGCCACAACAGTGAGAGGCCCGCGTACCGAAAAAAAAAAAAAGTACCAACACACCTGAGGGGTAAAATACAGTATTTACTGGTAAAAAAAAAAAGTTATAATTGAAAAACAAAAGAACTCAAGATGGATAATATGTCTAATGTAAGTGCTAAAACTATAAAACCAAAAGAAAACAAAAGAGTAAATCTTCATAACCCTGGGTTAGGCAATGGCTCCTTAGATATGACACAGAAAGCACAAGCAACATAAGAAAAAAACAGATAAAATGGGCTTCATCAAAATTTTCAAATTTTGTGTTTCAAAGCAGACGACCCACAGACTAGGAAAGAAATATTTGCAAGCTATATACTTGGGTAAGGGTTTTATGTACAGAAAAAAAAGAAAAAAAAAACTCTTATAACTCAGTAATAAGGAAAAGACAACCCAATTAGAAAATGGACAATCTAAACAGACATTTCCTTAGGAAGATATACAAATGGACAATAAACACATGAAAGGAGGTCAACATCATTAGTCATTCGCAAAATGCAAATCAAAACCATAACTAGATTATACTTCACACTTACTAGGATGACTGTAAACAAAAATACAGATAGCAACAAGTGTTGTTGAAAATATGAAGAAACTGGAATCCTCATACACTGCTACTGGAAATGTAATATGGTGCAGCCACTTTGGAAAACAATTTAGCATTTCCTCAAAATGTCAAACATAGAATTAACATATGATCCAGCAATTCTACTCCTACATATATAAGAGAAGTGAAAGCATACATCTACACAACTTTTACATAATGTTCATAGCAATATTATTTATAATAACCAAAGAATGGAAACAATCCAACTGTCCATCAACTGATGAATGGACAAACAAAATGTACAACAGAATATTATTCAGATATAAAATGGAAAGAAGTACTGATATATGCTACAACATAAATGAACTTTAAAACATGATAAACGAAAGAAGACTATCACAAAGGGCCACATATTGTACAAATCTATTTATATAAAATGTTCAGAATCAACAAATTTATAAACACAAAAAGTAAGTGAGAGGCTGCCTAGGTCTAGATCGGTGGCGGGGTTGGGGGATATGCTAATGGGTATGGGGTTTCTTTTTGAAGTGATAAAAATATCCCAAAATTAGACTGCAGTGATGAGTGTACAACTAACAACCAATAAACTATATACTTTAAATGAGTGAATTTTTGGCATGTGAATTATATCTCAGTAAAATGTTAAAAAGAAAAGAAGTAGGCAGGGATATATCTGGAAAAAGATGGTCCATGTACTAAAACACAAAATAGGACCTCTACCTCACACTATACATAAAAATCAATTCCACATTGATGAGGAACTGAAACACCCAAAACAAACCTTTAAAACCTTTAGTAAAAAACATACATGAATATATTTTACACATTCTTAAACAAGACACAAAAAATAGTGACTATAAAAGACTGATAAATTTGACTGTATTAAAATGTAGAACATTTGTTCAGCAAATGACTCCTTAAAAAGCAAAAAAGACAAGTTATAAACTAGGAGAAAATACAATATACAAAACTGACAAGTGATTAGTATAGTATTAGTATTTGGGGCAAAATAAATTATTTCACAGTACAGGAAACACATATGGCCAAGTAGGTAAGGCATTTGAAGATATGTTAATGAAACTGGTGATCAGGGAAATACAAACCAAGAAAGGTATCGCCTCGAACCAGTCAGAATGGCCATCATCAAAAAGTCTACAAGCAATAAATGTTGGAGAGGGTGTGGAGAAAATGGAGCCCTCTTGCACTGTTGGTGGGAATGTAAACTGATACATCCACTATGGAGAACAGTATGGAGGTTCCTTAAGAAACTAAAAACAGAACTACCATATGACCCAGCAATCCCACTACTGGGCATATACCCTAAGAAAACCATAATTCAAAAAGAGTCATGTACCACAATGTTCACTGCAGCTCTATTTACAGTAGCCAGGACATGGAAGCAACCTAAGTGTCCATCAACAGATGAATGGATAAAGATGTATATACAATGGAATATTACTCAGCCTTAAAAAAGAATGAAATAATGCCATTTGCAGCCACATGAATGGACCTAGATTATCATACTAAATGAAGTAAATTAGACAGAGAAAGACAAATGTTATATGATATCATTTATATGTGGAATCTTTAAAAAATGACACAAATGACCTTATTTACAAAACAGAAACAGACTCACAGATATAGAAGACAAACTTATGGTTACCAAAGGAGAAAGGAGGGGGGAGGGATAAATTAGGAGTTTGGGATTAACAGATACTATATATGAAATAGATAAACAACAAGGACTTACTGTATAGCACTGGGAACTATATTCAATATCTTGTAATAACCTATAATGGAAAAGAATCTGAAAAAAATATACATATACACACACATACACACATATATATAAATAACTGAGTCACTTTGCGGTACACCTGAAACTAACACAGCATTGTAAATCAACTACACTTCAATAAAAAAAATAGTTTCATACTATAAAAAAAAAAAGACTTCATTGAACTACCATTTTAAACTCGTTTGGGGGAATTCCCTAGCAGTCCAGTGGTTAGGATTCCACGCTTCCACTGCAGGGGGTGCGGGTTCGATTCCTGGTCAGGCAACTAAGATCTCGCATGCTTCAGTGCAGCCAAAAAAATTAAAAATAATAAACTCGTTTGGCCAAAATGTTTAAATCTGACAATACTATGTGTTGGAGGAGATACAAATTCATAGGATCTCTTACAGAGGTTGATGGAAAGGTAAGCTGTAAACCAGTTGGCGTTATCTCCTTAATTTGAACATTAACATACCATACAATCCAGCTATTCCACTCCCAAGAATAAACACAAGAGAAATTCTTGCACGTGCACAACAGAAGACATGTATAATAATGCTTATGGCAGCACTGTTCACAAGAGCAAAAATATGTTAACAACCCAAATGGCCACCAGTGAGACAGTGGATAAACTATACTATAGTCACACAATGAAAGATAATGGAGCCACCAAAAAGAATGAACTACAGCGACTTCCCTGGAGGAGCAGTGGTTAAGAATCCGCCTGCCAATGCAGGGGACACAGGTTCAAGCCCTGGTCCGGGAAGATGCGACATGCCGCGGAGCAACTTAAGCCCGTGTGCCACAACTACTGAAGCCTGCACGCCTAGAGACCGTGCTCCACAACAAGAGAAGCCATCGCAATGAGAAGCCCACACACCGCAACGAAGAGTAGCCCCCACTCGCCACAACCAGAGAAAAGCCTGTGTGCGGCAACGAAGACCCAACGCAGCCATAAATAAAATAAATAAATATATAATTTTAAAAAATAGAATGAACTACAGCTTCATACAACAATTTGGATGAATCTGAGCAACTTAATATTAAGTAATATAATATAAAAATTACCAGTTATATAAAGCAGAGTTATGTATTAGCTTTTTCACATTTTTGTAAAGTTCAAAACAAGGAATAAGCAATGTATTATTAAGGAGCTGGCTTACTGGATCGAAGGTGTTTTAGTAGCAACAAGTGACAATCAGATTTGCATATTAGAGTGCTCCAGCTACAGTGTGAAAGACTAACTGGACTTGAAGCAAACTGAACATGAGGCAGAGAGATCATTTGGGAAAAATGTTGATAGGTCCAGTTAAAGGTGAGGAGAGGAGAACCTGAACAACAACAATGGCAGTGAGAATAGACAGGAAGGAAACAGATCTGAAAGCTATTCAGAGTTATTATCAAGAGGCCTTAGGTCCTAACCAGATATAGAGGGTGAGGGACAGTGAAGAGTCAAGAATAATTCCCAACTTTCTGGTCTGGGAGATCAGGGGGCCTAGGGTCAATAACAAAAGTTGATCTTTTTTTGACATTTTGAGTTTGAAGAGACTCTAGGACGTCAATATTCATATAGTATCCTCTTTTTATGATTAAGTATAAAATCTGATCCTTCCCCCTTCAAAGCCCATCCTCCATCTCCATTATAAAGCCCCCTCTGATGTTCTACCAACACAATCATGTCACCGCTCCCTCTTCAAACTTGCACATCACTCTGTTTTCACTTAAGACATTTATCTTACTCTAGCCCAGCACTGCTCAATCTCAATCACCACTGACATTTTGGACCAGGTAACTCTTTGTTGTGTGGGCAGTCTTGTTCATTGTAGGATGCTTAGCAGCATCCCTGGCTTCTACCCACTAGATATCAGTAGTATCCCCAAGTTGTGACAGTCAAAAATGTCCCCGAACATTACCAAATATCTCCTGGGGGCAAGTTCCCCCACTCCTTGAAACCTTGATCTAGACTATATAATAGATACATGAGTACTTATTTTATACCACTAGGAAATCATAAGTTCCTTAAAGGCAGCAACTTTATCACCCTGTCCATTTACATAAAATAGATATGACAAATCCATTCTTACATACTAATCAAGGTAAATTAAGGAGATAGCTATGTTCAATTTACTATTTTTAATGTATAAATATCTTTAAAACTAATTGATTTCTCATTGACACAGACATCCCCAACCAATTAGCTCAAAGTATTAAGAATTTATATATTGTAATTACTTTTTTAAAGAGGGGAAAATTTCTATGCTGTACATTCTAGAGTCTCTCAGGGACATAATAATGTAGAGAAGTCATTTTTGAATGAAATCCAGATACACAAATGCTCTAGAACTGGTTGGTCTCAATAGAGTTCAAATAAAATTTTATGGCACAGTTATTTTATTTCTGTTTCTTGTCACCTTGAATCCCTAATATTATACATAAAATTCCACTGAAAGGAACTTAAACAATTAATTTAAAAGTGACAACAATCTCTGTCACAAATTATAAGAGTACACAGATTAACAACGTCCACAAATAGGGAAGAACTTACTTTCTTATTTGGAAAAAAAACTTTAAAAAAATTTTGGGGTCAAAAAATATATGAGACAATATCCATTGTTTAATTATCCATTACAGTCCATTGACTGGTATTCTGTAAGTGGAATGCTATCAATTTATAATTTATTTGAAACAGGAGAAATGTAAAGATTTAAAGTTAGACCTTTAGCAGACTGAATACACTAGTTTAAAGTGAAACTAAACACAAATTTAAATTATTGTTATAAAACTCACTTGCACAGTTTTCTTTTATTACATTAAATGGTTCCCTGGAGTATAAGGTATTTCTTCCTATAAAAGGGAAGCAGAGAAAACTTTCTGAAACTTTTCAGAAAACTGATTACAAGAGTGTTACAATGTTTCAAGAACTACCTAAATACACACAAAGTGTAGAGAAAAGAAAAAGGTTTCCCCTTCTACATCATGATGATGAACAGCCTCTGTACGATGGGGGTGGGCATCATACAGTTTAAGTATCCCTTAGAGTGTACTACTGGGATAGGCTAGGAGAGTGATATGCCCTTTTGCAAAGTTTCACTGTATGCCTTGGAACTTAAATATCACCTCGCAGGAAATCAATATGCTCTAAGTATTCAATTACTTTTATTTGTGAAGTGTCCTTAATATCATCTCTCATGCTGTCAATGAGGTTCTGGATCTTGTACATCTTTATGCTTTTGATGATAAATAAATGCTTCAGAGTTTATGTTACAAATAATCTAAATCAAAATATTAAATTTTAAACTTAATCAAGTGTCACTATAACCCCAATTCAAAAATATCCCAATCAACCATTTCTGTTCTTTTACTTGTCATGCAGTATACATAATTTTTTTCAGAAAACATCATCGTAAGCTCATATTGTTCAAAAGCAACTAATTTAGCTGCTTAACACAGTCCTAATTCTAAACTATGGCTTACTCTCCATAATGACTCCTTAAAGCATTTTGCTCTATTGAGTACTTATTCCTATGCTTGTAACTTTGTTCTCCCAGATGACACTGCCTCACTTAAGATTAAAATTTAAGACAATAATGTCCCCAGACATCTACCTTCCCCTTCACCTTAGCAAAAGTCAGGTAACTCCTCCCTTCCATCGCTAACAACTTTCCACCCACTCCATGAAGATCCCCCCTCCCCCTCTTGCATTTTAACACTGAACTCTCTACTAGTTCCCTCCTTTCAGCCTCCAAGTATGTTTGAGAAAATATAGAGGGAACCTGCAGTTAACATCTGCCCTTAACATGCAATGCCATTCTCAACTCCGTATCAGTGCAATTTCTCCCCTGACAGTCTGCAACTGTCCCTCCTGCTTAATCATAACTTGATCCCATACTGATCATTTACCTCAAGATTCAGCTATATCTAACTCTATAGGAAACTTTCTCAAACTAACTTAACCCCCAATAAAATTGAGCCTTATGCCCCCAGTTCCATATCACTTAATTGTACAGTTTATTAAAACATACAATTTTGAACATTATATATTATAACTCTCTTCTAATTGTTACATATATTACTGTACACATTCACCTAGTTTGTAAACCCTTCGAGGATCATGTTTCCAAAGTTAGAGTTCAATAAAAGCTTGCTTAATGAATCTATTCTAAAACCAACAGAGGGGCATGAAGACAAGCTACGCAAATACCATGCACAAAATAAAACACACTGCACCACAAACAAAAACTATATAATCTATGAAACTAAATAAGCATTCATCTTTCAGATTAAATAACTTATTTATTAGCACAGTGTTTATTTTAATAGTAGCTTTGTTATAAGAAGAGAAAGTGTTGCAATGGAAATAACACTGGAATAGTGCTAGAGTTGGAAAACCTAGCCTCTGACCCACACTCTGCCATACACTAGCCATTTAACTTCCGGCAAATCACTTAACCTCTCTCAACAACAAAGAGTAATTACTATGCACTCTACAAAGCTCAAAGGGTTATTATTAGGATACAATAGGGTAATATATATTAAAGTGCTCAGAATTTATAAAGAGCTGTATAAATGGTATTATTTTAATGATAAACGTACCCTCCAATTTAAGATAACATTTTATTTTAAAGTGTGAACTTGCAAAAGAAAGAAATTAAGGGGCAACTATTTATGCTATAGAAGAATTCATCACTGAATAAAATAAATCACTTCAAGGTTCAGCAATTCAAATTCAATCTGAAGCAATTAAAATATGAGTCAACCATCAAAAGTGTCCTTCACATTCAATTTTTCAGTTAAGATATTTATTACATAAAGCAAGGCAGATATTTGAATCAGGCCACAAAATCACAAGGTTATTCCACTGAATGCACTAAGATGGCCTTCACCTATGTTACAAAATCAGATGCTGCACAGTTTAACTGGCTCCATTTTACAAGCTGATACAATGCACCATGCCCCACAGTTGAAGAGGTGAACCAGCACATGTAGGAAATACTAGAGTTGACTCCAGGTTTACAGGAAAACACGTGATTAACCAGGACACAGCACAATCTGATGTATGTAAAGAATTCCTAAATCTGTTTCACAGACCTATTGTTTATGGACATAAAGAAGTATGAAGAAGCAGAAGGAGCAGCTGCAAGTAGACAGACTTATTTGTAGCACTGGTGACAAAGTCAAATATGAAAAGTTTCAGGATTTGTTTGGGTAGCCATTAAAATCATTTCCAAGCTCTCTTAAAGTCAACAAATTATCACAGTATCCAGACAGACTTTTTAAAGTTCTAGGCAATTTCCCTTTGTCTTGCCAAATCTACCCATAGACCAGCAAAGATAAGACATTACAACCAGAGTTAGCTACTTTCCTGAAATGGGTAACCAACTTTCTGATCCCTATTTTTATGTTTTTATATGGGTGAGGATTTTAATCAAGAAGTATCTGGAGGGACTTCCCTGGCCGTCCAGTGGTTAAGACTCCACGGGAACTAAGATCCCACATGCCGCGTGGCCAAAAAAAAAAAAAAAAGTATCTGCAAGGCATATCAATTCAAAAAAGGTCCCGAGCACAAACCACCAAATGGAGATTCAAGTAAATTGGCAAACTCTCCCTTTTAAATGTTAATCACCTGGAAAGGCTGCCATAATTATTTAGCGTTGAGCTCCATCCCAGCAAAGGAAGAGTGAGGCTGAAGACGGAAAAAGAAATGAGGAGGGTGGCAGGAGGGAGGGGACAGGTGAAGAAAAACAGACACCAGAAATGCAAAGAGAAATAAAAAGGTACCAAAGATAAACTTTGCCATCAGCAACCTATTATCCACTTTCCCTCACAGGAAGACTATTAATAGACAAAACAAGATTTTGCTGCTACATATTCTAGGGGCATTATTTTCTTAACGCAAATTTATCCAACAGTAGGGAACTGGAGAAATTATAGTTTCCTGGTAAGTTTCTAGTCACTACAGACATAATATGATGAAAAAAATGGGTCTGCTTTACTCAAGTCTATCAAAAAGAATACTGAACTAGAACTTGAACACTTGGTTCCTAGCTTTGGTTTTGACCCTCTTGACAAGTAGCTTTAGGTTAGTCACCAAACTTTTATCAATGTTCCCATTCACTCAAACAATAAATATATCTTGAGTGCCTAAAAAATGAGCTATTTTAGAGTTTCCCAACCCTGACTGCACATTAGAATCACCTGGGAATTCTTAAAAAACAAAACAAACCAACAAACAAAAAAAAAAAACCCTCTCTTTGCCCCTGAGACTGATTAAATTGGTCTAGGGTGGGGCCCAGGCATAGGTTTAAAAAAAAAACCACACTCCCTTGTGATTTTAACATGCAGGCAAGGTGGTAAACCACAGGTCTATTTCATCTTATGTATATGTAAGGAACAGCAAAATAATGTGAAAAGCCCTCTCCCTTCCTTTGAAATTTATCAATTTCCCCTTCTAATCCAATTTTGTTTCAACCTAGGTTCTCACCACCTCACACCTAGATTAACAAATAGCTTTCTACCTATTTTCCCTTCTTCCAATCTCTTCCCAACCCAATAAACCACTGCTGTCTAATCAATTTGGTACTGAAACAGTATCCCACTGAGAGTCATTTTAAGTATAACAATATCAACAAACAACTGTTTTCATCAAGCAGAGAATATACTGTATATACATATTTGTATGTCTGTATGTATATGTGTATGTATGTACGGTATGTATGTATAAACTCAAACGTGCTCTGCTTGTCTTCAGTTCCATTTATATATAATGGATACTAGTCTCTTTACATATAAGATTATTGTCCCTAACTAGTTCATGGCTGAATTTGGTCAAAAATGAATGGCAAATGAGTCACCCACAGATTTCTCATTTAAATTTTGAAGTGTTCCCACAAGGAACATATATTCAATTTTTAAAAAAGTAAAATGCGGTGGAATTATCTCAAAAAGTCCTCTGTTACTGTAGGCACTGATAAAGTTTATGATGAATGAATTTTACTAAGAACAAATATGGTTCTGGTTTGTGTTAAAACTTGCCTCAGAAAACAAACTGAAGCCTTAAAAGCCAGTGGTTATAACCACATAAGATGATATTCATATTTATGAAAAATATTATTAAGTACAATATAAGCAATATATAATGAGAAAACTGAACAAGTATATGACTCTCTCCCTGCCTTTAAGGAGCTCTCCATCTTCTCAGGGAAAGCAAAACATAAAAAGAAAATAAAGCCAGCACTAGCAGGTAAGTGGTAAAGACTATAAGTACCACAGGAATTCAAAGAAACAGGAGACTACTGTGGACTAAGGGAGTTGGAGACAGCATCTTGGAAAAGCTGGAGCTTGAACAAAATTAAATAGGTGGAGAAAAGAAGGAAATCTCGTGCATGTGGATGACCTTCTACAAAGATAAGGCAAAAATTCATAAACTATATTTGAGGGACAGAGAGCTGACCTAGTTGGAACAGAGGGTTCTATGAAGGAGCATTTGAAGAGTTAAGGTTGCAATAATAAATTGGAGCCAGGCAGTGAAAGCCCTGAATGCCAAGAGAGGATGCTTCAACTTTGTCCTGTAGATAAAGAAATCTTTTATAGGTAACAAGCAAAACAACATATCTCTATAATGATGCAGCCTGAAACCATTTTTCTTCATGTCTTTGAAGAACATACCAAGTAGTATAATATCTTGCCAACATATCATGAATATGTGAACATATTGTTTGTTCAGAGTGAAGGAGTAAATACTCAAACATGCTTTCCAAAATACAAAATCACTGATCAATTACACATTTCTAGTTCTTAGGATAATTCCTAAGAGAATAATTGGGTAGAAGGCTTCAACTTTAGGTTTTCCTTCTCTCCCCAACCTCATCCGAACACACACCTTGATTTAATATCTAGAAACGTAATACAATGAGACAGTGTTATTCTGAAAATAAGAGGGCTTTTATTACTTCTCATTATGAGTGAATTTACTTACTATATTGCTTCAAAATCACTAAATCTATTAAAATCAATCTGTCCATGATTTCTTTCAGCAAAGCAAATAAAAACAGGCACATAAATAACAAATTTAAAGATTATGAAAAGTAAAAAATCCTTCATCAAACCAAAACACACCTAAAATAATCGGCATTGGCTTATAAGGCAGAGGGGAAATAGAGTGTGTTCATAACAAAAAATGCCATCCACAACAAAGAGTACCAGAGTATATGAAGAACATTACAATAGCCAATTTCTTTTCCAAAATGATAAACCATTAACCCACAACTCCAAGAAGAATGGTGTTAATTTTGTTTCTCAAAAATGCCCTTAAAATTTCTGGTTATGTCTGCAATAAAAATTAAGACTCCAACATAACTCAAAACAAGGACT
>NW_006777400.1:60146-86401 GCF_000442215.2 Lipotes vexillifer | reverse complement strand
CTTTCCCCTAGTAAACCACACACATAAGTGATTGATGATTTAATTTTCCACTGCAGCAAATACTAATTTAACCACCACTATCTCAACACCAGGAAAATGACAAATCTCAGTCTTTAAAGGCATATGTGACAAGAAGGCAAGAATATTCTAGGATGATTAAAACACACACAAAATAAAAACACAGAAAAACCATGGCAATATTGCTGCTGTACTAGGAAAAGGGATATACCATTCTTGCAGGCACGTATGGCTTTAAAGAATATGTATAGATTATGATGTTATGTATTGTCTTTTTTTTCCTCCGGGAAAGATGGGAACATCCACGAGAGTTAGCAGTGCATTCAGGAAGGTGTCAATACCTCCCTTACTGGGGAAACTCGCTTTAACAATAATGCTTTCACCCCTCACATCCCACCCGATTTCCATATACCCTTCAGTCAGCATTCCCGCCCCACCCCCCCACCTTTCCCTGCTCTTCCCCTCACATTCAGAACTGGCTGCTCTGACTTTGTCAGTCTCGCCGCCCCCGCGCACCCGCCCAGACCAGCAGAGTCCAACAACGCAGCCACGCAGCCACCCACTCCCCCCACCTCCTCCTTCTCAGCCCAGCTTCCCCTCCCCCTCCCCGTCCTGTCACCTGCTTGGGTGGTGTCCGTCAGGTCGTAGCCGCTGCCCGGGAAGTCTCGGAGTTTCCTACCACTGAGGCTCAGGATGCCGGAGTTGCCCGCCTCCTCCAGGGCCCGGTCCAGGCTCCTCACGGTGTGTTGAGGCTGTAGGCTCCCCGGGTTCCACTGCGGCCCGTTGGGGAACGGCTGACCGAAAAGAGTCGGTACCGGGATGGGCACCACCAGGGTCCCGCCGCCGCCGCCGCCGCCGCCTCCCACTCCGGCTCCGCCACCTCCCCCTCCGGCCGCGCCACAGCCACCGCTACTTCCACCTCCACCACAACCGCCGCCCCCACTGTTACCACCACCTCCCTGACTCGCCGCCATGTTCCTGGGAGAGAGAATAGCCCCCGACAATACTCTCAGCTTGTGCCGCGAGTGTAGGGGGTTCTTAGGACGCATGCGCAGGCTGGGGGCGGGGTGGGGGGGCGAGGTAGAGGGTGGGAAAGAGCTAGGGGGCGGGCTGGGAGGAGGTGTTGGGGATGAAGAGGCGCTGTTCAAACGCGCAGAATGCTTGCTTTAAGAAACGTGTGATCAGAGGAAGGATGCTGAATCCCGGTTCCGCTGCTTTGGGTACCAAAATCTTGCGAAGCGACACCAGCTTGACTGTAAGTCATTTGGCGATATGCCTCCAAATCTCCGTGTTGCTTCACCTTTTGCGTCTGCAAAACAAAGGTAAATATATTAGATAGAGATGAAAGGGATTCGTTTCAGAATATTTTGAAACAGCGTTTAGAAGGACTATCAGGGACCTGACTGAAATGCTTACGGCAAATGCCTCAGGAATCCTTTAGCAGTGTTAACACGGAGAGAAACTTTGGGGAGGAAAATGGGTGCAGAATTGAGTTTTAAGTCTATATGAATTTTGCCATAATTTAGAATTCCAAAATAGGAAAAGTCTTTTTAAATGTTTTCAAGGAAGCCTCTCGTTTCAGTGCGTGTGGGTCTCAGCCAAACTGCTGCCTTCCAAAACTTGGAAAAGTTCTCGGCATTCTGTCCTATAAGTCTTTGAAGTTGTGCCAAGATCTCCAAAATATCTCGAGTTTCTTCTCATCATGTCAGCATGGCTGATGTAAAACTCTTTGATCATCAAACAACCTTAAAGTTTATTTTTGAAATACAGGTTTTGGTTTTAGATAGAATTCTGAAGATTTAACACTGTGGATATGAAGCTAATCAATCTTGGATTTTAGGAGTTCATTCTTAGAACATGAACGCAACCACACAGGCCACTGCCATCCCTCCACTCCCACTCAGAGTTATTCAAATCTTTTTCACTAATAGAAAAGTTACACAAGAAAACTATCAGAATGCTTGGTCATATTCAGTTATCATTAATTTGAATATCCTGCGCATCTCTTTTACATCCATTTCAGTTTAAGCAATCTGTCAACAGTCTCATTTTCTTGGAGAAAGCGCCACAAAAATTTCTGCTTTGGAAAAAAAGTACGGGAAAGAATTGCAACTTGTCTAAAATGCTTTGTGGCCATGTAGGTTAACTGAGATAATTATGTTGTAAGAAATTACATTTGCCAGATGCATGACCCGCAGAAGGAACAGAACTGAGAATCAGACCTCCACAATGAATTAGCAAGTGAAATCAAATTATTTAAACCCACTGGTGTCAGAAGAGAAAGTTGTACCTTATATCTCATCTTTCTTACATCGCAAATCAAATCAGGTAATTGAGAACTTCCAGAAGTTCTCAATTCAAGAGGGGTGGAGGGCTTCCCTGGTGGCGCAGTGGTTGAGAGTCCGCCTGCCGATGCAGGGGACACGGGTTCGTGCCCCGGTCTGGGATGATCCTGCATGCCATGGAGCGGCTGGGCCCGTGAGCCATGGCCGCTGGGCCTGCGCGTCCGGAGCCTGTGCTCCGCAGCGGGAGAGGCCACGGCGGTGAGAGGCCCGCGTACCGAAGAAAAAAAAAAAAAAAAAAAAAGAGGGGTGGAAAGGGAAACTAAATTCATTAGGTAGAGAAAAGATTAGGAAAAGAATGTTTAATAACTAGCCAGTAAAAAATTTAGTAATTATTTAAAACAACGTATTGGACTCCAGGAAAAGTATGTCCTCTGGATCAGGACACCTGTCAAGTGAAAAAGGCCATGTACAACCAAATTTAAGAAGGAAAGTAATCTTTCAAAGAATTTAAAAGATAATCTAAGTAGGAAAAATAGGAAGCCTACAAAATAGGCTAGATATACATGAAAATCTGACAAAATAACACATTCTAGAGCTCTTTGACAAGAACACCAAGGCCATAAGGAGTGTTAAAAGATAAACTGAGGCATATTAAAATTTTAAGAGTTTGAGCATTTATCTATTGGAATTGGGCAGTACCAAACAGGAAGTGGTTAAGAGTACTCACCAACAGGAGCCAAGGGAAAGACTTATATAAAGAAAGTGAGGAAGCAAAAAAAAGAAATTATTTGATTGGCTGTAGCTTAAAGCCTAGTTGGCTGTTTGTGATTGGTTGTCCTCAGAATTTTGGTTTCCTAACCTTGAGGCTTTTATAGGCTTAGATTTTGGTTTGCTTATGTAGGCCACCATGGCATTAGAGCCACCTCAGTCTAATGGTCTTCTTGTTTAATTGATTTAGCAGGAGGTAAAAGGTTTAGAAGAAAGAGCATGAAATTTAGAAATTTGTTCCAACCCTTTAACTGCCAGTGTAATACTCAGAAAAGTGACTTAAAATCTCTGTACTTCAGTTTCCTCATAGGGAACACTGGAAAATAACAATCATACTTATAATAATAATAATAATATATAAATAGTGCTTACTATTTACCAGGAACTGTTCTAATTGCTTTATATAAAGTCATTCAATCTTCATAACAATCCTGTAAAATAGGTACTATTATTCTTCCATTTTATGGATGAAGAAAAATAGCATATACCTCACATAGGATTGTTGTAAGAATAAATAAGATCACATACGTAAAGTGACACTGCAATACCTGGCATTCATTCATTTAGTAAACATTTATTGAGTGATTACTCTGTGCAAGGAACTATTCTCTGTGCAAGTAACAGTATAGAATTAGGTGCTCAATAGATGTTAACTTCTCTACTACACCCGTGAATCCCTCATGAAAGAAAATAAAATAATAAAAAATATACAAAATGGAGAAAGCCAAGGAAGAAATCAGTTAATTCCTTGATAATTGTGGGCAAAAAGATATTTGACATATTGCATAAATTTTTTGTTTCAGTCTATACGAGAGGATATTTTTACAGTGATTACCACTTTGATGTCATTCTCGATGTGAACACATTGGTAATTGGTTAAATTACAGACAATACTCAGAATTATCCAAACCAAACTTAAAAATTGAATGTTGACAAATCACCAGGACTAGATGACATGTATCAAAGATTATAGAAGGAAAACAAGGGGTTTTGAACAAAATATGCAGCCTCTATTAAATAAAGCACTGGCCAACTACAAACGTGATTTGTACTCAAGAGAAATGTAGAGGGGACTTCTGAAATTCCAGGTCAGTTTATAGTCAGCGCTATCCCAAGCAAATTGGTAGTTACTCAACATTTTTTTTTTTTTTTTTGCGGTACGCGGGCCTCTCACTGTTGTGGCCTCTCCCTTTGCGGAGCACAGGCTCTGGACACGCAGGCTCAGCGGCCATGGCTCACGGGCCTAGCCGCACCTCGGCATGTGGGATCTTCCCGGACCGCGGCACGAACCTACGTCCCCTGCATCGGCAGGCGGACTCTCAATCACTGTGCCACCAGGGAAGCCCCTACTCAACATTTTTAAATAATATAGAGAAGTAAAGTCACAGTCCAAAGCTCCAAATTCTTCTATTAGAGATCAAGATTTTTGGGATAGACTACAGGATGTTCTTGCCAGCCTACAAATAAATCAAAAGTGAGATATGTTTTATCTCAGAATCTAGAACAAGGCAACGAACTTGGGGATTAACTAGATCAAACTATAATATGAATTTTTTTTAAATCCTGAGCAGGATCCAGGAAAAAAGCCATGGGAGTCTCTGCAGTTTGTTTCCTGAAAACATCAGTATTTCACATCAGTTAAATACTAACCTCGGGGGTGTGGAGGGGGGGGACAATGAAATGTTGAGTATCATCAAGACATATACCAGAAACCCTGAAAAATATTAATTTACATCTTACTGAACTATTCCACAGCTGCTGCTGGAATGTGATGTGAAGTTCTGCTCACTCCACTCTCAGCACAAGTCCTGAATTAGAGAAAGCCCTAAGAAGTACACCTAAAATGATTAGAGAAATGAGGGAAGGAGAAATTTACTTGGCCTTCATCTCTCTGGTAACTTGATCTTCAGTCCCTTCCAAAATCCCTGTTCTGGCATGGAACCTTCAGAGTAGTATATATTAACTTATTTTAGCATAATTTATAGCACACTATATATGACATCCCTGATCCTCCTTCCCCTGTCTTTTTTTGTCTTTTTTCTTTTTTTAGGCCACACCCAGTGATCAAACCCAGGCTCCGGCAGTGGAAGCATGGAGTCCTAACTATTGGACCACCAGGGAATTCCCCCTTTGCATTGCTTTAACCAGTCCTAACAAACTCATTAATCCCAAAGTTAATATTTATTAACTCAAGAGGGATTTGGACAAATGTATGAATGATAACTATTACTTAAAAGAAGCTATTACATACCTAATCTTCAATGTTGATGACAATAAGCACTATTATGTTCTCTCTTGGTTTAGAATCCCTGCTATGATACTTACAAGATGCAAGATAGACAGGCCATTTAAGCTCTCAAATTCTCAGATTTCTCATCTATAAACAAGGGATCATAACATTATTAGCTATCTCATAAGATTGTAGTGAGGATTATGTGAGATATTTACATAAAACACATAGTATATTATAACAGTTTGTTTTTTCTAGGTTCACTTTACCGATAGAACACTGAGCTGAGTAAACCATGAATTATCAGCATAGCAGTTCTTAAATTCCTCTGTACTATTGTGCTACCAGCACTAATAGACATTTTCCTCTGTGCTGCTCTTGAAGTTACATCCTTATTGACTCACCCCATGCTTCTGCCTCTCCTAACTCTTGTGTTTTCACTATATGATCCAGTAACTTGATTCCAATTCTTGCTTACTGTCTCTAATGCAATCCCAGCTTTTGACCTCTGTGTTTCTAGTATGTTTACCTGATATCATGAAATCCATTTAAATATCTGTTCCAAATCCTTCTTAAAAAATATATCTTAGATGTTTTGCTTTGTGTAAGCAACACAGGTTTGTTAAAAGTCCTGAAGAGTTTTTATTACAGTAGTATGTAAAAGATACAGATTGCTGAATTTTGCTTAGTTTACCTTGGCCAAAGGAAAGTAAATAAAACATCACATAAAATTATTAAAACTGTTACGTCCAGTTAGAAAATATAAGGTTGAGGAACAGTTCTTAGTCTTCTTTAGTATTACATTGGAAAGTCTCCTCTTTATAGGTAAACATGGAAACATGCCATATGCCTTTTGGCAAGCTTGTCTTACAATAATTATTTTCCTCTTCTTGCAGTATGTGAGAGAAAATGATCAAATAGGGCCTTTTCAAGCAAAATCCAAATTCCTAAAAGGAAAACCTAGGCAGCTATCATGTTACCTCTAAGCAGGCTATACCTGTGAGAAAAAAAAAAAAAATCCAATGTTAATGGCATTTCAGTAAAGCCTGTTAAAGGAATTACAGTATCAAGATAGAATAAAACCCCAGGAGAAAAGATAAATCCCAAAACGGTTTAGATTCTGTATTTCCTTAAACAGAATAAAATAGAAACATTTGGACCAAAATCTGTGTCTAAAACGGAGGTTGGAATGAAATGATAAAGAATCAAGTTGGGCATCCACCAGAGTCTATATTTGCTTTCCTTAATTTTTGCTTAAATTTTGCTTCAAATCTTCATCACTATATATGGCAAAGTGTGGTTGTTACAGGTTTATGAGTTTTTGTTTCTCTCAATCAAATAAACATATGACATAAATCTCTGTGGGACTGCGATTGAAATGACCCTGAGCCTGGTGGCAGTGTACCCAGATTATAAGGTTTTTTTTTTGATTGATGATGAAATTTCTTTTAAAGACTGAATCTGGAAACCTGAAGCTCTCATGTGATAACTGGATCACATGTGACCCTAAAATCCAATGCTTCTCTCTGTGTGGCAACAAGACTATTTCTTCTTAACCATGGTCATGATCGTGACCCCAGTTAGCCTATTTGTGAGTCGTCAGAAGGAAGGGTCAAAGCTCTGTTCCCTAAACAAGAGAGTGTGATCAAATATTGCAGGATATTTTAGATGTGTTTTGCTTTGGTGAGGCAGTCAGAAATTTCAACATCCACTTACATTATAAGTTTAGGTTGGCGATGCTGACCCTCAAGAAGATATTTACATCTGCTTAAGTACTTTGTCTACAATTATGGTATGATTCCACAAAGTAGGAGAAAATATATTGGTTGAGATGACCTCATGTTTCACACTTCCAGGCATTAACAGGCATATTAGTGTAGGAAACTAACATACTTTGCCACTCTTTTGTGGTTTTAAAAGTCTCTTTATTAAAACAGCTAACCAGGGCTTCCCTGGTGGCGCAGTGGTTGAGGGTCCGCCTGCCAATGCAGGGCACACGGGTTCGTGCCCCGGTCCGGGAAGATCCCACATGCCACAGAGCGGCTGGGCCCGTGAGCCATGGCCGCTGAGCCTGTGCGTCCGGAGCCTGTGCTCCGCAACGGGAGAGGCCACAACAGTGAGAGGCCCGTGTACCGCAAAAAAAAACAAAAAAAACAAAAAAAAAAAACAGCTAACCATAGTCATTAAATAATGGAGTAGATAATTCTAAGGTACTAATTAGTAAACAATTAGGTTATCCTTGATAACTTCATCCACTTCGTCCATTTTGTATTTCTTAAACACTCCTTAATAAAATCATCTTAAATACGTACCTCTACTTAGAATAAATCCATTTTTTCTAGGACACATACATAAAGCTCCAGAGAACTTTAAAATTTCCTTAGCTGGCTATGATTTCTCCTACTGGTCATAGGCAGTAGACTTTTGATAAGTTGGCAAAACCAAAGATATAAACACACCATACTGTTTGACTACTAGCATCGTCTCCACTGCCATAATCTTAAGTCACTATTTTCTCTGGACTACTACAGTAGCCTCCTAACTGGATTTTCTGCTTCCACCCCTTTACCACTTAATAATTATGTGGCCTTGGGCAAGTACCTTAACTTCTTTGTGCCTCCATTTTCTCATCTGAAAAATAGGGATGATAATACTACCTATCTTATAGGGATGTTGTGAGGATTAGAATTACTTAATACATGTCTAGTACATAGTAAGAACTTAAAGAACTTTAGCTAGTATCATTGTCATTATCGTTATCATTAACATACTCCACTGGCTAACAATATCTAGCAGTGAAAGGTAAATTATCTCTCTTAATTGCACGAGAGTCCTGTGCAGCGGACATTATTATTATCCCCATTTTATATGTGAGGAAACTATGGTCCAGAGAAATTAAGTAACTTGTTCAAGGTCTCAGTTGAGAAATGGCACAGTAAAAATTTGAATAGAAGTATGCCTAAATGCTAAACCAAGGCTCTTAATCACTGTAACTTCTGGCAGTAATCTATCTGACTTAGCATCTTTTCTCAGTCCAAAAATTCTTAGCTGCTAACTCCCTCTAAACTATCTCCATAAAACAGTGATTACCAGTTGCTAAGTGCTGCCTGTTTAGCTTACATAAAATCATTAAATTTATTCATTAACACCTTTCATCGACTTTCAAATCAACCTACTTTTTTTTAGTTGGAGTATAGTTGATTTACAATGTTTCAGGTGTACAGCAAAGTGATTGAGTTTTATACATATACATACATATGTATATATATATTCTTTTTCAGACTCTTTTCCATTATACAAGATATTGAATATAGTTCCCTGTGCTATACAGTAGGTCCTTACTGTTTAACTATTTTGTATATACTAGTGTGTATCTGTTAATCCCAAACTCCTAATTTATCCATCCCCCTTCCCTTTCCCCTTTGGTAACCATAAAGTTGTTTTCTATGCCTGTGAGTCTATTTCTGTTTTGTAAATAACTTCATTTGTATCATTTTTTTAGATTCCGCATACAAGTGATATCACATCATATTTGTCTTTCTCTGACTTACTTCACTTAGTATGATAATTTCTAAGTTCACCCATGTTGCTGCAAATGTCATTATTTCATTCTTTTTTATGGCGGAGTAATATTCCATCATATATATATATATATATATACCACATCTTCTTTATTCATCTGTCAATGGACATTTACATTGCTTCCATGTTTTGGCTATTGTAAATAGTGCTTCTATGAACATTGGGGTGTATGTATCTTTTCCAATTATAGTTTTGTCCAGATATATGCCCAGGAGTGGGATTGCTGGATCATATGGTAACTCTATTTTTGGTTTCTTAAGCAACATCCGTACTGTTTTCTATAGTGACTGCATCAATTTACATTCCTACCAACAGCGTAGGAGGGTTCCCTTTTCTCCACACCCTCTCCAGCATTTATTATTTGTAGACGTTTCGATGATGGCCTATTTTCTTATATGGACTTATATTTACTGGCTTCTTTTTCAAAATACCGTAAACCCAAATTATTACAATGGCATATGAAAATTTACCCATAGTCCCAATTCACAAAGACAGCCAAAGGGATGTATTTAGTGATAAGATTTTTACGTATTTGTTTCCAGGCTTTCCTACTAGCACAAATTTTTATTTTATTCATTATTTATTTCATTTATAAATATTTATAACATTTATTTATTTTATAAAATCATATAAGCATTTTTATCATTACATACTCTTTACAGATATTATAACTGTATACTATATATTATATAGTACTCTATATTATATAACCACATACTACTTGATATGTACATCTTTATGGGATAATTAGATTCTTACCAATATTCCTTTATTATACATAAGCTTTCTATTAATATTATTATTAATAAAACATTTTTCTTATTTATTATTTCCTTATATTAAATTCCAAGAAATTCATGTATTCAATCATAGGGTAGAAATATCTTAATTCTCTTAATAAACATTGCCAATTGCTTCCCAAAAGGTTTGTACTAATTTACAGTGTCAGTAGTAACATAAGTAAGAATTTTTTTTTTTGGCTGCACCACAAAGCTTGTGGAATCTTAGTTCCCAGACCAGGGATTGAACCCGCACCCTCAGCAGTGAAAGCACAGAGTCCTAATCACTGGATCACCAGGGAATTACTTAAGTAAGAATATTTTTGCCAGTATTAAGGATGTTCAGTTTTTAAATATCATTACTATATTATATATGACACAAAAGAGAATGTTGGTTCTTCTGCTTTAGGCCAATGTGGCCTGAAGGAACCAGACTTACCCTCCCACCTGAAACAACCAAAAATTTGGACAATGTATATAGAACTATGGCTTTCAAAACACTGAATATCAGTCAACAAAAACAGTAATACCTGGGGTATGAGACACAAAAGAAGTAAGACCTGCAAATGCCCAATCTTAGTGCTTTGAGAGAGTTTCCAGAAACTTCTTCAGCTGGAAAAAAGAGGATCTATGAAACACCTACAGCTAACAATAATCCTGATGGTGGGGGACTGAATGCTATCTCTCTAAGATCAGGAACAAGACAAGGGTGTCCACTCTCACTAATTCATTGAACATTTTACTAAAGTTTCCAGACAAAATAAGAAGGCAAGAGAGAAAGAAAGAGAGAGAGAGGAGAGAAAAGAGGGAAGGGGGAGGTAGGAGGGTGGGAGGGAAGTGGGGAAGGAAGGAAGGAAGGGAAGCAGGCAGGCAGGCAAGCAACCAGATTGGAAAGGAGTCTTTATTCACGGATATGATCATCTATGTAGAAAATAAATGGAATCTATAATAACGCTACAAGAACAAATAAGTGAGCTTGGCAAAGTTGCAGGATAGAAAACCTGATAAAGATGTGAAGACCTGTACACTGAAAACTACAGACCATTGCTAAAAGAAATTAAATAAGACATAAATAAATGGAGAGATATATCATCTTCATGGGCTGGAAGACAATATCGTCATGATGTCAGTTTTCCCCAAAGCCTCAGCAGGCCTTTTTTGGAGAAATTGACAAGCTAATTTTTTTTTTTTTGCATGTGAAAATGCAAAAAATCTAGAATAGTGGAAGAAAGTTGGAAAAAGAAAACAAAGTTGGAAGACTAAGACTATGAAAACTCAAGACTTACTACAAAGCTACACTAATCAAGACAGTGTGGTACTGGTGTGAAGATAGAGAAATAGATCAATAGCACAGAATAGAAAGTCCAGAAATAAACTCCTACTTATGGACAAATGACTTTTGACAAAGGTGTAAAGACAAGTCAGTGGGAAAAAGACAATTTCAACAAATACTGCTAGCACAATTGAATATCCATATGCAAAAATACAAAGTTGGATCCATACCTCACATCACATATAAAAATTTACCAGTAGTATATCATTATGCAAAACCTAAAACTTAAAACATAGGAGGAAATATTTCTGGCTTTGATTTAGACAAAGATTTCTCAAATATGACACCAATAGCACAATCCATAAAAGAAAAAATTGATAAATTGGACTTCATCAAAATTATAAACCTCTGCTCTTTGAAAGACACTGTTAATGGAATGAAAAAACAAACCACAGAATGAGAGAAAATATTTGCAAACCATATGTAAGATAAAGACTTGCATTTACACTATGTATATAACTCTCCAGAGTAACAAGAGTCATAAGTAATAAAAAGAAAGCAAACATCCAAAAAAAAATGAGCAAAAGATTTGAACACTTCACCAAAGAAAATATCTGGATGGCAGACAAGCACATGAAAAGATGTTCAACATCATTAGTCATTACTGAATGAAAAATAAAACTACGAGACACTACTACACATCTATTAGAATTGTTAATATTAAAAAAAAAATTAACCATACCAAGTGTTGACAAGGATGTGGAAAAACTGGAACCCTCATACTCTGCTGCTGGAAATGTAAAAATGGTAAAACCACTTTGGAAACAGTACGGCAATTTCTTAAAATGTTCAACATACACCTACCATATGATTCAGCTATTCCACTCCTAGGTATTTACTCAAGAGAAAAGAAAGCTCATATACGTGCAAAGACTTACACATGAATGTTAATAGAATATTTATTTGGAGTAGCCAAAAACTGAAAACAGCCCAAATGTCCATCAATAGGAGAATGGACAAACAAATTGGATTATGTCTATACAATGGAATACCTTTTAGTTATAAACAAAATGAACTATTGATACAACATAACAATGTGGATGAATCTCAGAATAAATATGCTGAATGAAAAAAGCCAGAAAAAAAAAAGAGTACATAATATATGATTCCATTTACATAAAACTCAAAAAATGCAAACTAATCTATATGGCCAGAAACCAGACTAGTGGTTTCCTGGGGGCATGTAGAGGTTGGGAACATGGGGAGAGAAATCACAAAGGGGCACAAGAAAACTCTTGGGGGTGATAGGTGTATTCACTATCTTGATCGTGGTGATGGTTGCATGGGTATATATATATGCCAAAATTTATCAAATTGACACTTTCCATATGTGCAGTTTTTTGTATGTCAATTATACCTCTATAAAAATGTTAAAATTGACAAATTATTCATTGTAAAATGAACATGGGAAAGATTTTTTAAGATTAAAATTTCAGTAAAATAAAAATTAATACAAAAAATATTTAAAGGCTTTGATAGCAGTTAATATAAATTGATTAAAGAAGTAAATTGGATGAGCTGAGTTTACTCTTAATATGCTTTCTTGACAAAAATAGTGGAATGTAATTCTGAATCAAATATTTGTACAGGGCTTCCCTGGTGGCGCAGTGGTTGAGAATCTGCCTGCTAATGCAGGGGACACGGGTTTGGGCCCTAGTCTGGGAGGATCCCGCATGCCGCAGAGCAACTAGGCCCGTGAGCCACAGCTGCTGAGCCTGCGCATCTGGAGCCTGTGCTCCGCAACAAGAGAGGCCGTGATAGTGAGAGGCCCACGCATCGCAATGAAGAGTGGCCCCCGCTTGCCACAACTGGGGAGAGCCCTCGCACAGAAGCGAAGACCCAACACAGCAAAAATTAATTAATTAATTAATAAAAGGCTGCATTATAGTCCATCTTGTGGAAGAACTAGTTTATAAAAAAAATATATGTATATATTTGTACATAATTAGGAAATCAACATGTCCTTAGAGTCCAAATATCTACTGTATCAAAATGGCCCAAAATGTTAGAATAAAAATGGCCTAGCCCCAATGATAATTGAGGTAATTGTGAATTATATCCCCTCGATGAGTTTGCAATGTAGTTGTAGAAGAAAGACTTGCATATAATAAATAGTTAAATAATAATTAAATTAGAGAATATGTGATCCCATTTATACTTGTACGGGGAAATCAGAGAATAGAGTTAAGGAAATCTTTATGGAGGGGTTGGAACTTGATCTGAGCCTTGAAGAATGATGGCCTAGACAGAGCAGAGGGATAAGACACCTCAGGAAGGGACAAACACAGAAATGAGCACATGGTGTTTTAGGAACAGTATTCAGCGTGGCCTGACCAGAGCAAAGGGGGCATGTTGGGGAGAATAGAAAATAAGCTTGCATAGGTAAGATGGAACTGGGTTATGGTTGGTCTTGAAGTCAGAAAGAAGTGATTAGATTGGATTCATTAGATAAATTTCTCAAAGAGGATCTGGCATCATCATATATTGCATGAGTTTAAGCAGAGGGCAACTGGAGTGGGGGAGATTAACTGTTACGTTAGACTAAAGTAGAGGTATTAGAAATGTTTAGGAGACAAATTTAAGAGAGATTTTATAGGAGGACTCAACAGGACTTGGAGACAGATTAGACCTTTATTCCCTCACATCACTAGTTCTATTCCTTGACATTTGATTGATATCTAGAGTTAATTTAACATTTACATCTCCTTTCACAACTATATTCAAGAATAATTACATAGTCACATTTATGTAATCTAAGCCTGGGATCTTTTCTCTTCTTATTCAAGCATAATATATCATCTAATTCTTCCGGACTAATTTATTCAGTATTAATAATTCTGAGTTCACTTTCATTAATGTATAATTGTGTTCTATCATAACCTTATTTCATAATCTGATACACAGTTTATTCTGATTTTCTTTGTACACAAGATTCATTTTTAAATGGATATATCAATCCTTATCTTTAAAAAGTTTGTTTAGTATTTTAAACTTAATTCTCTGTGATTCAGCATTATGCACTAATAATTTACTATTTATTCTAGTTATTTCTTCTTACTGTTCTTGTACACTTCTGAAATGAATATTATCATCAGTTGCATTCCATATGGTCTTCTGGACTCTTCCTTTGCAAAATAAACATTTCTGGCACAGAAAGCTTCTTTTTTTGTGAGATTGCTTAGAGGGTATTTGTGCTTTGGGAGAGAGGAAAAAGAGACAGCTGGCAGAGCCTCTCTGCCTCATTCTGACCCTAACTTTCTTTATTCCCACTGCACAATTTAGCCTAGAGCAGGATAAACCACATGAGTTATTAACCCCCAACAGGCTAAGCATCCAATCTCCAGCAAATGGTTACCTTGAAAGTTGAGCAGAAAAGAGTATTTTTTTAAAATAACACTTTCAGAAGAAATTTTCAACAAATATCTTATTTGAAATAAACTTTAATGATGCTGCATCACACCATCCCATTACCCTCTTTCTACTACCACCACATTAACCACTTTGACCTCAAGGTCAAACTCAGTCTTGGATCAAAACAAAACAAGAACAGCAAAACTCTTCTTCGACGGTCTCAAACTCAAGCCCATCTCTTTCCTGCAATCCCCGATGCATCCCCTTTGTTCAGACCCTAGTCATCTCTCTCTTGGACTGTTACAACAGCTTCCTAACTAGTCTCCCTGCTTCTGGTCTTGCCTCTGGTCCTTTCTATTCTCCACACTGCTGCCAGAGTAACTTATCAAAAATGGTCACTTACGGGCTTCCCTGGTGGCGCAGTGGTTAAGAATCCACCTGCCAATGCAGGGGACACGGGTTCAAGCCCTGGTCCGGGAAGATCCCACGTGCTGCAGAGCAACTAAGCCCGTGTGCCACAACTACTGAGCCTGTGCTCTAGAGCCCGCGAGCCACAACTACTGAGCCCACGTGCCACAACTACTGAAGCCCACGCACCTAGAGCCCGAGCTCCGCAACAGAAGAAGCCACCACAATGAGAAGCCCACGCACCACAATGAGTAGCCCCTGATTGCCACAACTAGAGAAAGGCCACGCGCAGCAACGAAGACCCAATGCAGCCAAAAATAAATAAATAAAATAAATTTATTTTTTTTTAAAAAATGTCACTTACCAGCTTCCCTATTGCCTACAGAAGAAAGTCCAGCTCCCTTAGTATGGCATATAGGGCCTTTCATGATTTGGTTCCTGCCTATTTCTCCAGTCTCATCTCTCACCACTCACTTGCTTTCTACTTTATGCTCTAGTCTAGCCATTCTAAATCATTTAAATTTCCTGCCATACACTATGCTGTTCCTCTTGACATAAATGACCTCCCCAAACTCTTTCCTCCGAGTAACTCTTCTCATCCTTCAGGATTCAGTTTAGGCATCACTTTTCCAAAAAGCTTTTCTTCAGCTTCTCATCTGTTGCCTTCCCTCCAGTTCACTGTGTTCTCAAAACGCTCTGTGCTTATCTCTATCATATTAGTTATTATACATTATCTCCTTTTTGTCTTGTTTCCTTTCACTCAGATGTGAACTCCTAAAAGGCTGGGACTGTGTCAAATTTGTATGTGTGTTCTGGCACATAGTAGATACTCAAAAATATTTATTCCAGAATAGAGAAATGCAAAGATGACTACCATATAAGTCTTAGGATAAACACCTTATATTTGGCTCCTGGGTACCACTTAAAAGAGTGTGATCCCAACACCTTTTGAGGCACATACATATGTGCATGAGAATTGAAATCATTTAATCTTAACATCTGTAATAGAATGATCCTTTTTTTCTCAGAATCATGTTCTAAACTCGCCTCTTTCCACATCATAGTTGGGATCGGCTCTCTATCCTTGCATTGAACACAAAGTTGCCATGTTTCAACGATTTGTTATTTTCAGTCCTCGGTACCTTCTCAGACTCCAGCCTTGTGAGCAACTAAGTTGCACTGCTTACTGTCCTAAGGCCGATTCCAAGAAAGGTTTCTGGCTCATAAATTTTTCCTGCTGTTTGGAGTAGAGGGCACAGAGCCTGGGTGTCATAACAGAAAGTGCTAATCTGTACACCGGGTGTATTGAAACATGTAAATCCAATTCATAACATTATATGACACTTTTATGAGGTTAAAAGCATCTTGCCAGACCTACTCAAATTGTATGCATGTGGGAGACTTGTGCTCATAGCTATTTTTAGAGTTTTAGATAATCTTCAACAAATATGCCAAGGTACCCTCAGTAGTCTGTTAGAGATCAAAAATGTTTCCAAAGAAGTGTGCCAAGGTCCAACTCCTGATTACAGAATGCTGATTCTTATTGTAGGCTAAGCAAGTCTACCAGCTTTCTAATAAGGAGCAAAACAGACTGCTTATCTGCTGACTTCAGAGAGAGTATCAGTAGGTGACAGCGAGCAACAGCTCTTATACATGGCTGGCAGTAGGAAATCTCATGTGCTGTCGGAGAGGGAAACTGGAGTTTTTAAGGAGTCAGTGTGCCACCTTTGGTGGAAATACTGTATATTGCTACCCCTCTTCAGAATATGCCTTTGTCTACTGTCATCTTATCCCATTCCCTCTTTCTATCTTTTCTGTGACTTTGGGTCATCCTTTCCTTGTAATTCGTTCCTGCCCTAGCAGGTTTTAGTAAACAATAGAGTCACAGTCAATAATATGACACATCTACTGAAAATTGGTGACAGAATTGTGTACTATTTCAATAGAGGTACATGAATCAGGTTAAAGGAGATATTATCTTCACTTTACTTCTTGTTAATCAAAATACAACTGAATATTGGGTTCCAGCATGAGAGCTACACTTGAAGAGAATAAACAGAAATATCCAGTGAGTTTGAAAATCAAGTGTTACAAACACCATTCATTGGGAAAAGTTTTAAATATATTTTCCTGGACAGTGTTTCTTGATGAGTAGTCTATAGACTATCTGCATCAAAATTATATGGAATGCTTGTTAAATTTTCAGATTCCTAAGATCTATCTCAGACCTATTGAATCAGAGTCGCTGGGGATAGGACTAGGTGATATAGATTTTTAACATGCTCCCTAGACAATTATTTTGCATATTAAAGCTTGAGAACTAGTGATTTACAAAGTACATAATAATGGCTTTCAACTATTTGTAAGGGTTCTTCTAGGAAAAGGAAAAGATTAAATTTGAGTTTCTCAAGAAAGGAAAAGAGGGGCTTCCCTGGGCAGAGTGGTTGCGAGTCCGCCTGCCGATGCAGGGGACACGGGTTCGTGCCCCGGTCCGGGAGGATCCCACGTGCCGCGGAGCGGCTGGGCCCATGAGCCATGGCCTCTGGGCCTGCGCTTCCGGAGCCTGTGCTCCGCAACGGGAGGGGCCACAACAGTGAGAGACCCACGTACAGGGAAAAAAACAACAAGAAAAAAAAGAAAGGAATAGATTAGTTTTGTGATGTTCGAGAAGGAAGAACTTAAACTATGGATGAAAGCTATAGTAGGAAAGTCCAAATATAAGGAAGTTATTTTTAAAGCAATTAGATATAGCCATCAATAGAGGTAGTAACTGTCTTGCAAAATAGTGAATTTTTACCCCTGGAAGTGTTCATATATAGAGGATAGAGAGTTCTCTCTTTAAGGGATGATGTAGTAGGAATTCTTACATTGAGTAGGAAATTGAGCAAAGTGACTTCTTGAATCTCTTCTAGCTCATACGTTTGATGAATTTATACAAAACACTTTAAATCATTAAAATTATGTCATGGCCTCCAAAGTTGATATTCCTGGTCTCTTTGATATTTCCTTCATTTAGCATTCATTTATAAGCAACTACTATGTGCTGAACACTGTGCTAGGTTGTAGAGATACAATGGTCAACAGGCAGCAGTGTCCCTGTCTTCATGGAATTTATAGTGTCATGAGTAAAGGGTAAAAGTACAGTTACGTTAGGGGAACCACTGACTGAAACCGCCCACCCTGGCCAGGTACCACAGTAACCATTTGCATGAGTTATCTTGTGACAGGAGGTCCTGGTAAGGAACGTGGAACTAACAAGCCAACACCAACCAGAAGAATTCGGGAAAGGTAAAAAGGACAAAGGAGGCACCAGTCCATATGTCCTACTGACCTCCCAGAATCCTTCTTGCTGGAACCCATCTTGGCTGAGTGATGTGCATGCCACCAGGAAGGACCCTGAGTCAGAGTGATTGGCCAAAGAGAACCTGGAAACTAACCCCACTACCATAAAACCTGAGACTGCGAGCCACGTGGAAGAGCAGTTCTCCTGGGTTCCCTTACCCTCCTGCTCTCCACTCAGGTGCCCCTTCCCAATAAAGTCTCTTGCTTTGTCAGCACGTGTGTCTCCTCGGACAGTTCATCTCCGAGTGTTAGACATGAGCCCACTCTGGGGCTGTGAAAGGGGTCCCCTTTCTTGCAACAAATGGCAACTCTGGTGGGGCCTCTTCTTCACTATGACTGACATTCTTACCACTCGGAGTACTCGGGGACAAGCTCTCCCGCCTACAGACCAGACCCAGTGGCCACAACTGGGACCCTTTTATCCCTGGTCTCCTCCTGACGTGGACGACTGGCCAGGGTTCCCCAACCGGGTAGGGAACTTTATTGACCTCTTTCGCCTTCCCTCTCTTTCCTCTTTTCAACCCCTCTTATCCTAATCTTTTTTCTTCTGTCCTGGTCCTGGACGCAGGAGTCTGGTTGAAGGGCCTCAGCCTGATCTGAGGGTCGGAGCCTGATCACCTCCAGTGGGCAGAGAACTTGAATTCTGGTTCTGGTCTGTTATCTGGTCTCTGGTTTCCCTTCCTGGAAGCACAGGGAAAAGTCCCATAACACCTGGGCATCTGCAGGTGGCAGGAGACGTCCATAAGGCCACCCCTTTTGTCCCCCCTCCTTCCCCTCTTCCTTCAACCTGGCCTCCTTTCCTCCCTTTGAAATCTTTGAAGACCCAAGATATTTCCAGTTACTCTGTTAGTACTCGGGTCTGAAGTTCTGTGTCTCTGTAGAAGGCTTTCTGAGAGACTGCAATCTTGTATTTAAGGGAGTGTCTGATTAGGACAGCCAGGCCTGTGTTTTATACTTTGTGCTCTGTGTTGTGATTTGTGATGGCCATTCTGCCTTGTGAAATGGGAAATTCTGGTTCCGTTAAGCTATGCGATCTCTGGTTGTGTTTGTCTATATGTCTGTGTGCATTATATATATGTCCTTACATTTGGATGGTATTATCAAAATTTGTCAATGAGCTCTACTTAATTGGCTTAGAGGAAGTTAAGTGCTTATATAAATTCTGAAAAATATAGAATATAACTGGCCAGAATTAATTTCAGGTTCATGTGAACTGGGAAATATTCAGTATTAAATTAATATCTGGTATTAAATTTAGTTTAAGTTTGTTAATCTAATTAATATAGACATGTCTTTAGAGTCATCAACATTAAGTGTAATAGGTATATTGTGCCTAGGTTTAATATAAGCTAAATAAAACCTTGTTATATCTGTTACAAATTTGTTAGCAAGGAAAGTAATGCGGAGTGAAGAAACTTTTAAGGAAAGAAATGTAAATGAGATAACAGCTTTGGTTGAACTTTTCAAAATAATTATATCTTAGGAATGTCTACCTAAAATTAATCTCTCCGGGTATTTGACAACTTGAAAATTAGAATTGTGCTAAAATAAGTTAAGTGGTAGAAGGCTTGTGGAAAGTAGACCCCGAGAAAAGAGTTTCGTGCATGGTCAGGACTAAGTTTAAAATAAGTTTAATTGAGTAAGTGAATTTTAAAAGTAAGCTGGTACAAAACTTGAATTTGGCCTTTCTCTCTGTTAAGAGTACAAGTTTTCTTAAAATGTTGAACTGCCTTTGATAAGAGACTTTACATTTGATAAGTTTCTTTACATTTTAAGTGATCTGTTCTGCATTTGTCTTTGAAATCTTTTATTGTTACTTTGGGTAAGTGAATAGCTATTGTTTCACAGTGACCTATGATCCTATCTGACTGAGTGTTCTAAACCCTTTTTGAAATGTTATCAGTCATAATTCTAGTTATTATCTTCAAGTGTTGTATGTCACAGCAGTAACCAAGTTTCTTTGTCAATTGCATTGTAATCAATTTTAAACATGCCTTCTTAAGTCTTTTGTAAGATTTAAAGAAAGGACTTTCGAATAAATACAGGTTTCTGACTTTCAGACCATAGTGCTGAACTAGGTAAGAAATTGAAGAATTCTAATGGGAAAACTGATGACTTCATAAAGCTGTTAACAAAAAGTATTAGTTACATAGGACTGAGTGAACTGGTGAATATGGTTATAATTTTTATGGTTTCTATCTAAAATATTACTGGTTTAAATCTGTGTTTTCCAGGTGCAAGGAAAACCTTCCCCTCAAACTAATTATGACTTACAGTAATTTGATCAATTATACCGTTGTAAGCGGAATTGAAACATTTATCTTTTCTCTCTATCTGCTCCCTCCAGAGATTGGAAACTCTTAGGTTCCCAGCAGCTTTATCAGATAAATTAGGAGGGCTACCGCACTAACAGGTACAGAAATCTCAAGGTATTTTCAGGACCTTGAAAAAGGAGGAATTCACCTAAATTTGTAAGGTGAAATCTGTGACAAGCCTGTGGTGTGGCTTTTCTGGCCCAGGGAGGCCTTTTATCAATTAATCAGACTTAATTTGTGGACAAATTAATCTTGATTTGACTATATTTGATAAAAATGAGGGTAATTTTAGAGAGAAAGAGATGTTTCAATGGACGTCAAAATCTAATTCTGTTTACTGAGGTCTGTATTCATTAAGACTCACTTCTCAGATAGTTCCTTGCTGTTATGTTATATTGTTGTAAAGTTTAATTGAATTATTAAAAGGACACTCTAAGTTTGTTGCTGAAGCTTATCTCAGTAATATATCTTTGGATGAAGATCAGATGCCCCACGACTTGCAACCAGGGGATTATGCATACTGGAAGAGACATAATTTAAAGGACTATCTCCAACCTGGAGGGAAGAACCCTTATTAGGTACTCTTAAGTAGTTTATGCACACTGAAACTGAAGGGAATTGACTCTTGGATTAATTTCCACTCACAAAGAGCCCCTGCACTGAACTGGCCTATAGAGAGGACGGCTGACCTCAAAATCACCTTAAAACAATGCTCAAACAGAGGAGAAACTACACTCACACTAGGACAAGAAGACAACATAAGAAATAGACAGCTTGTCCAATATCCTCGTCCTGACTCGTATGATCATTTTTAATGTTTCCTTGACTTCTTGGACCTTTGCCTATGAATCAAATGTTTTTCTATCATAGGCATGATCCTATGCTAGTTTTAAAAATCAGTCCACTTGTTGGGTTTGCGGCCAATTACCAGTACTTCTTGGATACCTTAGGGAATTTCTCCACGCCAAGGCTCTAATTGGTTGGCCCTGAGAAATTTACTTTGAAAGAAAAATTATAGTCATGTTTAGGTCACTATTGATATTACTAAATGGAATCCCCTCACCTGGTCAATTAATAATGCCTGCTCTGACCCTGGCCATAAATATGAGCTTTCTTCTATTACTCAAGCCCAATCAGAGCAACAAGCAAAGTTTCAGCCAAGGAATAAAATCTCCCACAATTATGGGATGGATTTATGTAGATAACAACAGGTTATGGTAATTTAAGTTTAAAGGCTTCTCTATTTTGGGAACAATTAAATCATACTAAAGATAATCAGTCTAGTAACACTAGGAAACCAGGCTGCGTGCCTTATGGACAGTGCCAATATATAATTTCCCTTAAAGATAAGGATTGGTACAGAATAGATGGAGTGAGATGACCTGGGATATACTGGTCTGCACCTAATGGAAGTTTCTTTGTTTTCAAATGTTATGCTTCTAAGCTTTGGTTTTCTTTCTTCCTTTTTTTTTAAAAAAAAAATTTATTTATTTAATTTATTTATTTTTGGCTGTGTTGGGTCTTCATTGCTGTGCACGGGCTTTCTCTAGTTGTGGCGAGTGGAGGCTACTCTTTGATGTGGTGTGCAGCCTTCTCATTGTGCTGGCTTCTCTTGTTGTGGAGCACGGGCTGTAGGCGCATGGGCTTCAGTAGTTGTGGCACATGGGCTCAGTAGTTGTGGTTCGCAGGCTCCAGAGTGCAGGCTCAGTAGTTGTGGCACATGGGCTTAGTTGCTCCGCAGCATGTGGGATCTTCCTGGACCAGGACTTGAACCCATGTCTCCTGCATTGGCAGGCAGATTCTTAACCACTGCACCACCGGGGAAGTCCCCTACTGGAAGTTCTTGACTTAAATTCTTACTCATGACCTTACTAATACTGCTAGCTATATTACATTTTTATATTGCCTATTTTACAAAATTGCTGTTTCTTGCATTACCAAATGTGTGACTGAGCCTCTGATAAAATGATGATATATAGTTCCATATGAGATCAATGATTATAATAGTGTAACTCTAGATTTGGGAAGAAGCAACAAGAGGGACAATTTTCCTGGACCATAAGAGACTAGTAAGACAGGTGGTCCAGAGACTTTTGGCTACTGTTAATAAGGCCTAGTCCAGTAATAGCACACTGAGTGACCTATCAGCAGAATCCTTTCCAGACCTGGGAATGAACATTCCTAGCACCATGGGATGAAATGGTCTTGAAAAGCCTCCCAAACCGTGGTTGAATTTAAGACCCTGCATGGGCCCTGACAACTGAAAATTGGCACTTGCCATCTGCCTCTGCAAAGATTAAGTCAATGGCCATTGTGGCCACTGACCTTCAACACCCCCTGAAAGGAGTTCAGGGTGGAGATCAGGAATGAGGTACTCTGTGCTCTGAGAAAAACTGGCAGAACAGGCCTTTCGATAGTTAAATATTTTCACAAGATTTGATGTGCCCAAATTCTTGCATCTTCTTATATCCAGAAAAGCACTAAAATCATTATTAGTGATATCTGCTTTGGCCATTAAGGAGAGAAATGCAATTGAAAGTCAAAATGGAGTAGCTATGGTTCAGACATCCAAGGAAATAACTAGGTGACACTATGGGTGAGATTTTGGACAAGTCTTTGTATTGCTAACAACCTGAGTTTTCCGAGCTCTGTCAGACTTGGATGCCACCAGCCATTCTCAAAACAATACCTGCTGGCAGCTGGTAACTGCAACCTCACTTTTTAAATGTATCCTCTTGTAACTATTACATTTTTAGACCATGAAATTGGTTTAGATCGTACATTAACAAAAAGAAGAGACATGTATGATAACCAATAGCACCTGTTATCTATGTGTTAATACCACATTAAAAGTTAAAACCTAATTAGATAAAACTAGACAACTGGGTAAAAGTCTCCCCACAGTGCCAGGTCCAGACTGGGTTTCAGGCTTAGTCTCCTGAAAAAAAATGAGGTTTATTTTGCCTATTAAAATTCCGGTTGTCACTCCTCCATCTACTTCTAATTGGGTCTGTTACACCAAAATGGCAGACCAAGGGATTGAGGTTTTAATCATACAAGACTCAAATCCAGGACTTGGAACTCGGAAATATTTCCAATTCAGTGTCAATTTTCCAATTTGAGGCAGGACCATGCCCCATTTTAACAGGAAGTGGCCAGAGCCGTCATTGCCCAGTTCCCTGAATTGAAACTGAACAGGACACTGTGGGCCTCTGGAGTTCAAATACTTTCTGTGTCCCCTGTTTCTTGTTTGTAGCATATAGACTTCATTCAGCCTCCCTGACCTTCCTTGAGTTCCAAAGGTCAGATTCAAATAGTTGCTAATCAGCGAAGGGAAGGGATACAGAAACGGGGGAGGAGCAGTCAAGTGGGGGTACAGCCTTGAGGCAGGGTGCTGGTTCCTCCTCAAGCAGTACGCATAACAGTATCTTTGAGTTCTTTTGCAGGAACTAAGGCCCCCACCCAGGTGGAGGATTGTAACTTCAGGCTGAGGGCAAGATTCCTGGAGCACCACCCTATTACCTCACTACCAACCAATCAGAAAAAAGTCACACACCCTGCAGCCCTCACCCCAAATTTTGCCTTCCTTTTCTGGGCCCAGTGATGACCATCCTGTTAGCCTCCTGTTTGGCCTTTGTCTGTTTCAACTGCTTACCAGGTTCATCTCTGACAGAGTCCAACATTTTCAGGCTAAATTGTTACTATGAGGGTGAAAGTCAGTTTCGGGAACAGAATACCTCAATTTAGATCAGGAAAGAGACGGGAATGCCAGTTTCGGGCACAGAATACCTCGATTTAGATCAGGTAGCAAGAGACTTCTACTGTACTAGGCAGGACTATGCCCACTCTTAGCAGGAAGTAGTCACAGAAGAAAGAGACCTCCACCCCAATTCCCAAGAAGTATCTTGAGTATGAAGTCTCTCAGGGGGGATTTGTTAGGGGAACCACTGACTGAAACCACCCACCCTGGCCAGGCACCACAGTAACCATTTGCATGAGTTACCTTGCAACAGGAGGTCCTGGTAAGGAATGTGGAACCAGCAACCACCAACAACTGGAAGAATTCAGGAAAGGTAAAAAGGACAGAGAAGACACGAGTCCATATGTCCTACCAACATCCTAGAATCCTTCTTGCTGGAATCCATCTTTACTGAGTGATGCACATACCACCAGGAAGGGCCCTGAGTCAGAGTGATTGGCCAGAGACAACCCAGAAACTAATCCCATCACCATAAAACCCAAGACTGTGAGCCACGTGGCAGAGCAGTCCTCCTGGGTTCCCTTACCCTCCTGCTCTCCACCTGGGTGCCCCTTCTGAATAGTCTCTTGCTTTGTCAGCACATGTGTCTCCTCAGGCAATTCATTTCCGAGTGTTAGACAAAAGCCCACTCTTGGGCCCTGGAAGGGGTCCCCCTTCCTGCAACAGTTACAGAGTGGTAAGTGCTGTGGTGGAGGAATATAAGGTGCTAAGGGGACATAGAGAAAGGGTACCTAATTGGACTTGAGAGTCAGGGAAAGCTTTCTGGAAGAGATACTATCTAAGCTGAGAACTCAATGATTAGCAGGAGTTAGCAAGGCAAGGGAGGGAAGAGCTTGTGCAAATGGCAGGGGGCAAGAGACAGCACGCCCATTCAAGGAAATGAAGGTAGTTCAGAATGGCTAGAGCAGAAGTGCCAGGAGATACAAAATGGACTGAAATGGTATACAGTGTCCAACCTCTCTGAGCCACATAGATTATTATTAAAAGTTTGGCTTTTATCCCAAAGGCAATGTGGAACCATTGAAGGATTCTAATACAGGAAATAATATGATCAAATATTCAGTATACAAAAAACCATTCCTTAGTACACAGAACAGTCTTTTGCTCTGACTTTCAACAGCAATGTTCTGGAAACTTACCTGCTTATCCAGTGTCCAACTGGCTTTGATCTCTGGCACAAAGTTTCCTGTTACTACCACCTGGTTTCTGATTACTACCTCATAGCCACCATAATATAAACTATTGCTAGAAGGTAAATACAATATGTGGATGTGGATCCATACAGACTGATCTTAAGCTAGTTATACAACCTAAGACTCAGTAAGTGGTTCATCACCACTAGATCATAAGCTCCATGAGGACAAAAGTCTCGTTCACTAGAACCTGGCACATCTTTATTACTCAGTTAGTATTTGTTGACTGAACAATGAATCCACAAAATGGGGACTCTGGCACATACCTATCCCACTGTTAGTGCTAAAAGCGATAACTATATAATGAGTATACTACCTGGAACATAGTGAGGGTCCACAAATAGTGGCTGTCATTGTTATCATGAGGCTTTGTTGCTCTTGGCTCTAGAGCATCACCTTATCTCCCGACTCTAATGTAATTTACAGTTGTGGCCCGATACCACTGACCCTGGCTTTTCTCCGATGAGATGGCCAGTTGCCTCAACACTTGGTAATGATTTCAACATTCTCTCTATTTCTGTAACCGTGATTCTGATTTCACACAAACCAAAAAGATTAATTAAAAAGCCATTTAAAAAATTCTAATGTATTGAGATTAATGCTGAAAATATGTAATTCAGAGTATTAGGAAATATATTGTTTACAACCTTCATAATAATAATCTTTGAAATTAGAGTTGTATGATATAATTAAAACTAAAAGGAAGATGAGTCAATCAAAAACAAGGAAGCATAGTACAGAATTTCGTAGAAGAAAACCCTGTCAACTAATATCAAAACTGATGAAGTACAAGTTTACTTTCAGCTGCTTTTATATATTAGACATCCTCAAATCCTTAGAGGGCAAAAGCAGGCAATTTGGAAACAGTGATGATGTGAAACGAACTAGGGA
>NW_006777400.1:35780-60126 GCF_000442215.2 Lipotes vexillifer | reverse complement strand
AACGAACTAGGGAAAGATAAATTTGGTGAATTGCTCTGTAAGCCCCGAGGCAGGGAATGAGTCTGTTCACCAGCTGTCTGCCTATCTTCCTAACGTATCTGTTGGTACAGTAATGCCAAAGAAATGAAAACAAGCAATGGTCTTGCCACTATAGGTGAAATTCTGAACAAGTGGCCTAAATAAAGATAATTGATATGGTAAGGCAAAGAATAATGCTACATAGCACTTTGCTGAATTATGTATGTTTAAGGTCTTAATCTCTAAAAGAGACATAGAGTGGTTCATAGAGATGGGATTTAAATTTGTGTAGGCCTAATAGTAATAAAAATTTTAGTTTGTCTAAAGATAAAAATAATTAAATGACTAGACTGAGGAAAAGACATAAATTTTTGTCAGTACCTTGATTAACTCAACATCATAGATCAGCTTTAGAACACTACTATAGAAGCAAAATTGTAATACATGAATATAAATTTATTAAAATATTTGAGAAATATTTGATAATATATGAAAATATCTCACTATTGTATAACAAGTAGAGAGCCAACCCTATTTTGTCCTAATTTATTCCATTACATTTAATTAAAAGAGATTTTTAGAAAGCAAAATACATGTTATGGTAAAAATAATAACAATGATAGTCCCTCAATATATCAAACTTCTTGAGGGAAGAATAGGCTTCATAAGTCTATCAACTGGATTACATAATGAATCCCTATCAAAGAAGATCCTGTGAAGAACATGAATAGATTTTAAATTCATGATTTTGGAGTATATATAGCAGCAACCACAAAATTACAGCAAGAATAATGCATGCAGGATTACACTTACCAAATGAAAGGGTATAGGCAGAAATAAGTCTTTCTCTCCAAGATTCAACAGATCTCCCTGTGGAGGAGACACACTAAACAAATCTCTCCGTTCCTTATCTGCCAGTCCAATGCTGAAAACAGGCCTTATTGTCTCAGCTAACTAACATTTAGGAAATTATCATGCGTCTTTACTGTAATGCCTCTCACAAAGATAAAATACGAACTGAGGCAGAATGCAGAAGAGAATGAAACAAATATGTGTAGCTGAAATGCTGTCAGAAAATCTCTGATAAATTAAGGCTAAGTTCGATTTATTTGTGACAGAACCAGTTCTGGAAGGCTGCAGATACCTGAAATATATTAAAAGAACTGTTTTTCTATCTATCTGATTTGGCAGTGGAGTGCCTCTTAGTGTCCATGGTAACTCCCATAGAGTGGTTTGGAAATTCATCATTAAAAGGCTTGCACATTAAAATATAATGGATCAGCCATAGTACTTAGGTAATGTTCAGTTTCTGAACTTCAAAACAAGTTTAAATCATTCTACACCTTTAGGAACATATTATCAGAGGAATCTATATATAAAACCTACCCAATTTTAAAAATCCACAACAATAGTATAATTTTTCAAGTACTACAAAGTATAGCTGGTGGTTATAGTACAGAAAAGATAAAAATATGAGAGCATTTGGAAATCTAAAATAGTCTCACAAAATATAAGCTGTAATCTTAGAAATGTTAATAAAGAAATATGGGAAAGTACTTCTACTGATGTCCTCAAATGGCCATTTTGTTTTGTGTTCTTTATTTTAGAGGAATCTAAAGTGGTTGTATTTTTAACTTCAAAACTTCTAACATTTTGGTTATCCTTTCAGCACTAAAAATCTAACTAAATTGAGACAAGACAGGATTTAATGTAGCGAATTGAAACTAAAGAAATCTGTCTTGGTTCCCCCATATAATCTTTCTTCGGCAGGTTTCATATTACAATTTGAGAAATTGCTTAAATGCATGGAAATACTTCACTGGCCTGTTCAAAAGCAACTGACCTTTACTCAGCCTGTTAATCAGTAAGTGAAGCCAGTGAGACGTGACTAATCCCAGAGGAACAGCTTTTGAATATACCTTAGTGTGGGTAAGACCTGGCAGTAACTCAGGATGTGTTTAGCGAAAATTAAGAATGTGAAAGTCTTAATCCTTTAGTGGTTTGAAATGCATTATATACATTAAAAAAAAAATAAATGTCTCCATGGGAACTGTACTCAGTCAAAAGAACTATAGGCTCCAAATACAATATACCCCCAACATTTTTAGATGAGGTCAGGAATGTTGTGGTCTGATGGGAAAATTAAAATAATTGAAACCAAATGGATAAGATTAATCACCTGGGAAAATAGTCTCAGGAAAATGCCCATGTAAGAAATGACTTCTGAGCATGTTGACATTGGACTAGAAGTTCCCTAAGTCAGAAGCAACCCCTTCAAAAGAAGGTGTCAGGACTTCCCTGGTGGCTCAGTGGTTAAGAATCACCTGCCAAGGCGAGGACACGGGATCGAGCCCTGGTCCAGGAAGATCCCACATGCTACTGAGCCTGTGCTCTAGAGCCCGCGAGCCACAACTACTGAGCCCATGTGCCACAACTGCTGAGGCTCTGTGCTCTGGGGCCGGGGAGCCACAACTACTGAGCCCATGTGCCACAACTGCTGAGGCTCGCGTGCCTAGAGTCCCTGCTCTGCAACAAGAGAAGCCACTGCAATGAGAGGCCTGCACACTGCAACGAAGACCCAACGCAGCCAAAAATTAAAATAAATAAATAAATAAAACAAGATGTCAATTTAAAATATAACAATGAACTATAATCAAGGCCATTTAAACTTTTCTTTCCTGAGGAAATTTGAAATGGAAGAAAAGTCTTGGTGACTGATAAGGAGATATATTAAAGTAAGGTACTTGGAGCACAGCAATTTGTCCATTTCCCCAGTGCCATGCAACTGAGAGGATTGAAGGAGGATTCCATTCTTCTTGACAGCTCCATCCCTATAGAAGCAATGGATGCGTCTAATTATTATAATTGGATTACACTAGCCCATTAAGATAATTCAGTCCTTTATGCTTCCTTTATAAGAAAGGAGACTTTTTTTTTAATATGTATAAATTTATTTACTTACTTATTTGGCTGCTGCACACCGGGTTTCTCGAGTTGTGGCGAGCAGGGGCTACTCTTCATTGTGGTGCACGGGCTTCTCTTGTTGTGGAGCACCAGCTCTAGGCACGTGGGCTTCAGTAGTTGCGGCACACGGGCTTAGTTGCTCCTTGGCATGTGAGACCTTCCCGGATCAGGGCTCAAACCCGTGTCCCCTGCATTGGCAGGCGAATTCTTAACCACTGTGCCACCAGGGAAGTCCCCCAAAGGAGACTTTTGTCTAGCATATTTTTCATTGTGAACATTGCCTCTCAAGTCCCTGATAAGAAGACTCTGTATGCACTAAGACTCTCCACCCCCCTACTATGTATAGACATCCTGTAACATATAGCCTTAGCAGCCAGCTAGCCTCTTTCTGTGCCATCTTATATAAAACATAAATATACTTGAATTGTTGCTCTGCCATTGAGAATAGACTTCTATAACTCCACTCAAGAAAGATAGTCCTTATTTTCAAAAGGTATTAAAGAAATTAAAAATATCTTACAGGGCTTTCCTGGTGGCGCAGTGGTTGAGAGTCCACATGCCGATGCAGGGGACACGGGTTCGTGCCCCGGTCCGGGAAGATCCCACATGCCGCGGAGCTAGGCCCGTGAGCCGTGGTCGCTGAGCCTGCGCGTCCGGAGCCTGTGCTCCGCAATGGGAGAGGCCACAACAGTGAGAGGCCCGCGTACCGCAAAAAAAAAAAAAAAATAGAACCACCATATGATCCAGCAACCACCACCACCACCCCATTCTGGGTATATATCCAAAGGAAATGAAATCACTATCTCCAAAAGATATCTACACACCCATGTTCACTGAGTGTCTGTCAACAGATGAATGGATAAAAAAATATTATATGTATATATATATATATATATATATATATATACACAATGGAATATTATTCATAAAAAAGAAGGAAATTCTGCCACTTATGACAACATGGATGGACCTGGAGGGCGTTATGCTAAGTGAATAAGCCAGACACAGAAAGACAAATACTGTATGATGACACTTATATGTAGAATCTAAAACAGTTGAACTCATAGAACAAGAGAGTAGAACAGTGGTTGCCAAAGGCTAGGGAGTGCGGGATATGGGTAGATGTTGGTCAAAGGGTACAAACTTCCAGTTATAAGATGAATAATTTCTGGAGATTTAATGTACAGTATGATGATTATAGTTAATAGTACTATACTGTATTACCAGAAATTTGCTAAGACAGTAGATCTTAAGTAAGGTGATGGATGTGTTAATTAATGTCATTTTGGTAATTGTTTCACAATGTATATGTATATTAAATCATCATGTTGTACATCTTTTTAAAAATCACATTGTACAACATAAATATATACAACTTTTATTTGTCAATCATACTTCAATAAAGCTAGAAAAATTAAATAAATAAATGGATCTTACATTTTATGTATGAAAAATCAATAATATATATAAACAATGACACCAAAAGCAGAAATTAGGGGATCAATAAATTATTTTAAAAGTCTTTTTCTTATAGATTTATTATGCATTTATTGTAAACAGTAAATTGCTCTGATAGATTTCAAAAGTGAATCAGTTATATATGCAACTTTTTAGAAATGTTTCTAACACTTAAAGTGAGGAATAACTTAAGAACTATGTAGAATATTTGACGATTTTGATATTTCCATTTCTCTCACACTCCACCTCCAATTTTGCTCCTTCAATATATACTCCAAATCCAACCACTTTACACCTTTACGCTATACTGTTCCAAGCAACCATCATCTATCACCAGCATAACGGGTCTCCCTCTTTCCTGCTTCCACTCTTGCCCTCTACTGTCTTTTCTCAAAACAGCAACCAGAGTGATTCATATTTAAAACATAAGTCAGGGTCTTACCCGGTGGTCCAATGGTTAAGAATCTGCCTTCCAATGCAGGGGACGCGGGTTAAATCCCTGGTCCAGGAAGTAAGATCCCACATGCTGCGGGGCAACTAAGCCCGCGCACCACAACTACTGAGATCACTCACCTCAACAAGAGAGCCTGTGAGCCACAAACTACAGAGCCCGGCGCCCTGGAGCCCACGCGCCACAACTAGAGAGAGAAGACCTGCACACCACAACTAGAAAGAAGCCCGAGTGCTGAAACGAAAAGCCCACACACTGCAATGAATAAAAGATCTCTTATGCCTCAATGAAAGATCCTGTGTGCCGCAACTAAGACCCGATGCAGCCAAAAAAAATAAAAAATAAGTCAAATCACCACTTCACTCCTCTGTTCATAACCCTGCAAGTGGCTTCCCATCTTAGTCACATATAAAGCCAAAAATTTAATGATAGCTCCTTCCTAGCCATGCACAATTTTCCCACCTCCCCGCCCCCAACCTTTAATACTCTGGCCTCCTGTTCACTAAGGCACCAGCCACTCTCCCAACCTCAAGGCCTTTGTATTTGGTTTTCTATCCCTATGACACATTTCCACCAGCTTTCTCGATAGCTGATGCCCTCATCCCCTTCATGCCTTTGCTCAAATGTCACTTCTCATAAAGGCATTTCCTGACCATCCTATTTAATATTACAACCTCCATAAACACAGCTTCTTATCCCCCTTCATATTTTTTTTCTCCATAGCACTTATCACTTATACTATTTATTTTACTTACTTATTTTGTTTATGGTCCATCTTCCCTCACTAGAATGTAAGCTCCATGAGGGCAGGGATTTTTGTGTTCTTTATTCACTGCTGTATTCACACAACCTAGAACAGTATCTGGCTCAGTATGTGTTTATTGAATAAGTTAATGAATGAATGAAGCACATGAGATGATGCTTCTGACTAGGAGCACTCCTTTCCACATATGTTAATATGGAAATATTCTCTGGGTTGTTCTTTCCCTCTACCACTAGGCATTATTCTTAAGCATATTCCTGAAAAGTGTCTAAAAGTTTCCAATAACACCAGACACAGCAGCTTGATTGCTTTTAGGCATTGACCATGGCAGCATCTAACAACTGTGAACTATAATGAACTCAGTTCACATACTTGCTTCTGATGGCAACCCAAAGTGCTGACTTCTGTCTTTACAGAACTACCTGGTCCTATATTTTGCCTTCCTATATTAATAGTAACAAATTAAATAAATGTGCAATTGTAGTGTCAACTACAAATTGGCACTCGCCATTGGCACTTGCCATCTACCTCTACAAGGATTAAATCAGGTGCTACAGCAGATGCTGATTTTCAACACCCCCTGAAAGGAGTTCAGGGGGAGAGCAGAAATGAGGCACTCTGTGCTCTGGGAAAAACTGGCAGAACAGGTTTTCAGATAGTTAGATGTCTTTAGGAGCCGATTTTATGAGCCCAATTCTTGTATCTCCTCATATCCAGAAAAACACTAAAATCATTCATGGTGATGACTGCTCTTGGTGACTAGCAGAAATCTTCTGCAAAAAACTATCTGCTCAATTGCATGTACTCCCCCTTCACCAAAATCACATATATACTGACCTTCCCCACTGCTTCTTTGGATCAGTTTCTCAGAGCTATCTGGGATGCTGTGTCCTGGGCTGCAGTCCTCACTTTGCCCCAATTAAAACTTAACTCACAGCTCTCACACTGTGCATTTTTTTAAGTCAGCAGTAACTTTACAAGTGTGCCATAGAGAGGAATCTGTGCCAATGATTCCTTCTTATTCCTAAGTGTACACACCCAGAGAACCTACTCTCTGTTACTTCCCGATAAGGAGAAATGGAGCGGTCTGAGAGCTGAATTTCTGTTCATGGGGTGCAGTTCTATCACTAATTTTTTTCTTTTATCACTGAAAAACCTGGTATACATATAGTGATTGTGTATGTGTATACAGGCTTTTCATTTGAACATTTTGTAACATATTTTAAATTGAGTATTCATTTCAGAGACTAGTCAAATTCTACATGTAGAGTTAAATAGACTCCGAATTCTCCCACAGGAACTAAGGTAGTGAAGTGTAGCAGAACATGCCACCCCAAAATATGCCTCTTTGGCATATAAATTATTTTGAGCTAATTATTTTGACAAACAGCAGACCCAGGAGATGCTCTGAAAACAGAGAAGCTGCTCTTTTGTAAGGGAAATTTACATTTATAGAGTAAATCTCCACTTGTAAGTGTCTCCCTTTCTGTACCAAGAAGGGAAGAAAGACTGAATCACAACAGGATCTTATCAATGGAAAAGGTGCCTACTTAAATCTGCATAACAAACCTTACCCTTGTTTACTGTGCTTTTCCTGGTCACCTCCCATAACTGGTTCACCCCACACCCAACATCTTTCTTTTGTCTTTAACTGAAGATGGTATTTATTGAAGGTGATGACTTGGCCGTCTTGGGGAGTTACTCAGTTTTCCTGGGTATCTCCCATGTATACATGAAATATACATGTTAATAAAGTTCTGTTTGTTCTTCTTTTGTTAATCTGTCTTTTATTACGTGGGGGACGGTCTCATCCAAGAACTCGGAAGGGTAGAGGGAAAATTATTTTTTCCTCCCCTACAGTAGCTGTAAACAATCCACCAGTTTTTAAGGGAAAGGGAAGCTGGTAGGAAATCTTTGCAGGTGAGAGGAGTTAGTCGTAGTTTGCTGCATCCTAGTGACAGTATCCCCATTTACTAGTTAGGTAGTACTATCACCAAAGTATGTGCACAAATAGCATTACACATGCTACTGCAGAATTATGAGTCATGAAAGTAAAGCAATAGCAACATCTGGAAAGCAAGCATTGGCTCTTATCGAAACCAGGGCCCAAGGGCCCTTATAGCTAAATTCAAAAGCTAAATGTGAATGTGCTAATTTGATATCCTTTGAAGGTGTTGCAGTTCCTTTATTTCTTACTTGTTTCTGTGTTCTGAAAAATGAAAAATGGAAGATGCTAAATCTATTTTAAAACATCAGTTTGGTATATAAGGCAGCAATTATAGCAAACCCTTTTTGAATTAAAAATCAGAACAAATGGTCAATGCTGCTTAACAAAAGTACTTGATCATGAATATATTTTCAGTGAAATGTTTAATGAAAAAAGGAGATAATTGATAATTGTGATTATTATTATGTGGTATTTTGTACGATAGTAGAGAAACCAAAAACTGTTCCCCCCTATTCATCTGCAGAAGGTTCTTAACAAAGAGCTCATATGTGCCTAAGGATATTTCAGAGCTGCTGAATATGCCTAAATATACAACTAATAATTCTTCACTGAGCTTGTGAAAATAGATAATTTATCTGAATATCTGAATGCAGAAGAGTAACAGACAGGATACAGTCCAGAAAATGAAACAGTCACATTAATGAGGGGTATAGATCTCTCACTGAATGCATTCTTTTACTCCCAAAACATAAGCTATTTGATAACACAGTTGAAAATATGGCAGAACTGAAAAATAGTTTTCCTATTTAAAAAATATGTTTCTTTGAATTTTATAGGAATGAAACTTTTAAAATGCCATGTCTGAAAGATGGCTTCAGGGATAGATAGTAAATTATGAAACCTGAACCAAATGCTCAGGGAATAAGGATGTCTTCACCAAATTGATTTTCTTATGAAATGTAGCTAAATTCATTTTTGTTCAAATTTTTGTTGAATAAGAATATTCTAAAGAATATTAATAAAACCAAATTCAATTGTATTAGGTTAATGAAAACCAAAACAAGCTATTTTTTTATGCTTGAACATGTGGTACATTTTCAGATTGTCATTTTGAAAAATAATCACTCTCCAGTAGTCTAGATATAGAAGGTGAATTTGTGTGTTTACTTGTGTTTTCCTATTTTCAAAAAATAGGGAAAAAAAACCCTCAGACAGGAGAGTTATTGTGATGTTTCATTTTTTTATGAAAATGCAAAATAACCTGCTTAATCAATTGGAAATTGTAGTTAGGTAGGTAATGGGAATGTAAGATTTCCTGTATATAAAGAAAGCAGGTTGATAGAAAGAAATTTGAATATTTGATACTTAGATATTTTTATCCTTTCTCTCACTTTCCAAATTCAGCTTTGTGTGTTTTCTGCATGCAGCTATGACAGAAGCTATGTGCCCTGGCCCCAGCTCTGGGTGTTGGTGCAGGTCAGGCCACATGCCGAGTGCTAACAATTCACCAGCTGTGTATCAGAGTGTGAGCACAGGGGGATCTGCCACAAACTATTCCTATTCATCACATGGAAAAGATGAGAGACCAAAAAAAAAAAAAAAAGAAAGAAAGAAAGAAAAGAAATGCATATTTTTCTGAGTTCTACTCTTTAGGAAGGATCTTAATTACATCTTTTCTTTGTCTGAGCTTAAATAACGGAACTCATGAACCTGCAATCTTAATGAGAAAAAAAGGCTAGGAGTGAAGGAGGAGATACCGTGTCCAATGTAGTGGAAAGAGAAAAGAAGTGAAGACAATAGCTTTAAACAGATGAGAACATGTGAAGCGTGTTGCTCATGAAAAACCTTACCACTACTTTGTGAAGATTTGTGAGTTAATCTAGCAAATATAATTATGAAATGGATATTTTTTTGGTTTTGTTCTTAATTTTATTTATTTATTTATTTACTTATTTATTTATTTATGGCTGGGTTGGGTCTTCATTGCTGCACGTGGGCTTCCTCTAGTTGCAGCGAGCAGGGGCTACTCTTCATTGTGATGTGTGGGCTTCTCATTGCGGTGGCTTCTTTGGTTGCAGAGCATGGGCTCTAGGCCCACAGACTTCAGTAGTTGTGGCACTCGCACTCAGTAGTTGTGGCTCATGGGCTCTAGAGTGCAGGCTCAGTAGTTGTGGCACACAGGCTTAGTTGCTCCACGGCATCTGGGATCTTCCCGAACCAGGGCTCAAACCCGTGTCCCCTGAATTGGCAGGCGGATTCTTAACCACTGCACCACCAGGGAAGCCCAGAAATGGATATTTTTAATGCCACAGAATAAAATACAAGGGATAAGAAAAGGAACAAGCTTAACTGATTATTTACCCAATTTCATTTTTTGGATGCATTTATTTTCACCTCCCATTTATTTGAGGGTAGGTATTTCAAAATGGTAGCAAAATTATCAAACTAAATTTAAACAACTTGGCTAACTTTTCTAAGTTTTAAGATGCTCTAGGTATGTTTTGACAATTGAAAAAGAAAAATAAAATATCCCACCACCTTCCTCTTGTAATAGGGAAGAACAAAACCTGACTCCATGTTGGATCTGTTTCTTTTACTTTGACCTTTGCTTTCCATTACTTTTGTTCTGTCTATAGCTATAGACATACATAAGGACCTGCCTCGGGGAACCCTGCCCCTCTGCCTGAATGTTAAACTAAATTGCCTTTGTTCAGCTCACAGGGAAACACCACGACTTTGCCCACCTGTGAATGGCTGCAGAAAAGAAGAAATTAACACATCCCCTCCCCAAAGCTGGCCAAAAGCAGGAGATATTTTGCAAGACTTATGGCCTTTTTACTTTACTTCCTCACCTCCTCCCCCTCTCTGTTCTATAAAAGAAACTAATATCCAGACCCCGATAAGATGATATTTTAGGACCCTAGTCCGCCATCTTCTCAGACGCCCAGCTTTCCGAATAAAGTTGTTATTCCTTGCCTCAACACCTTGTCTCCAATTTATTGGCCTGTTGTGCCACGAGCAGAGAGAGCTTGGACTCAGTAACACTCTCAAAAGGTTACCTTGATAGGCAGTATAATGTGACTCAGGAAACTAGTTCTCTAGTCTTATTCTGCCAGTTCCTTCTTAGCTGTGTGTTGTGAGACAAAGAGCTAACCTCTCTGGAGCTAGATTTCTTTGTCTTTAAAATGATAGGGTTGGACTGGACCATCTGCAGGGCTCTTTCCCCCCCACCCTTTTTTTTTGTTGTTGCAGTTGTTGGCCACACCATGCAGCTTGTGGGATCTTAGTTCCCCAACCACGGATTGAACCCAGGCCTTCGGCAGTGAAAGTGCCAAGTCCTAACCACTAGACTGCCAGGGAATTCCCTCTTTTTCCATTTTAAAATTCTGTACCTTTTAAAAATTATTATTCCTATTTTTAAGCTGCACCTACTTGGTACAGAACAAAAGAGAGACTGGAAGAAAATGAGTTAGATAACCAAAATCAGTTTAGGCAAGGAAAAAAAATTGTAGGCTTGAATTATCCAAATACACATAAATGCCCATAAGAGATATATAATTTCTTGAACTTCTGTTTACTTCATAGCATATAATTACATTATTTTGTAATGCAATTAATAATATTCAAAATGCCTCCATTTTGAAGAAGATTAATTTTAAATCTTTTACTAAAAGGTCACTTCTTTTATAAGTACAAAACTTTGCTAAAAACATTTAAATGGCCAATATGATATTTATCAGTAGCACCATTTGAGGCAGAATTGCTTTCCCATGTTCCTAGCAAAAGGGCATTTTCAAAGTCACACATGAGATGAAACTTCCATACTCTTCACTTGTGATATTTAGTTATCACCATGGGATATATTTTTCTGGTATTTTGGTATAAAAAGCATTATGACATCTAAAGAAAAGTTGACACTTTTTGTGACTTGAATTTCAGGGTTTAAAAAAATGCTTCTTTGCCATCATGAAAATGGGTAATGCCAAGAAACAGGTCTTAAATGTGTTATACCTCGATGTTAGAACTAATTTACAAAGAGGCCATTTTGTAAGTTTGTGTTTGTAAATGAATATTTGTAACCAGTGGGATTCAGGACACACTACCCTAAATATGGCACCTTGGCATATTGAATTTTTTTTTTATTGGAGTATAATTGCTTTACAATCTTGTGTTAGTTTCTGCTGTACAAAGAAGTGAATCAGCTATATGTATACATACATCCCCTCCTTCTTGGACCTCGCTCCCCACCCCATCCCACCCATCTAGGTCATCACAGAGCACTGAGCTGAGTTCCCTATGCTATACAGCAGGTTCCCACTAGCTAGCTATTTTAAAAATGGTAGTGTATTTATGTCAAACCTAATCTCCCAATTCGTCCCACCCTCCCCTTCCCGTGTCAGCACATCCATTCTCTATGTCTGCATCTCTATTCCTGCCCTGCAAATAGGACCATTTTTCTAGATTCCACATACATGTGTTAATATGCAATATTTGTTTTTCTCTTTCTGACTTACTTCACTCTGTATGACAGACTCTAGGTCCATCCACATCTCTACAAATGACCCAATTTCGTTCCTTTTTATGGCTGAGTAATATTCCATTATATATATGTACCACATTTTCTTTATCCATTCATCAGTTGATGGACATTTAGGTTGTTTCCATATCCTGGCTATTGTAAACAGTGCTGCAATGAACATCGGAGTACATATGATTTTTGAATTATGGTTTTCTCAGGGTATATGCCTAGTAGTGGGATTGCTGGGTCATATGGTAATTCTATTTTTAGTTTTTTAAGGAGCTACATACTGTTCTCCATAGTGGCTGTACCAAATTACATTCCCACAACCAGTGCAAGAGGGTTCCCTTTTCTCCACATCCTCTCCAGCATTTATTGTTTCTAGGTTTTTCGCATATTGAATATTTTAAACTGAAGGAGTTTGAGAAAACAGCAGAAACACGAAGGTCACTCTGGACTCCACCCCCACCCCTACCTGCCACAGCCCCTCCCCTGAAACAGGTCATAAAACCTTCATATGAGGCTGTGTCCTCCCTATACCCACAGGAAAAGACCCATACTGTTATAGGAAGGGGGACCCCTTCAAGGGCCCAAGAGTGGGCTCTTGTCTAACACTCAGAAATGAATTGTCTGAGGAGACACACTTGCTGACAAAGCAAGAGACTTTATTGGGAAGGGGCAAGAGAGGAGCACGGTAAGGGAACACAAGAGAACTCCCCTGCCACGTGGCTCACCGTCTCAGGCCTTATGGTAATTGGGTTAGTTTCCGGGTTGTCTCTGGCCAATCACTCTGATTCAGGGTCCTTCCTGGTGGCACACACACTACTCAGCCAAGATGGATTCCAGCAAGAAGGATTCTGGGAGGTTGGTAGGACATATGGACTGGAGTCTCCTCTCTCCTCTTGACCTTTCCCGAATTCTTCCAGTTGGTGGTAGCTTGTCAGTTCCGCATTCCTTACCAGGACCTCCTGTTGTAAGATAACTCATGCAATTGGTTACTATGGTGCCTGGCCAGAGCGGGCAGTTTCAGTCAGTGGTTCCCCTAACAAGCCTTTTCTCCAAAGACAAAGGGATGCCAACAAGAATCTTAACAAGCAGATATTGCTAAATTTCCCTCATTTTACTACAATTATCTACTGTTAAATTGATTAAAAAGAGAGGACATTATATTGAGGTGGCTCTAATGCCATGGCATCCTACATAAGCAAACCAAAATCTAAGCCTGTAAATGCCTCAAGGTTACAAAATCAAAATGCTAAGAACAACCAATCACAAATAGCCAACCAGGTTTTAAGCTATAGCAAATGAAATAATTTCCTTTTTTGATTCTCTCTATAAATCTTTTCCCTATCTCCTGTTGGTGGAGTTCCCCTAACCACTTCAGGTTCAGCATTGCCAGATTTGAATGGATAAATGCTCAGAAAACTCTTAAAATGTTTAATATACCTCACTTTATCTTTTAACACCTCATACTCCCTAACCTATCATATTCCTCCATGACTGTCCACACTTCATTAAACCTAGCATAAAATACTGAGGTCTAACTATGTATTTAGGTCTTTATTTCCTTATGAAAGCTCCTGTGTCATGTAAAACTTATATTAAATAAATTGGTGTGCTTTACTTCTGTTTATTTGTCTTTGTCAGTTTAATTTTCAGACCCAGCCAGGGATCCTAAGAAGGCCACGGAAAACTTTCTTCTGCCCTACGTAACTTTATTTTCTTCAATATATAATTTCTATATATTTATTTGTGACACGAGTCTTTCTTTTTCTAACCCTATTTTGAACATTCAAGCATAGGAAATATTCATGTAGAAAATTAGGTATATTTTGTAAAAATCCTCAAGAATAAATAAAATTGTTAAGTACTAATTAATAGGAAAATAATATTTATTGTATTTCTTTATATGCTAGGCACTGTACCATATATTTTACATATAGTTTCTAATGTGAAAGATGGTTTACTTGCAAAGGGGTTATATCATGTACAATAAAAATTTTAAATTTTAAACAAAATAAATTTTAAAACTAGGTATGCAAAAAACATTCCATCTGCAAATTAACTACAGAAATCTGCATTACTGCATACTAGTAGAAAAAACGTGTGGTTTTACTGCATACCAGGAGAAAAACAATGTCATCAAAGACATTAATTAATGTATTATCAAAGACATTAATTTAAAATAATTCATGCAGAGAAAGCTTTTGACAAAATTCAACACCCATTTATGATAAAAACCCTGCAGAAAGTAGGTGTAGAGGGAACTTTCCTCAATATAATAAAGGCCGTATATGACAAGCCCACAGCCAACATCATCCTCAATGGCGAAAAACTGAAAGCATTTCCACTAAGGTCAGGAACAAGACAAGGTTGCCCACTCTCACCACTCTTATTCAACATAGTTTTGGAAGTTTTAGCCACAGCAATCAGAGAAGAAAAGGAAATAAAAGGAATCCAAATCGGAAAAGAAGAAGTAAAGCTGTCACTGTTTGCAGATGACATGATACTATACATAGAGAATCCTAAAGATGCTACCAGAAAACTACTAGAGCTAATCAATGAATTTGGTAAAGTAGCAGGATACAAAATTAATGCACAGAAATCTCTGGCATTCCTATATACTAATGATGAAAAATCTGAAAGTGAAATCAAGAAAACACTCCCATTTACCATTGCAACAAAAAGAATAAAATATCTAGGAATAAACCTACCTAAGGAGACAAAAGACCTGTATGCAGAAAATTATAAGACACTGATGAAAGAAATTAAAGATGATACAAACAGATGGAGAGATATACCATGTTCTTGGATTGGAAGAATCAACATTGTGAAAATGACTCTACTTCCCAAAGCAATCTATAGATTCAATGCAATCCCTATCAAACTACCACTGGCATTTTTCACAGAACTAGAACAAAAAATTTCACAATTTGTATGGAAACACAAAAGACCCCGAATAGCCAAAGCAATCTTGAGAACAAAAAATGGAGCTGGAGGAATCAGGCTGCCTGACTTCAGACTATACTACAAAGCTACAGTAATCAAGACAGTATGGTACTGGCACAAAAACAGAAAGATAGATCAATGGAATAGGATAGAAAGCCCAGAGATAAACCCATGCACATATGGTCACCTTATCTTTGATAAAGGTGGCAGGAATATACAGTGGAGAAAGGACAGCCCCTTCAATAAGTGGTGCTGGGAAAACTGGACAGGTACATGTAAAAGTATGAGATTAGATCACTCCCTAACACCATACACAAAAATAAGCTCAAAATGGATTAAAGACCTAAATGTAAGGCCAGAAACTATCAAACTCTTAGAGGAAAACATAGGCAGAACACTCTATGACATAAATCACAGCAAGATCCTTCTTGACCCATCTCCTAGAGTAATGGAGATAAAAACAAAAATAAACAAATGGGACCTAATGAAACTTCAAAGCTTTTGCACAGCAAAGGAAACCATAAACAAGACCAAAAGACAGCCCTCAGAATGGGAGAAAATATTTGCAAATGAATCAACTGACAAAGGATTAATCTCTAAAATTTACAGGCAGCTCATGCAGCTCAATAACAAAAAAATAAACAACCCAATCCAAAAATGGGCAGAAGACCTAAATAGACATTTCTCCAAAGAAGATATACAGACTGCCAACAAACACATGAAAGAATGCTCAACATCATTAATCATTAGAGAAATGCAAATCAAAACTACAATGAGATATCATCTCACACCAGTCAGAATGGCCATCATCAAAAAATCTAGAAACAATAAATGCTGGAGAGGGTGTGGAGAAAAGGGAACACTCTTGCACTGCTGGTGGGAATGTGAATTGGTTCAGCCACTATGGAGAACAGTATGGAGGTTCCTTAAAAAACTACAAATAGAACTACCATATGACCCAGCAATCCCACTACTAGGTATATACCCTGAGGAAACCAGAATTCAGAAAGAGTCATGTACCAAAATGTTCATTGCAGCTCTATTTACAATAGCCCGGAGATGGAAACAACCTAAGTGCCCGTCGTCGGATGAATGGATAAAGAAGATGTGGCACATATAAGAGAAGAGATATGGGAACATATATATATGTATAACTGACTCACTCTGTTATAAAGCAGAAACTAACACACCATTGTAAAGCAATTATTCCCCAATAAAGATGTTAAAAAAATAAATAAATAAATAAAAATAAAAAAAAATAAAAAAAAAAAGTAAAATAATTCTATTGAGTTGGAAAATGGTGAGTTAAAAAATAAAGGAGCTTTTTTACAAATGGCCAAAAGGCACAGGAGATGCTCAGCATCACTCATCATGAGGGGAATGCAAATCAGAACTACAGTGAGGGGCTTCCCTGGTGGCACAGTGGTTGAGAGTGTGCCTGCTGATGCAGGGGACACGGGTTCGTGCCCCGGCCCGAAAGATCCCACATGCCGTGGAGCGGCTGGGCCCGTGAGCCATGGCAGCTGAGCCTGCGCGTGCGGAGCCTGTGCTCCGCAACGGGAGAGGCCACAACAGTGAGAGGCCCTCGTACCGCAAAAAAAAAAAAAAAAAAAAAAAAACTACGGTGAAATATCACCTCACACTCAGTCGGATGCTGCTATCAAAAACGAGCAAAAATTAACAAGTGTTGGTGAGGTTGTGGAGAAATTGCAACCTTTATGCACTGTTGGCGTTGTAAAATGGTGCATCTGCTATGGAAAACTGTACAGAGTTTCCCAAAAAAATTAAAAATAAAACTACCATATGATCCAGCAATCCTACTTTTAGTTATATATCTAAAAGAATTAAAAGCAGAGTTTCAAAGAAATATTTGCACACCCATCCATCGCAGCACTTTTCATAAGAGCTAAGAGGTGGAAGCAACCAAAATGTCCGTCAACAGATAAATGGATAAACATAATACATCCATGGTATATACATAAAATGGCTTATCATTCTGTCTTAAAAAGGAAGGAAATCCTGTCACATGCTGCAACGTGGATGACCCTTGAGGACATTATCTAAGGGAAATAAGCCAGTCACACAAAGACAATTACTGTATGATTCCACTTATGTGAGGTACCTAGAGTAGTCAAATTCATAGAGACAGAAAGTAGAAAGGTGATAACCAGGGACTGGGGAGAAAGGGAAAAGGGGAGTTGTTTGATGGGCATAGTGTTTCGGACTTGCAGGATGAAAAAAAATAACAATGTGAATACATTTAACACTATTGAGCTATGTACTGAAAAATGCTTAAGATGGTAAATTTTATGTTAAATATTTTTACTATAATAATAATAATTAACTAAACAGTTTACATTTCTAAATCAGTGTTTTTATAATCTGTTTTATTAAACAGAATGAAATATAGAATAATCTCTAAAATCTTATTTTTGCTCTTCCATGTAAAGTATATGCCAGTAAATCAACTGTAGTTCAATTAAGAAAAAAAAAAGGATATGCCATTATGTCAATCTTTAAACAATTATCCTAGCTAAGATAAAAAAGCATTGCAGGGGCTTCCCTGGTGGCGCAGTGGTTGAGAGTCCGCCTGCCGATGCAGGGGACACGGGTTCGTGCCCCGGTCCGGGAAGACCCCACATGCCGCGGAGCGGCTAGGCCTGTAAGCCATGGCAGCTGAGCCTGTGCGTCCGGAGCCTGTGCTCCGCAACGTATGGCAAAAACAAACAAACAAACAAAAAACAGAAAAAGCATTGCATATTTAAGTTGATGAACCTATATCCTCCTAAAAACATGGAAACAAACTAATGTTGTCCTTTTAGTAAGCAAACTAGTTGAAAGTGATAAAGTTCTAGTGATCTGATAGGAAGACAGTTGTGATTTTCAATTTGGATATTGTATAAAGTCTATGTAATAAAGGTGAAGATGAATTCAAATCCAAATAGTTTCTAATGTGTATCAGAAAGATCACGGACTACCCATCATAATCTTTGCACCACTTCTCAGGTAAGTAGTGTTCATGTAAGAAAGTGGCACTTAAGGAATGGAGAACATAATGTATTAGTCTCCATCATTCTGTAGACAATTAAGTGAACATAAAAGGACTCCCAGTAACATGATAGATCAAATGTTAATATCCGTAACCTTTAGAGAGCTCCTAAAGTCAAAAAATATAAATATCCCAGTCGAAAAACAGGTATGGTACATAAACATACTTTGCAAAAGGATAAGTAGCAAATAACCAATAGACATGAAATAAAAAGTCAGCCTCAAGAGCAATAAAAAAGAAAAGAATTTTTATGCAAATATGGTCTTAGCTTTGTCATGTTGACAGAAATTTGTTGTAAAATTCATACTTTTTTTTAAAAGATTTTTTTTGATGTGGACCATTTTTAAAGTCTTTATTGAATTTGTTACAATATTGCTTCTGTTTTATGTCTTGGTTTTTTGGCTTCAAGGCATGTGGGATCCCAGCTCCCCGACCAAGGATCGAACCTGCACCCCCTGCATTGGAAGGCAAAGTCTTAACCACTGGACCACCAGGGAAGTCCTGTAAAATTCATACTTTTAAGTATATTTTGGTGAAAATATTCTGAAGGACATTAACAATATTGGATATCCTTCAACCTAGTTGTCCTAGTTGGGGGGATTTATTTTAATGAAATAAATAGAGACATGCACAAAAATTTTGTATGCCTCTGTTTATCAAAGCATTATGCCTTGTGCAGCATAAAATTGGAATGAAGCTAAGTGACCAACCAAAGGGGAATGGTTAAATAAATTCTGATACACATATGCAATGAAATACTATACAGCTTTAAAAGAATATTTAATGGCTTAAGAAATTATCAAGGTGTTTAGATTTAGAAATGAGATAAACTGTATTATATTTTATGCTACATTACTACGTATTTTATTTTATTTTTTAATTAATTTGTATTTATTTATGGCTGCATTGGGTCTTCGTTGCTGCACACAGGCTTCTCATTGCAGTGGCTTCTCTTGTCGCAGAGCACGGGCTCTAGGCACGCAGGCTTCAGTAGTTGTGGTATGTGGGCTCAGTAGTTGTGGCTTGTGGCCTCTAGAGCACAGGTTCAGTAGTTGTGGCACATGAGCTTAGTTGCTCGTGGCATGTGGGATCTTCCCGGAGCAGGGCTCGAACCCATGTCCCCTGCATTGGCAGGCAAATTCCCAATGACTGTGCCACCAGGGAAGTCCCTAAAATACTACCTATTTTAAAACAAAAATATATGCATCGAAAAACACAAGAATATTAAATGTCAACAAGTGTCTAAAAAAGTAGATACCACTAGGTGGTAGAAGGGATGGTTTTTAAAATTATGTGTAATATACTTTTCTCATATAAATATATATTACTTATTACTTTTATCATTTTTTTTTTACTTTTATCATTTTTTAAATGTACATGATGGGGGGAACAAATTAGGAATTTGAGAGTAACACATACACACTTCTATATATAAAGTAGATAAACAACAAGGACCAGCTGTATAGCACAGGAAACTGTACTCAATATTTTGTAATATATCTATACATATATATATATGTATATATATATATATATATATACATCTGAATCACTTTGCTGTACACCTAAAACTAACACAACATGGTAATTCAACTATACGTCAATAAAAAATAAATTTAAAAAAACTTAAAAATAAAATGTATGTGATAATGTTCCTTTACAAAATCAGAAAAACTGAGTTATTTTTAGATGCACATTTGCCCTATGAAGTCTTCCCTACCAAAGCCTTTCTACACCTTAAAAAAAGAATATGTTGAGACATAATTCACATACCATAAAATTCATCCACTTAAAGTATATGTTATATTGATTATTGAAAGTGTGGTATTGAAATTTCCAACTATTACTGTCAAGTTGTTATTTCTCACTTCAGTTCTGTTAGCTTTTGTTTCATGTATTTGGGGGCTCTGTTGCTAGGTGCATATGTGTTTGTAACTTTTTCTCTACACCTTCATACCCTAAGAGAGAGTTGTTATTCCATCCTCTGTGATTCTGCAGCACATTTTTCATTGGTATGTTATATCACTTTTCACAATTCACTGTCATTTTTATGATTTTTATACTTGTCTCTCTCCCTACTGTGTCTCCACTATCTGCATGGTAGAATTTAGTAAAGTACAAGAGAGATAATAAGTAGTCAATAAATGTTAAATGAATAAATGAATGAACTAATCCCCTTGTTTTGTATTTAGCCTCAAAGATATTCTTGCTGTGCTTCGCATTTAGAGTTAAAGGTAGTGATACTCAACATTCTCAAATGCAACTCCAAAAAGTGCAACTGACACTTGAAAATGTCAAATTGAATTTGGCTAAAATTCCCGCCCCTCAGATTTCTTTATACATTTCAGTATATGTTATATGCAATTCAATTGTGTGGGAAAAAGTATAGCTGTAAATCTTGAGTTCTATTTTTTTGTAACTTCTACTTGTATATATTTACAAAAATTATTTCATTTCTCTTGTTTTTCAGAGTTTAAATTCCCCCACCACTAATGCTCCCAGTAAAATGTCAGAAGTTTGAAACTGGAACAGAAAAAAAAACCTATAAGAGTAATAAATGTTTGCCCCATTTATTTCTATTCTATTTGCTATCTATCATTAGCCAGTCTTGTAACCTAGAATTGCAACATAGCAGGAAATAACAAATGATTTACTTTCTAGGAAAACACTCATTGTGCAATTTTGAAAACTGTGAACATGAACTTTGGTAAAAGTTCAAAGAGTTTACTGTAAAAACTGTATTATTTTCTTTAAAAGTTAAGTAATTGGGCTTCCCTGGTGGCGCAGTAGTTGAGAGTCTTCCTGCCGATGCAGGGGACGCGGGTTCGTGCCCCGGTCCGGGAAGATCCCACATGCCGCGGAGCGGCTGGGCCCGTGAGCCATGGCCGCTGAGCCTGCGCGTCCGGATCCTGTGCTCCGCAGCGGGAGAGGCCACAACAGTGAGAGACCCGCGTACCGCCAAAAAAAAAAGTTAAGTAATCCTCTCCTTCTACGATTGTATACTCATATACCTAAATATTTGAAAACCTGCTAGGCTACCTAATATGTATCAAAAAAGAGTAGTTATGAGAAAACGTTTTTTCAAAAATCTAACTGTATAATTAGTAATTGTTAGAAATATTAGCCTTTAAATGAAAGTCTCCTCAGAAACCTTCTGTTTGAAACCTATCTATGATGCCGAGCAAGGCCCTGTGGGGCTCCTGGGCACAGAGGCATTTTTGTCCCCCATTTCTTGTAGGCAAAGCTCCAAGCTCCATGACCTTCCCTGAGTTCCAAAGGGCAGATTTGAACAGTTGCTAATCAAGGGAGGAGCAGCCACGAAACCACCTGAGGCAAGATTAAAGGGACCAGAGAAACTCATTAAGATTAAGAGACCACCTGAGACCCTGCACACACCCTAATCTTGTCAGCTACCCTACTGTTTTGAATGCAAGACTGTTACTGCTTTGATCCTTATAGCATACCCCTTATAGCCCTGACTATAAGACCTCTCCCTATTCTCCAGGGAGCAGGGCACAGTTCTTGAGGCTCTAGCCTACTGTGTCCCCCCTTTGCCTAGCAAAGAAATAAAGCCGCTCTTTCTTTCTCCTCCATACCTCTGTCTCTGTATTTCTGTTTGGCATTGGGACACAGAGAGCCAAGATTTTAGCAACATGTACAGAACATAATTTGTATAAGATTATAACCTGTATTTTTTCTTGCAGAAAATTCAGCAACTAAGTTCAAAGAAATCATTCCAACAAAGCAGGATGTTTGTGAAACCGAGCAGGACCCTGTGGAGCCCTCTCTGGTACAAATCCTTTCCATGTCCCCCATTTCCTATTTGTAGGAATAGGCTTCATTCAGCCTCCTTGACCTTCCTTGAGTTCCGAAGGGCAGATTCAAACAGTTGCTAATCAGGGAAGGAAGGGGGATGCAGAAACAAAGGAGGAGAAATCAAGAAACAATAGTGCAGCCTTAGGGTACAGTCTTGGTTCCTCCTAAGGAGTGTGCATAACAATCTCTTTGAGTTCTTCTGCAGGAACTAAGGCCCCCATACAGGTGGTGGATGGCAACTGCAGGATGAGGGTAAGACCCCTGGAGCCCCACCCTATTACCTCACCACCAACCAATGAGACGAAAGTCACACACCCTGAAGTCCTCACTCCAAATTTTGCCTATAAAAACTTCTCCCCCAAAACCATCAGGGAGTTAGGATTTTTTGAGCATGATCCACATGTTCTCCTTGCGTGGCCCTGCAATAAACCTTTCTCTGCTCCAAACTGTCGTTTCAGTTTGTTTGGCCTCACTGTACCTCAGGCACACAAACTGACGTTCGGTAACATTTGAATTGTGTTCTATTAAAGCCCATGATTTAAAAATCAATTAATGTAGGACTTCCCTGGCAGTCCAGTGGTTAAGACTCTGCGCTTCCACTACAGGGGGTGCGGGTTCAAGCCCTGGTCGGGAAACTAAGATCCCACATGTGGAGTGGCCAAAAATAAATAAATAAAATAAAAATCAATTAATGTAATCCACCACATCAAACAGGCTACAGAAGAAAAGTCACATGATCATATCAGTAGATGATAAGCAAAAACCTCTCATAAAATGGTTTTTAAAAATATGGGTAAAATTACCCCAAGAGAATATTAACTACTATGGCTGTAGTGATAATCACAAAATTAAGGATGTGTCCCTGAGGTTAAGTAGCAACAAAATTAGGCAGACATTTAAAATTATGCATGTAAAGATTTTTTTTTAGTTACATAAGCAAACCCTTATCAACCTTGGGGGAAAGCAAGGAATAACATTATATGTGTGTGTGTGTGTGTGTCTGTGTGTGTGTTAGGGAACTGTTGACCACCTGCCTTGGCCAGGACCAATGACAACTGCTTGACTGAGTTGTCTCACAACAAGAGGTCCTGATAAAGAATGTGGTGCTGCTGCTGAAAACTAACCAAAAACTACACAGAGAATTCAGGAGGGACCAAAAGGAGGAGGGACATGATATATCCTGCCAACTTCCCAGAACCCCTCATGATGGAATCCATCTTGGCTTAGAGATGCATGTGCCACCAGGAAGCACCCTGAGTTAGACCAAATATGGGCCAAGCAAGATAATTGGCCAGAGACAATCCGGAAGTTAACTCCATTACCATAAAACCTGAGAATTCAAGCCACGTGGCAGAACAGCTCTCCTGGGTTCCCTTACCCTGAACTGCTCTCCGCCATGTATATATATACAGTCTTTTACTATGTAAGTTTTACCTACACAAAAATCTTTTATGTGAAAGTATAGCTAGAAGGAAATATACAAAATGTTTAGAGTTATCTTTGAATATTTAGTTATTTTTCTTTTCAACTTACTTTTTCTGTTTTCCAAATTACCTACACATATATGAATGAAATCAATAATTTAAATGTACAATTTTAAAAGTTGTTGTTGTTGTTGTTTTTTAAAGGAAGAAATAGGAGGGACTTCCCTGGTGGTCCAGCGGTTAAGACTCCATGTTCGGGCTTCCCTGGTGGCGCAGTGGTTAAGAATCTGCCTGTCAGTACAGGGGACATGGGCTTGAGCCCTGGTCTGGAAAGATCCCACATGCCTTGGAGCAACTAAGCCCATGTGCTACAACTACTGAGCCTGTGTGCCACAACTACTGAAGCCTGCACACCTAGAGCCTGTGCACCTAGAGCCTGTGCTCCACAACAAGAGAAGCCACCACAAGGAGAAGCCTGCGCACCTCAACGAAGAGTAGCCCCCTCTCGCAGCAACTAGAGAAAGCCTGCATGCTGCAACAGACCCAATTTATAAATAAAATAAAATAAATTAATTTTTAAAAATAATATATTAAAAGAAAAAGACTCCATGCTCCCAATGCAGGGGGCCCCAGTTTGATCCCTGGTCAGAGAACTAGATCCTGCATGCCCCAACTGAAAAACAAAAAAGATCCCACATGTCGCAACTAAAGATCCTGCATGCTACAGCGAAGATCCTGCGTGCAGCAACTAAAACCTGGAGGAGCCAAAGAAATTAAATAAATAAATAACTTTTTTTTTTTTAAAAAAAGGAAGAAATAGGAGCTTGCTTTAAATATTGCTGGGACATATATTTGGTTACTCAAGGATCAACTAATTACCAACCAAACAATAAATTATGCTCATGTTAAAAAAGATATAACCTAGAATTAGAATGACTGTATTCCTAAAAGTACCTGCTAAGAACAGTATAACAGAGTTCTTTCCCT
>NW_006777400.1:28449-35667 GCF_000442215.2 Lipotes vexillifer | reverse complement strand
TAAAGAATTTAGCCTTTAAATCAAGGTAATTTGTTATCGTACTCTGCCAGGAAAATCTGACTAAGAATGGATAGCTAAGTGTATGTAAATTAATACCTAATTTCTTACTGAAATATAGTGCTTAATCTCCAGGTACATAAAATCTTCTATGCTACTATCACCTCTCTAGATGGGAATGACTACCTATTTGTTCCTTTCTTATCATGCCTACTTACTACTTTAAAAACCCAAGAGACTGATATTGGTCTCTAGCTTGTATGACTGAAATAATTGGGCAGAGGAGTCACCACTGTTTGTTTTCCTTATACTCTAACCTCAGATTTAGAATGAACCTCAGAGGTCACTGACTCTAACCCACTGAAGTAGTCAATAATCTAGCCTCTGCTTCAATATTTCCAGTGTCAATACCTCAATTCAAGGCAACTTATCCTGTTGTTGTAGTTTTGTCCCATTATTGTGGTTTAATTATTAGACTATCTCTGTACAGTGCAGAAATCGATTTTCCTGTAAATTTCATCCACTTGGGTTAGTGCTGCCCTCTAGTACTAGACAGAATAATAAATTCCTCCCTCTTCCATAGGATTATTTCAAAACAATTATGCTCCTCTGAGATTTCTGCTCTATAGGCTAAACATCTGCAATTTCTTCAATATTGCTTCACATGACATGATCTAAATCTCCTCACAAATCTAGTTGATTTTCCCTGGTTTCAATCTAGTTCATCAGTTCATATATGGTGGCCAATACTAAAGGAAAACTTCCCCTTATAATGGATGTTTATTTCCCTTATGAAACTGAGCTCCCCTGTCAAGTCTCCAAAGCTATATTCTCTTTCTTGTCCCACACCTGTTCCCCTCAAGATTGAGGAGTATCAAAGAAAAGGGGAGATTGAAACTGAGCAGGACCTTACGGAGCCCTCCCAGGTACAAAATCCTTTCTGTATCCCCCCTTTCTTTCTGTTTTTATTTTTGTTTTTTTGGCTGCACTGTGTGGCTTGTGGGATTTTAGTTCCCCAGCTGGGGATTGAACCCGGGCCAGGGAATTCCCCCACCATTCCTGTTTGCAGGGAAAAAGTTTCAGCCTCTTAGACCTTCCCTGAGTTCCAAAGGGCAGATTCAGTTACTAATTAGGGAAGTGACAGAGTGAAGAAAAGCAGTCAGGAAACAATAGTACAGCAAAAGAGCAAGTCCTGGTTCCTCCTCAAGGGCTATACTTAACAATCTGGTAAGTATCTCTGAGTTCTTCTATAGGAACTAAGGCCCCTGGCCAGGTGGAAAATGATAACTTCAGGCTGAACACAAGCATGTGGACCCCAGACTGGTTGGAACCTGAAAGCTGATGACTGAGATTTCTGGAACACCACCATGTTACCTCACCACCAACCAATCAGAAGAAAGTCACACACTCTGCAGCCCTCCCCCCAGATTTGCCTTTAAAAACTCTTCCCTGGGAGTTTGCATCTTTAGAGCATGAGCTGCCTGTACTCATTGCTTGGCCCTTGCAATAAACCTTTCTCTGCTCCAAACTCCAACCTTTTTGTTTGGCCTCACTGTGCATTGGGCACATGAACCTGGGTTTGACAACACTTATACTGGATATTTCTATTGATGTCAGTAGGAACAGGGTTCTTTTTTTTTTTTTTTTTTATCTCATGCTTTGTGTACTCTTCCTTCTTAATTTTTGCCTCATATTTTTTGAGACTATGTTGTCAGGCACATACAGATTCAGGATTATTATATCTTCCTGGTGAATTGCTCCATTTATCAGGATGTAATAACTGCCTTTATTTCAAATAATGCTCTTTGCCCTAAAGTCTAGTTTGTCTAACACTGATATTGTAAAAGAAATACATTAGGCATGAAAAAAATACATACAACATAGAACATTGTTAATCCAGTCACATTTCTTCTCCGACCCCCCAGAGCCTGAGAAACAAAGTCCAAATTCCTTGGAAAGGCTCTCAAGGCCCAGCGTGGGCTGCTCCTGTCTACCCTCCTCCCGCCTCCCCACTCCAGCATCCTTGTCTTCCTACAGTCGCCCAGAAGTGTGCACAGGCTGGGCCTGGAATGCTGCTCCCCACCCACTTCGGCATGCTGTTCATTCCAGACTCAGAACAAGGGTCACTGGTGCTCCCTGACACATTCCCCATTCCACCCACCCAGCAGAACTGATCAGGTTCTCTTTTGTGATCCCCCTGAACCCTGCTCGTATACACATCGTGGCATCTCATTTTGGTTTAATGCACCTAATTACTGACTTGCCTGTCTCCCTGACTGAACAGGAAGCTCATCAAGAACAGAAAATTCATGGAGACCTGATCTCATTTAGCTTTATGTCCCAAGTGCATGATATACAGCAGGCTCCAAATGCTGAACAGACAAATGAACGAATGACACAGAATGGAGAAGCAGGTTGGAGTCAGATAATTTGCACTGAATCACATTAGAAGGGTTCAGTATTTGAAGTAACAAAGTTAAAGTCATCTGCTCTATTTCAAATAAAGATATCATGGCTGGCAGAGGTAAAGTATCCAATATTAACTACACAGCTTGTTAAAATCAAAACCCCATATCCCACTCTCAGTCCAGGGCTCTATCCTACCTCTAACACCATAAGTTTCCCTACCATGTGTAATTACTCAGATATAATACTCTCATTTTAAGTTCGTATGGGGCTTTCAGCTCACCACCATCATTCCAGCCACACAAGCCAGAACCTGGGAGACATTCAAAATGCTTTCTTCCTGGGAGTTCCCTGGTGACCTAGTGGTTAGGATTCCGGACTTTCACTGCTGTGGCGTGGGTTCAGTCCCTGGTTGGGGAACTGAGATCCCATAAGCTGCATGATGCAGCCAAAAAAAAAAAAAACAGCTTTCTTCCTCATCAAGTCCTGTTGATTCTGCCTCCTCATATCTGATGAATGTTTCACTTCTCTCCATCCCTGTGGCCACTATCCTTGTCCAGAGCCAAGACCTCCTCCATCTAGATCATGAGAAAAGCCCTGGGCAGGCCCACATGCAGCAGACTGTTTAACACATAACAGGCACTCAAATATTTACTGAATGCAAGGAGGACTCTAAATGGTTTGGTACTGTAAGCCCTTAAGGTAAAAGGCAGGAAGCTGTAAGAATGAGGCTGAAAAACCAAACAGGGACCAACTCAGGAGGACAACAGGCAGTAAATTCAGGAGACATTTCCTCCAGAGAGGGCAGATTTGCATTTGAGATTGAACACTGGGGCTAGTATGCAGAGGATGGATGGGAGAAGGCAAGCCTAAAGCCAGAGATCCAGGTGACAGGAGTGTGCACGAGGGTGACCAGGTTCCAAATCTGCAACTGGAAGGCTGGACAGAGTCAAGAGATTCTGAGTGACATGGGCACAGCCTGCGTTCCATGTCCTGAGTGAAAAGTCCCAGCTCTACTGCAGTCTTGGAACTTTCAACTTCAGGTCCCTCTTTCATAAGTGGGAATTCCATCTAACTTACAGGATTTTTATGAGGATTAAATGGAAGAATTATGTGAAAGTACCCAGCACAATGCCTGGCACATAAATGTTCAATAACTTTTACCTCAAGTTGGGAAAGGTATATGCATTTAAAATTCCAGGTTCCTAGCACTCACTAAATCTCTCTACAGATTTTTATTTCAAGGGTCTACATACGGCTTTTTATTTAAAAAGGAAAGGATAAAAAAGGAAAAACCCAACTTCGATTGTTTTTTACATTAAATCTTAAGGCCATAATCCCTAAAAGCCTTCTGAGAGTAATAAATGTTTTATGAAACTATCTCAATGCTTAGATATGCCCCCCAAATTCTGTTTCTTCAGAATGTGAAACAGATACAGGGCTCTGATGCAGCTCAAAATTAGGCACACAGAAGCAGTCCTAGCAACCCAATTCAGGTCCAAATGGCAAATCAAGCATAACTGCCAGCTTCCTCCCCTCCCCTAAAGTCCCCTACACTGGAAAGGGAAAATTTAGAAGCAGTAGAGTCTAAATGAAGGTTAAAATATACTTGGGAAAAAGACACAGACATCAGTAGACTTTAGTTATATACATGAAAATAAGTACTAGGATCCTAAGTTTGAGAAACCATAGAAGAACAAAAAACAGAATGGGTAGCTTTTAATCAGCAACAGAAAGACATCTGATAAAAATTCATACCATCCAGAAAATTAAAAAAATTTTAAAGTAAAAATAAAATTCATACCATCCTATGGAACACAGTAAAAGGTGATAGAACAAAAAAACTGAGAAAAGCACAATAAATGGAAAACATGAATAAAAGGTGGAAATAACTCATAATATATTAATAATTATAATAAATGTAAAGTTTCAACTTACCAATTAAAAGACAGACTATTAAGTCTCAACTCTTCTATCAGTTTATTTAATTCTAGGCCTATTTTGTTTACCACTGTATGCCTGCAGCCTAGCAGTGTCTGACACACAATAGGGACTCATTCAATAGTTACTGAACCAAATCATAAACGATGAGCATGTGATTTCTCACAATGAAAGACTTAACTAAAAATTCTGGGAAACTTTAAATTATCTTAAAATCTCTAGCAGGCTCCCACAGCTTCTCACACCAATATAGTGAGAAGCCAGTGGAGGAAGGCCTGAAATAGGCTATATATAACGGGCACAAGAAGGGAGGCTGTGTGTCTTTTTGAGCCGCTATGACTTCATGCCTGGTACAGTTCCTGGCACACAACAGACACTTCAAAATATGTGTGTGTGTATTTTTTAATCTGTTACTCTTCATTAAGGAGATAAAAATAAATAAAAGCATTAGCAGAGTGTTTGTATAGAGGACATGTATGAACCACACTGGTCTCGGCATATGTAGCAACTATGCTTAATAATGGACACTCTGTCACCATTATTAATGCCTACTCTGGAGGCAGAAGGCATTGGAATGGCAGGGAAAATGGCCAGTGGGCTTGTCCCTTCCTTCCACAAAGAAGAGCCATGTAATTGATCTGCTCCAACAAACATATTGCTTTCTAATCCTTCCTTCGAAAGGTATATTTCAATGTGGCACACAATTTCAAAAGAGAAACATTTGAAGTTTGCAAATAGGTTTTAAAATTTAGGATTATCAAGGTTATCTAGCAAAGAATAGAGCTGCTTACAAATTACAAAAGCATAGTATTTTAGAAATAATGCCAAATTTTAATTAGTGAAACCATTAAAGTAACATACACCCCAAGACATAAGTAGTTTGTCATAAGCTCAATTGTTTGACCCATTGGGTCAACATTTCCACTCTTATTTCAGATCCATTTGGCAGTACATGGCTTCTATTTTCATATGCCCTCTTCTTCCTGGTACACAGAAAACAAGTGATTAAGTACTGTGTGCCTGCAGAGAGCATGACTCACTCATTCCAAGAGCCCAGAGTGATGGCGCTCCCTCAGCCCAAGAAGAAGCCTGGGTTTTGCACAGCTGCTGAAGTTTACAGGCAGTTTCACTTGTGTCAAAAAAAAAAAAAGGTGCTAGTGTATGCATACATAATCAGACCCAAGTTTCATTTCCTGCTAAAGACAAAAGGACATTATTGCTCTGAAAAGACAATTACCAACACCAAAGTCAAACAGATGAGGAAAAGGGTTCTACAATGAGGAACTAAAAGTTCCAATGGTTAGCTCATCCATACTTAAATTCTCAAAATTTAATTAGGCCAGAAAAAAAGGTTAAGGAATAATTTGATTCAGATGCTATCTTATAAATGCAAAATGTGATACATGTTTCTCTGAACTCTCTAATAGTAATTATTTTCCAGCATTCAGCAAGCTAAAGACCTAATCCACTTTAGAAGTTCTAGCAGCTGCTGCTTTCCCAGTGTGAACTCCAGCTCAACGGTCCTGGATCCTGGCTGCTCAATATCACCATCTGGGAGCTTTACAAATACTGATGCCTGGGCCCCACTCCTCGAGAGTCTGACTGTTGGGTTACGGTGGGACCCAGGCACAGGTATTTTAAATCTCCCCCAGCTGATTCTAACGTACAGCCAGGTTGAGAATTACAGGTCGAAGTGATTATAGGTTACTAGTTGGAACCTGCATTAGTAGCTTTAGTTTTATCCTACCTGAGTGATTCAAAGATGACGCCTGTGCCGTGGACAGCTTGAAACTCTTTCATGTAATTAAGAACCATAAACTGAATAAAGAGCTCATAATATATAGTGAATAAGCAAAAAGTTGGTGTAAGCTAGTATAAAAAAATACGTTTAAAAAAATAACCCTAAGGAAAAAAAAAACAACCAAAAAACCCTAAGAATAGTTAAAAGATGAGATATACTACCTAGGAAAGGGATCCTAAGAATTTCTAGACTTTTCTATTAAAACTGGGATCTGACTTCCCTGGTGGCGCAGTGGTTGAGAGTCCGCCTGCCTATTCAGGGTACGCGGGTACGTGCCCCGGTCCGGTAAGATCCCACATGCCGCACTGCAGGTCTTCTGTAAAAATTGTATTGAATGAATTGAAATAATTCTAGTTTCTGGTTGACTCTGTGTACCTTGAGCAGCAAGGTAGTATATCTCATCTTTTTCATTAAAAAAAGAAAAGATTTATTGAATCCCACAGAATTAAAAGTTAGATTCCCCCATTTCCTGAATAAAACGACAATGAGAAATTAGCACATTTTTTAAAGTTGGTAAGAGATGCAGCGTTTTAGTCTTCTGTTCTTATGGTCTTCATTTAATCCTCCCAACAACCTCTTTGCTGCTCAAGGTACACAGAGTCAACCAGAAACTAGAATTATTTCAATTCATTCAATACAATTTTTACAGAAGACCTGCAGTGGGCCAGGTGCTAGGGATATAGTAATGAATCTACATCTCCTTCTCCCTGCTTGGGCTGAGTTAGGCTGGGCAGGTGGGATAAAGGGGAAGCCGTGCTGCTGGGCATCCTCGAGCAGCACCAAAGTAGCCACGTTCCCAAAAGACCAAGCTGTCAGGGCACCTTTGTTTCTGGCACCTGCATGCTCTACCCTAAAGGCCTGGATACTGCCTCTCCTCTGAAGCCAGCCTTTGGCAAGTCCTGGCCTCTGCTGGCATGGCCAGAACACAAGCATCTAGGAATCAGCGATGCTACAAAGGTCCCTCCCCTCTTCGGAAGTGGTTGCCCTGAAGACTTTTTCTCCTCCATTCCCTCTCTGCTTTATGTGCTCTGAAAGGATGTCTGTGAAACTGGATCTGGAACTGGATCTGGAAC
>NW_006777400.1:14371-21330 GCF_000442215.2 Lipotes vexillifer | reverse complement strand
CCGCCAGCCCCAGTCCTCTCCCTGAGCTCCGACCGAAACCGAAACCGAGCCTCAGCTCGCAGCCCCGCCCGCCTCGGCGGGTGAGCACACAAGCCTCTCGGGCTGGTGAGTGCCGGTCGGCACCGATCCTCTGTGCGGGAATCTCTCCGCTTTGCCCTCCACACCCCCGTTGCTGCGCTCTGCTCCGCGGCTCCGAAGGAGCTCCCCGCTCCGCCTCCCGCAATCTCTGCCCACGAAGGGGCTTCCTAGTGTGTGGAGACCTTTCCTCCTTCACAGCTCCCTCCCACTGGGGCAGGTGCCGGCCCTATTCTATTGTCTCTGTTTTTAATTAATTTTTTCTTTTGCCCTACCCAGATACGTGGGGAGTTTCTTGCCTTTTGGGAGGTCTGAGGTCTTCTGCCAGCATTCAGTAGGTGTTCTGTAGGAGTTGTTCCACATGTAGATGTATTTCTGGTGTATTTGTGGGGAGGAAGGTGATCTCCGCGTCTTACTCCTCCGCCATCTTTCCACCGCCCCCCCCCCAATTGCACTCTTAATTCCATTCTTTCTGTCTCCTCTAGCATAGGAAATGTGTCCACTGATTATTTCCTATTCTTTTTCCTTTATTTTTAATGCCTCTCTTTTCCCTACCTCCTTTCCCATAACCTAAAACATGTTGAACTAAATCTTTTCCATCAACAAGAAACACTCTATTTCACCTTGTGGTAGTAGCTGTTAAAATCATGAGTTTGAGTGTAGCTCCAGTATTTACTAGATATGTGTCCTTGGGCAAATTTTTTAATGCCTCTGTGCCTTCATTTCCTTACCTATAAAAAAAAATAATACTAGTTCTTACTTTATGGGATTGTTAACGCAAGTTCGTGTGCCCGATACACAGCGAGGCCAAACAAACTGAAACGTCAGAATTTAGAGCAGAGAAAGGTTTACTGCAAGGCCCTGCAAGGAGAAGCGGTGGCTCATGCCCTAAAAAGCCCCGAGCTCCCCGAAGGGGTTTCAGCAAAGCACTTTTAAAAGGCAGGTGAGGGAGGGTGGGGTTGCCAGGTATGTGATCAGCTTGTGCACAGTTCTCTGATTGGCTGATGTTGAGGCAGCAGGGTGGTGTCACAGGGGTTAACATTATCAGTCCTTAGGCTCCAGGAGGCCTGGGGCTATGTGTTCGTGGTCATCAAGTAGTTAACATCTTCCATTTGTTGGGGGGGCGGGTATACCTGCAAAACAACTCAGGAAATGTGCATCAAATACTATTATCTAGGTACTTCAGAGAGGAGCTAAAGCAGAGGTTATGGGGGAAGAACTGTCCTGGGAAGGCACCCACGGGGTCCTGCTGGGTTACAATTCCCCCCTTTTCTTTGGTACTCCTCAATCTTGAGGAGAACAAGTTTTGGACAAGAAAAGGAATAAAGGTTCAGATAAGGAGGTTAATCATAAACTTGACAGAGGTACCCACATTCCAGCAGACACTGCTTTGAGAATGGCTGGTGGCATCTGAGTCTCACACAACTACTCCATTTTTACTTCCAAATGCATTTCTCTCCTCAATGGCCAAAGCAGATGTCACTATTAGTGATTTTAATGCTTTTCTAGATATGAGAAGGTGCAAGAATTTGGGCTCATAAAATCTTCTGAAAATATCTAACTATCTGAAGCCTTGTTCTGCCAGTTTTTCCCAGAGCACAGAGTGCCTCATTCCTGATCTCCACCCTGAACTCCTTTCAGGGGGTGTTGAAGGTCAGCAGCTGCAGTGGAGAGGTAGATGGCAAGTGCCAATTTTCAGCCCGCAGGGCCCCTTCATGGTCATAAATTTGACCATGGTTTTGGGGGCATTTCATGACCATTTCATCCCACGGTGCTAGTAATGCTCATTCCCAGGTCTGGTGAAGATTTCATTGATAGGCCACTCAATGTGCTATCACTGGACTAAACCTTATTAACAGTGCAAAAATCTCTGGATCATCTATCTTTTTAGTCTCTTATGATCCAGGAAAATATTCCCTCTTGCTGCTTCTTCCCATATCTAGTATTACATGATTACTATAGTTGATCTCATATGGAACTATATATTATCATGTTATCAGAGGCTCAGTCACACATTTGTTAAAGCAAGAAACAACAAAAAAGACAATATAGGTTATAAGTTGTTGCAAATATCTCCTGACTTCAGCCAGACTTGGGAGGGGATGTGTTAATTTCTTCTTTCCTGCAGCCATTCACAGGTGGGCCGGGTCAGGATGTTCCCTGTGAGCTGAAGCAAGGTATTTTAGTTTAACATTCAAGCAGGGGGGCAGGGTTCCCTGAGATGGGCCTTATGTATACTTTAAGCTATAAGCAACATCCCTTTAGTGATGAACTTATGGCAAAAACAATAGAATATAAAGGTTAAAGTAAAAGAAACAGGTCTAATATGGAGTCAGATTTGTTCTTCCCTATTACTATTCCCATCAATGTCCATTCCACAATCTTGTGGGGAAAGGGGTGATGACCACTCTTGGCTACTTTCTGCTGTATGGGGGTGATGAAGGGTTTCCACAAGGGATTGTGGAATGGAATTGATCAACCTTGGGCAGGGAATATTAAACCCCTTAGTGATGTTGATATCTAATTTGTAGTTGGACCTATCTATTAATTTTAACTTTCTGACTGTGTCATAACTATACTTAGGGGGAAAGCTTTCCTTACATCTGGATAAACACAGATTAAAAGCCAGTAATATTTCAGGCAAAATCAAAAAATTACAACCATATTCATCAGTTTACTCAGTCTTGTATAATTAATCTTTTTTACTAACAGTTTTATGAAATCAGGTTTCCATTAGACTTTTAAAATATCTTACATAGTTTAGCAATATAATTTAAAAGTTATCAGAAACCTATTTTTGTCAAAACGTCCTTTCTATGACTCTTCTTGAAGATGTGGCAGTTCTGCAAAGCATCAGCTTAGCTGCCTATGAATGACAAAGTTCTTAAAAAGGCAAGGTTAAAGATCTGATTACAATTCTTCTTAGCAAAGAAGCTTATCCAAGTTGTTGTGACATGCAACATTTTAAGATAACAACTAAAATTATAACATTATATCAGGATATATACAAATTTCAGAAACTTTATATAATTTCTAGAATGTCTATATTAATAACATTTATTCATACCGTATAATCTGAGGAGGCTTATCACTCATTTGACAATGCTTTCCATGTAATTTAGCATACCTACCAATTCTAGTCAGTTTAATATGTATATATATTTTTTCTGAAGTGCCTCAGGGGTCCTCTGGAGCATCCCAAAGCTAGCTGAAATCAAAAGAATTTTAATTAGAATTTGATAGGAAGTTCATCAAAAATATCAAAAAGTTTTTTTAAAAAACATTTGGTCAGATAGAATCATAGGTCACTGTGAATATTTAAAAACAAATACAGATCACTGAAAGGCAAGGAAGTTCACACAATCTGTCATCAAAAGCAGCATTCTAAGTAAACTTGTTCTCTTAGCAGAGAGGAACCAAGTCTAGTCCTGAACCAGTCTACTTTTAATAACAAATCCATCTACCCAATCAAGTTTAAGCTAATCTCAGCCTGACCATGAATAAAACTCCTTTTTTACTCAAAATATATATCCCACTTTCCTGCTGTATAGTGAAATGTTTTATAATTTTTAGTAGCTTTAATTACCCATTTAAATTAGAATCCCTAACTCTTAAAAACCTTAATTTCTGGTGAAAACCAAGAGGCAAGTAATAGTTACCAAAATCTGGAGAGACTATTTTAGATAATCTTCAGAAGGTAATTATTCCTATAGAGTTTACCTAAAAGCTCTTATCCCACTTGCATTTAGTTCACTCATAAAAATTTCATCAAACCAAGTTATTTTTCTTGCTGACAAATTTGAAACAGATATAACAAGATTTCATTTAACTTCTATTAAACCTAGGTGCAGTGAAAGTATTATACATAATGTTGATGACTCTAAAGACAGGGCTATATTGATCAGATCAACAAAAAAACTAACCTTAATACCAGGTACTAACTTAATAGAGTATTTCCCCATTCACGTGAACTTGAAGCTTATTTTGTCTAGCTTTTTTAATGTTTAATTTGCAAGCACTTAAAGTCAATTAAATAGAGCTCTTTATAAATTCGATTTTGGTAATACTTTCCAGAAATAGAGATATCTCATATGTATAATGTGTACACAGATATATAAACAAACAATAGTGAGGCAGGAGATAGATGAGCCCCAGGTTGAACAGTTTCTCCCATGTGAACAGAAACTTCATAATAGCAGAAACTCCATAAAAGCAGGATGATGGAGGAGGCTGGGCCCTGCCCAGATAAGAGATAAAGGACCACATAGTCCTCATTCTCAAAGTCAAGGAGACTTCCCTGACTACATGTGCAGAAAGGCTCCTTGGAGGTCAAAAAGGGAAGGGGCACCACCCCATAGTAAGTGACATCAACTACCCATAGGCTTCTTTGCTACAATCCATCTTGGCTAAAAGATGCACATGCACACAGGGGAAGACCCTGAGATATACCAAATACAGACTCAAAACCAGGCAAAGCAAGATGACTCCTCAAAGGAAACCCAGAAGAAATGCCCCATAAAAGTGATTCAAACTACCATGAGGGCACAACTCTCTCTCTGAGCCTGCCCATGTGCCTATCCACACGTACTGTACTCTTTTTCCTCCTAACAAACACCTTACTTGTTTCCCTACTTTCCGTCTTTGTGGGAATTCTTTTTCTGCAGAGTGGAAGAACCAGGGCCTTGTCACTGACCTGTGATCTAATGTCTAGGATTTGGTGCTCTCACCGCTGCGACCTGACTTCAATCTCTGTCTGGGAACTGAAACCTTGCTTCAAGCTGCTTCAGGCTGAGGCCACCCGAGCTCAATACTAGAGATTTCATAGCTGCACTTAAAAAAAACTCAGTTATGAATCAGGTATTACAATATAAACTTACTAGCTTACAAAGAACAGTTGGAATACATTAAAATTGCTTGCTCAGATGACTAAGGCTTTACTATTTGTTCTTGATGATTCCTTATGAAGCTTATGAATTACAGTTTGGCTGAGGGAGCATTCCCAGAAGTTTTGAGGGTTGTTTTTTTTTTTTAATGTTATTCCTGAATCCCTTTTTTCTTCAGTTCCAAGCAACACAGATTGATTAGATAAGCTCCAGAGAGCCCAGGTAGATCATTTACATCTCAAAGGCACAGGAAGAGAAATGCGAATTCCTCTTCTAACTACTTATACAAAACCCAGCCATCTTGGGCTATTTTCAGGGAACTTTCTTTTTTCCAGTTCCCAAATATCCACTTCAGTTTAAACAAATAAATAACAGTAATATATAAATACAATAAATAATACATATCACCCGCTCACATTTATATGCCCCTCTTTCAGCAAAACCAGGAAGAGAAAAAGGGATTTGGACTCAGGTACTGAGACACTCATTCACATATACACACATACACCTGTAAGATAAAAGCAATTGCAAAAGACCTACTTTGATATAATAGCCGAGGCATTAGGACCTTTGCCCTCCAGATCTCAGGGAGTATTGAGGCATTTTCTTTCATTTAGGGAGCATAGCTAAAGATCTCTTAGTTTTGCAAAAGTACCCCAGGGGACTGTAAGATGGAACAGAGATCGGATCATCCATACTTAATTATTCATAGCGAGTGTTATCAAATATCAAGCAAACAGCAATTTAAATCAGTCTTTTAGGGTCACAGTTCCCTAGCCCCAAAAAGGAAGAAAATCCCAACCAATGCTCTGCTGCAGGCAAAACAAACACAATAGGGAAGGATACCCTGGTGTCATCACACACGAGTCCCATTATTCACCAAAGGCATCTCAACTGGTGAATGCAAGTATTAACACACATACAAACAACAAACATATGGTCTCACAAACAAAGAATCAGATGAGGCATAGCCCAGATACTCCACCTCCATTCCCAGATTGAGGCTCCAGAGCATCCTGGCTCCCAAAAAAGAATGGACCATGAATGGCTCACCCCAAAATGATACACACAAAAACACAAACAGCAACTAAGCTACAGTCACACAGACAGAAAATCAGTGGAGGTGTAGTCTAGAATTCCACTTCCACTCCCAAATGGAGACCTCCGAACAAATTGGCCCAGCTCTTGAAATGAACCAGTTCCCAAATCAGGTAGAGTCTGACAATTTCCCTCTCCAACAGGGTACCCTAATCAAATGCAAAACAAGTTGGCTTGTCCCATAGAGGGAAAGGCAAAATTGAGGGGGAAAATTTTCCCAGTTGTACACACAAGAGCTACTTACCCTCCAACAAAGTAGCTCACTTCCCACAAGGGAAACAGCCCATATGGAGGGGAGAGAATTCCCAGCCTGCACAAACTTTAGTGACTTACCCAACAACACTGAATGTGGACTGCAGCTCCAGTCGTTTCTTGGCTCCAAACAGCCTCATGCCATGGGTGGCCGGCACCTGTTGGGGACAATCCCTCTGAGATCCCCAGAGCGAAATGGGCTCCAGGAGTTGCTGGGGTCTCGGAATGGGCTGCCCCAGGCTGGGGTCGACCTGCCATGGGCAAGGACTCCTGACTGGCTCTCCAGGACTGTTAATGAAAGTTCATGTGCCCAATGCACAGTGAGGCCAAACAAACCGAAACTTCAGAATTTAGAGCAGAGAAAGTTTTATTGCAAGGCCCTGCAAGGAGAAGCAGTGGCTCATGCCCTAAAAAGCCCCAAGATCCCCGAAGGGGCTTCAGCAAAGCACTTTTAAAAGCCAGGTGAGTGAGGGTGGGGTTGTCAGGTATGTGATCAGCCTGTGAACAATTCTCTGATTGACTGATGGTGAGGCAGCAGGGTGGTGTCACAGGGGTTAACATCATTAGTCCTTAGGCTCCAGGAGGCCTGGGGCTATGTGCTCGTGGTCATCAAGTACTTAACATCTTCCATTTGTTGCGGGGGTGGGGGTG
>NW_006777400.1:0-13430 GCF_000442215.2 Lipotes vexillifer | reverse complement strand
AACCCGAGAAGAGACCATTTTTAGAAAGGGGGGGAAAGAAATGGGCGGGTCTTTTTTTTTTTTTTCTGGTGAGCCAGGTTCCTGATTGGAGACCTGGGAGGGTAGATTCTAAGCTCTACCCCCTGGACCTTAGCAACAGCAAAGCAAAGGACTGTGATTGGCTGACAAGTTTCACCTGCCTTAGGAAGCCATGAGGGGGCGCCACAGTAGATCACAGGGCGGCGCCATCTCGCTGAGGAGATGGCTTCGGTTTCCAAACTGTCTCCTGTAAAGGCGCTTACAGACACTAAAAATAGAGAAAAAATGGACGTTCTAGACTTGTCTCTAGGTATGTAGATCCCGGACCCCAGCCCCCGCTAGTCGGGGCTGACTGGAGAAAGGCGGAAGCGGTGCTGTGACGCACAACCCCTGGGCGGGGAGGCTTCCCCTCTGTGCCAGCACCCGCCCCCATGTAGATAAAGCACCTATCCAGCCTGCTGGGCCCTGCCTCTCCTCTCTGTTCCCATTTTCCCGCGTCAGGTCAGCCCTGAGCGGACCGCGTCAGGTCAGCCCTGAGCGGACCGCGCCAGGTCAGCCCTGACCGGACCGCGTCAGGTCAGCCTTGACCTCTTAGGTGGGAAACTGGCCAAAGCTGACAGAAATCACGGAGTAGGGATTGCGGGAAAGGGCCTGGTGTGGGAAATAAAAAGTCGGCTGTGTCCATATATTTTACCCTCTTAAGGAATGATAGCAAGTTACCCGCCCTTTCACAGTCCCTCACTTCGCAGGGCGTCATAAAGGACTGGATTCCAGGGGTTGGAGGAGCAAGGCTAAGGCTAATTTGTGAGGAGTGGTGGTCGAGCAGCCAGACTGGGCAAAGGGATGGTTTATTTGGTTGCCTGCTTGTTGACTGGTGCCAATTCAGCATAGACCGCCTTTCCCTTCTGCTGGTGCCGTCTAGTGTCTCACCTCAGAGCTCTACTCGCTCTCATCCACTTAAAAATGGGCAGCGGGAGGGAGGGAGCACGGACTGCTTAAATGAGGCGGGGTTGGCGGTGGGTGGGGGTGGGGCAGCACAGAGCAGAGGAGGAGAAAACCTTAGCCATGGGAGGGGGGGAAGGAGCAGCACAGCATCAGGGACTTTAGAAATGAGAGGGGGAGGAGCAGGGCAGTGAGGGCCGACTTGATATGGAGGGGAGGAGCAAAGGAGGGCCGAACTTGAAAATGGGAAGAGCAGTAGGAAGAGGTTTCACCTTAGAGATGAGGGTGGGAGAGCAGAGCAGGGACCGCGGAACTCAGAAATGGAAGGGCACGGAGCAGGGAGGGCTGATCTTATAAATGAGGAAAGAGATGAAGGACAGACTTCAGAAATGAGGAGCAAGGACAGGGGTTCAGACATAAAATATGAGACAGGGAGCAGCAGTAAGGGCAATCATTAGAAGTGGGGAGAGCAAGGAGTAGGGACAGTGGACTTTAGGAAAGAGGGTGGAAGAGGAAATGGGGAGGGCAGACCTCAGAAATGAGCAGAGCATTGCAGCCAGGAAAACCACAGAAGTGGTAGGGAGCAGGCAGAATGAACCATAGAAATAAGGAGGGTGAGAGAGCAAAACAGGGAGGGTGGACTTTTGAAATGAAAGTGGATTGCCTTTTTATTGTTGAGTTCTTTATATGTTGTGGATACTAGAACCTTCTCAGATACATGATTTATAAGTATTTTCTCCTATTTTGTGGTTGTTTTTTCACTTTCTTGACAGTGCCCTTTGAAGCACAAAAGTTTTTAATTTTGATGAAGTACAATTTATTTTTTTCTTCTGTTTTTCATGCTTTGGTATCATATCTAAGAAATGATGAAGATTTACTCCTGTGTTTCCATCTAAGAGTTTTCTAGTTTGCATTTTTACATTCACATCTTTGATTCATTTTGAGTTAAATTTTTGCAGATAGAATGAGGTAGGATCTAACTACCTGCATGTGAATATCCAGTTCATTTGTTAAAAAGACTATTCTTTCTCCTATTAAATGGTCTTCTTGGTGGGATTGCTTTCTTAACCATTTTTGGGTAGTTCATGGCTAGGGTATAGAAATAAAATTTATTTTTGTGTATGGATCTTGTATTCTGCAACCTTGCTGAACTCGTTTATTAGCTCTAATATGTGTGTGTGTATGTGTGTATCCTTAGGATTTTCTCTATACGTGATCATGGCATCTGAGAATAGGGATAGTTTTACTTCTTTATTTCAAATCTGGTTGATTTTATTTCTTTTTCTTGACTAATTGTCCTGGCTACAATTTCCAATGAAATGTTAAATAGATGTGGTGAGAGCAAATGTCCTTAACTTGTTTCTGATCTTAGGGGAAACTTGTTTCTGATCTCAGAGGCAAAGCTTTCAGTCTTTTACCATTAATCATCATTTTAGCTGTGGGTTTTTCATAGATGCCTTTTATGAGGTTGAGGAAGTTTCCTACCTCCCCCTTTGCTTCTGAGGGGGAATGGCCATGAATAGTACCTAAGAAATTTTCTTGTTTTTCCTTTTTTCTGCTTTCACATGTTTCTAACAATCTATTTCATGATCGGTATCAACAGGCTTTACTCTTCTAAGACATAGACCTTGTGGATTCCACACTACTGCTTGCTCCCCACCCCCAGCTCCAACATGAGTTCCTAAACATTTTGTGGCGTTAAAATGACTTTTAAAAAATAGTATTTGGTCACTGGGGAGGGCTGGGACTATGGTCAGGCAAGTGAGGCACTTGCCAAGGGTGCAGAATTTAAAGAGGCACCAAAATTTCAGTCATCAAGATAAATAATATTTTTTAAGTTAATGTTTATTGGAGTATAGTTGATTTACAATGTTGTGTTAGTTTCTGTTGAACAGCAAAGTGAATCAGTTATACATTTACATATATTCACTCTTTTTTAGGTTCTATTCCCATATAGGTCATTACAGAGCACCTAATAGAGTTCCCTGTGCTATACAGTAGGTTCTTATTAGTTATCTAACTCATATATAGTAGTGTGTATATGTCAATCCCAATCTCCCAATTTACCCTACCCCCCAAGATAAATAATATTTTAGTGAAATATTTTTAAAAACCAAGGTACAACCCTCTGGCAGGTCACCTATTTTGGTAAACAGTATTTTTCCTTTGTAAATAAAGGAATTGGAGTGAGGCAAGTAAGGCAAAGTTGTTCAAGTACAGGGTCTGATCTGGTCTTTTTTGTTGTTGATATTTTGTTCATCAGGGATTGTTCTTGCATTGATTTTCATTTTTGAAAATATTGTGTTAAATATTACTTTTACCTTGCGTACTGAGTTTTTTGGAGCCTCCTTAAATTTTACGCCTGAGGTAAGTGCTTCACTTGCCTTATTCTAGGCCCTGCCCTGTCACAGGGACTCTGAGTGGGGGGGAAAATCCCAGAACTGAGGGCAATTTATAGCACTTAGGTAAATCCAAATGCTTTCTGCACTTTTCTTTGTGTTGATTTCATTGATTGGTGTTTAACAGATGCTTATAGAGGTAAAAATATAAACTGATAAATAGCCAAAGCAATGAGTTTCTCTCAAAATTCAGAGAATTAGGGGTCACAGTTGCAGAGCATCCTGGTCCCCCAAATTTAGTGGTTGTTTGACCTTGTGCAAGTTTCTTTATCTCTTGGAGCCTGAGTTTCCTCAGTTGAGTAGTATCTGCATCATAGAGTTGTTGAGGATTAAATGAGATACTACAGGTAATGTGCACAAACCTGTGGAAAAAGTTGAGTAAATGTTTGCTATATGTCCTTCAGAAAGTGGACCTACAGCCTCACTTTTGGGTAGCTAGCAATTTGGGAAGCTGGAGTTGTTACCTACTCTCTTTCTCTGGATTTGGATATCAAACTTTAGAGAGGTAGCCAACTTGAGAGAGATTGAAAATCATTTGGTTGAGGGATGGGGTTTAAACAGTAGATAATGTCAAGCTTTGGGAGACTGAGGGAGGTGTTTGTTTGGTTTAACTTGGACAATAGCAGATTCAACGGATTTAGGAGGCACTGTCATTTCAGTAGATGATTAGAGCTAGGGGGATACTGGAGAATGTAATTTGGAAAAGATAGGCTCAAATCATGGTTGGAAGGCCGAGGAAAGATGTCGAATTGAATATGGTAAGTTAGTTGGAGGCTGCATATGATAGTAAAATTTCATAATTTTAGGGTTGTAAAAAAATTTTAAGAGGTCACTGGTTCATGCTCTTAAACATTGGTTCTCCAACAAATGAGTCCAGGTTTTGATCTTTTCAGTGGGAACAGGCAAAACTTTTTTTTTTTTTTGCGGCACACGGGCCTCCCACTGCTGTGGCCTCTCCCATTGCGGAGCACAGGCTCCAGGCACGCAGGCTCAGTGGCCATGGCTCACGGGCCCAGCCTCTCCGTGGCATGTAGGATCTTCCTGGACCGGGGCACGAACCCGCGTCCCCTGCATCGGCAGGCGGACTCTCAACCACTGCGCCACCAGGGAAGCCAAAGTTTTGATGAGTCATTTAAGGCTCTTCCAGTTTGAAGCCAAGAAAAATACATCATAAAGAGCAAATACATGTTGTTTCTATAAGCTGGTGAGAAATCTATACTTTTCCAATAAATTTCCATTAAAGTTTTCATTAAAGTGAAAAGATTACTTTTAACAATATATATATCTTTGTCTTTGGATAACTACACATATGCATTAGAAAGGCAATTTTATATTATTTGTATATTACATATATAATTTGATATTATTTATACACTTATATATTATATAAAATATTATATTATTTACATTGAATGCAAGGATATTACTTCCATTGTAATAAAATAGGAAAAGGCTCTACAAATTTATTTTCATTTTTGTCCCTAATAAACATTCCCAAAAGGTATTATAGTGTTTTTTTTAGAAATAAAAGGCAAAAATAATACCAGAATTGGAACTGGCAACAGCAGGAACTTAATGAGAACTGCACCTCCCTGTTCACCGCTTCTATCTACAGGAGACTAAGGCAAAAATACAGCAGTTAATGTGTGGATGATTATTTTCAAGGTTAAGATATACCAGTGACATCCTTTTCATCTTTTTTTTTTTTTTTAAAGATGGAACCAATGTTCTGACTCAATAGCTTGAAACAGCAATTTTTTAAAAAATTTAATTTAATTTATTTTTGGCTGCATTGGGTCTTTGTTGCTGCGCGTGGGCTTTCTCTATTTGCGGCGAACAGGGCCTACTCTTTGTTACAGTGCTCGGGCTTCTCATTGCGGTGGCTTCTCGTTGCAGAGCTTGGGCCCTAGGTGCACGGGCTTCAGCAGTTGTGGCATATGGGCTCAGTAGTTGTGGCTCACGGGTTCTAGAGCGCAGGCTCAGTAGTTGTGGCGCACGGGCTTAGTTGCTCCACGGCATGTGGGATCTTCCCGGACCAGGGCTCGAACCTGTGTCCCCTGCATTGGCAGGCGGATTCTTAACCACTGCGCCACCAGGGAAGTCCCCTTTTCATCTTTTAAACAGAGTTTCATTTACCTGTGCTACAGACTGTCAGGACAAATTTCTACTGTCTATTGTGTAGCTTGTTTTCCTGTACTCTGGTGTGCTTATCTTCCCTTGTACAAGTGACCCTTTTGCACAATTGATGTGAAATTCAATTGTGGGATAAGTACAACAAAAATGGAAAAATAACAAAAAGAAAATTGAATTTCTTATTAGTTAAATGAATTTTATATAGCAGCTGTGGGTGTAGTCATTAAACCCGAACCCATATTATAGGGCTGCTTATATTTTAAAGAGAAGCCAGTACTATCACTTATGAGTCTAAATTAGGTGAAAGCAGTGACCATTTTTAAGAAAATTTAAATGTCAGCACCATAACAAAATCCTTTGTAGTCTAGGGCAATGAATGGCCTTAAGGTATGGCTAAATAAGTGGGAAAATAATGTATTATTGACTCAGAGAGTCTCCTTATTGTAGATTTGGATGGATACCAGAGCATATTTCTACTTTCTCGCTTCTAAAACAGTTACCATGAGTCAAAATATCTTGATGCTGTTGGCCAGGTAGCAGATATGAAACTTATACATATTTGTTGAACTTTGACAATCTCTGTAAAGCCTATTTGCGAATGACATTTTTATAAAAATCCCATCTTGTATGAAATGTACAACTTTTTGCTTTCTGTAATACTACTGCTATTCGCTACTCTTTCTTTGACATTTGTTCATTCATATTACTAGGGAGTTATATGACATTTGGATTGAGTCAAACTGAGATGGGAAAATGCTTCCATACACTAATATATTCAAAAAATCCTGTGGGATTAATGTAGCACTCTCAGGATGACCTTAAAACTGAAGTCTTTATAATGTTATGTGTAAGCTAAACTAATGGAGAAGGATTTGAATTTAGGGGAAGAGGACTCTAGGTATTTCCAGAGCCATTTTACATACTTCACTCATGAGTTTATAAGAATTATGTGAGTTGCAGGGTGGTTTGATTCAAAGCTCAAATGGCTGAAGTCCTTTTGGGCAAATAAGGCCACAGACAGGATTTAAAGCCATGCCATAGTTTTCCTGTATAGCACTCTGTGGTTCAAAACAAGCATACCAAATGGTTGCATACCAAATCTTAGACTGAAGGAATCAGGGGGACAGGGCAAAATGGGTTCTTGAATACTGGATTAGAGGTTGCTGCTACACTAATTGAATGCTAAACTTGACTTTGTGCAATTAATTTCAAATAGAATTGAAAGGAAAATGCTATTTTAGTAGGAATACCACATTCAAATGAATGGTCACTAGCCTTGGTGCTGCTGTTTTAATTCTGGGGAATAGCTGAGCTTTCAAAGGAGGAAGTGTAATGTAGTGGCAAGCGTCTTGGACTAGAATCTGTCCTAGCTTGTTAACAGAATAATTTTCTGCTCTCAAGTAAGTCATGCAATCTTCCTGAGTCTGTTTTCTTCTTCTTTTTGGCCATGCCACATGGTTTGTGGGATTTTGGTTCCCCTACCAGGGACTGAACCCGAGCCCTCGGCAGTGAGAGTGCATAGTCCTAACCACTGGACCACCAGGAAATTCCTGTTTTCTTTGTTAAAAGTGAGGCTAATCTCTGCTGACCTTTAAGTGTGGGGGCACAGTATATATCAGACACTTAATAATTGTTTGTTCAATTTATTTTCTTATTTATTGAGTGTCTCATATATGCCAGGTACTGTGCCAAGAGCTTTTATGTGGAAATGCTCTGTAAACTTTAAAGTGTTATTCAATTTAAAGGTGTTATTTTTTTAAAAAATTTTTTGGTGATACTGTGCAGCTTGTGGGATCTCAGTTCCCCAAACAGGGATGAACATGGGCCAAGGCAGTGAAAGCCCGGAATCCTAACCAATAGGCCACCAGTGAACTCCCTTAAAAGTGTTATTCTTAATCCACATGGTTTACCCATTGAACCATCCCTGTCATAAAGCATTGGATAAATATTTCTCAACTGTGGCTGTAGGTCGGCATGAGCCTTGAGAAATTTTCTATTTTGTTTAATCCTTATGCAATTCTAAGACAGAGCTTGATGTTAATTTTGGTCACTCTGAGGACAGGAAAAGTTTAAAGGCACTGCAAATTGTGTTTGAGTGCCACAAGGCAGAGCACTCCCTCATGTGAAAGCACTTAGTTCATTGTGAAAGAAACCAGTGCTTCCTTTTCTTCTCTCTGGAAGTTTTGCTTTCCTATATGGGAAGTCACCTATCTCATTGGGTCTCTGTAGGCTGGGTAGTGATTGTTTCAGGGCTGATGAGGGAGAAGGGTTGGAGATTCAAAACTCTTCCTGTGGTGTCCTGTAAAATGTTCTGATAGTGCACTCCCTTATACAGTTGACCCTTGAACAACACAGGTTTGAACTATGCGAGTCTACTTTGTTGACTGAAAAAAAAACGCACAACCTAAAAGTTGAGAATTAGGTTTAATTTGGCAGACTTTCTGAGGACTTAAGCCCAGAAGACAGCCTCTCAGATAGCTCTGAGGGACTGCTCTGAAGATGTAACAGGAAAGAGCCAATTCTGACTCCATGTTGAATCTGTTTCTTATACTTTAACCTTTGCTTTTTGTTGCTTTTGTTATTATAATCACTCTCTATAGCTGTAAGCATACATAATGACCTGCCATAGGGAACCCTGCCCCTCTGCCTGACTGTTAGACTAAAAGCCCTTTGTTTAACAGAGAGACATTCTGACCCTGCCCACCTGTGAATGGCTGCAGAAAAGAAGAAATTAACACATCCCCTCCTATTTTGCAAGATAAATGGCTTTTTTACTTTACTTCCTCACCTCCTCTCCCTCTCTGTTCTATAAAAGAAACTGGCATTCAGATCCAGATAAGATGGCTTTTTGGGGACCCTAGTCCGCCATCTTCTTGGTCTGCCGGCTTTCCAAATAAAGTCGCTATTCCTTGCCTCAGCACCTTGTCTCCAATTTATTGGCCTGTTGTGCGGGAAGCAGAGCGAGCTTGGACTTGGTAACAAAGAGGTAAGGGAGGAGCCTGGATATATGGAAAAGACAGGCAGTCGGAACTGCAAAAGATAATTAATTAAATTATCTAAGATAATTAAATTAATCAAAAGATAATAAAGTTAATTAAAGAAAACCAGCCATCTGCTGTTAATGAATTTAGCGCTTTTCTATATATGGGAAGATGCAAGAGTCTGAGCTCATTGAAATGATTCCTTTGATATGCACCTTAACTATCTAGGGCCAGTATCTGGGGTTGTTTTCTATCCTGGATCCCCTCATGGTGAACAGGGGGGCTGCAGTAGCTGATGGCTAGTTGGCAGCAACATCCTTTGTTTACTGATATGGCAGGCAACATTCTTTGTTCACAACTTATACCTGGATTTGTTTTAATGGTAAATACTATAGTCTACACCATCTCTGGTTGATTGAATCCACAGATGCGGAGCCACAGATATGAAGGAACCATGGATACAGAAGAACCATGTATAGGGAGGGATGGCTATAAGTTATATGCAGATTTTCAACTGCAGGGAGGGTCAGCACCCCTAACCCTCATGTTGTTAAAGGGTCGACTGTAAGGTAATGAGAAAAAAGTCTATACGGAGGTTTGTACAGATTTTAAATGTAGAATACAGAAGAAAGAACAGAAGAAAAATTAAAAAGAAAAGGGAATGCATAAAGAATACAAGGAACAGGGACTTCCCTGGTGGCACAGGGGTTAAGAATCTGCCTGCCAATACAGGGGACACGGGTTCGATCCCTGCTCTGGGAAGATCCCACATGCCATGGAGCAACTAAGCCCATGCGCCACAACTACTGAGCCTTCGCTCTAGAGCCCTTGGGCCACAACTGTTGAGCCCGCGTGCCACAACTACTGAAGTCCGTGTGCCTAGAGCCTTTGCTCTGCAACAAGAGAAGCCACCGCAATGAAAAGCCTGAGCATCACAATGAAGGGTAGACCCCGCTCGCTGCAACTAGAGAAAGCCCATGCGCATCAATGAAGACCCAACTTGGCCAAAATCAAATAAATAAAAAATAAATTAATTAAAAAAAATACAAGTAACAGAAAATTAAAGACTATGTCTGCAAGAAATATTACAGCCAATGGCTGCTGAGAGGCAGACAGAACAAAGGCTTAAAATAGGATAGTCAAGAAATGATACTCATTTGATTATTGGGCTTTACCCTGAATTTTACCTTTGGAGGTATCACCTATTTCAAAGAAAATCAGAATCAGGTTTTTGGAGACCTGAGGTAGGACTAGTACTAAGCAAAATAATAAAGGAGTGGTTAATCTTTGGTATCTGTTTCCTCTTTGCACCCTTCTCAGCTCCCCGTCTTTCTTCTAGTTTCGCTGGGTCCTTCCAAATGCCTAACTTGTGCTTATTTCTAAAGATACCTTGACCTAAGTAAGCTTTGATCCACCGATAGAACATCCAACCTTTAGACCTTTCCATCCCAGAGTTTAGGAGAGATACTTTAGAGCAGATGGTACCTGTCTCTCATCCTTCAAATCATGCCATGTAAGTGCTCTTCACATGAGTGCATAAGAACATGCCTGACTGCAAAGTAAAATCTGATTGCTTCCTACTATTACACTAATCTTGGTTCCTCACCTCTTTGGTATCTCATGTGAATGTCCATTGCCCTTGTTTTCTTTCTTACTTTTCAAGAAAATAAATGCAACTAATTATCTAGCACTTACATATAGTCTTACAAAAGTGTCATCTTACATATAGGGATGACACTACTGCTCTACATTTCTCTGAAACTAAAATAACGTTTAGTAAAATCATTTATTTAAATGATTTCCCCCTTAAGCTACTATATTCTGAGAGTATTTTATTTTTGCATAAATGAAGTTACTATAAATCTGTTTAACAGGAATTTTTCTCTTTATTGTTCCAGGAAACTAACCCTAAAATGTCTGCATTGTTTGATCTTTGTTATGGTTTTACAAGTTCATTATTATTATAGTGTTATTTTTCAGGGCTACCAATTTTTTAAATATTCTAAAATACCATGAGGTAAGAATATAGATTATTCTCTTGAGACACATTGTTGTAGTTCAGCTTTTTTCATTGTCTTTATTTTTTTCTGTGTTTTCTAATACAGATGACATTATAATACTTAGAAAGATAGGTATGAACACTGAAGAAAGAAAGGATGAGACAGAGAATGATAAAAAAAATACCTCAGTTTCAAGACAGCAATCAAATGCTCATAAGCATCACCAGCAGAGAGGTAAAGTATACAAAAAAATCACACGTGGTAAAAAGAGTCTGAAATATTTGTAACTGGGAAAGCAAATTCACAAATTTGGAATGTGTTCTAAAGTTGCACTGTGTTGCTAGTTTTATCTTTCCTGGAAATGTATGCATACAGGATTGGTAAAAATTTATGCCATGACAAATGAAAACAAAATTTTTAATTTATACGAGTTACTTCCTTAAGAGAGAGCAGGATAAGAATGAGAAATGTTTTGTACTTGTTCCCAAGCCTGTCTAGATGGTCCAGTTCCACTTTAAGGAGGCAATACAGAAGGATTAAGAGTATGGTTAATAGCCTGAGCACCATGGCATCCACATTTTGAAAAAATAAATGCTGTAGGGCAAAGAGAGTGCAGAAGAACATGAAGAAAGCCTTTTGTATCCCTAATCACATTGGTCAGTGCAGTGTGCATATTTTAATGTGAACGTGCTGTGTATTGCCATAGTAGAGAAGTCTTTTCAACAATTAACGATCTCCATGGTCTAGTGAACAGGTTGGAACCATCTTGACATTGTGTGTACTCTGAGCCCCTTCCAGCTGTCTACCCATGTTCCTTACAGTATTTGTTTGAATCCTTCAGTGGCTTAGCAGGTTCTGAGAAAAGGAGGAATGGTGGTTATTATAGGGGCAAAGCTGCTAAGAATGGTAAGGGGGCCAATCTCATGTTTCTGACTAAACATAAAATTGATCTTCGTGAGCCTTTGGAGAACTATATTCTCTGATCATTCCTTAAGCTGTCTTTACACCCAGATCAAAGCAGATGATTGAGGCAAATATTCACATGATTAATACAAAACAGTTTCTCTGCATCTCTATTCTATTAGAGTATTCTTTCAATGAATTTCAGATAATATGTCCAACTTTGGTGGCATATGAAACCAAATTTGAGGTGCTGTATACAGAGAAGACTACTATATTAAGGTATACAAATAGAAATAGTATGGCAAAGACTGTTCTAGAGTTCACCGAGACTCTCAGGTGATATCAGATTAATGAAATATCAGAAGTTTTGCAAATACCAGTGCATAGCTTGAAAACAATGAGATCACAGGTATTACTTCTGAAAGATATGTTGAATTTACTGACTGAAAATACAGAAAATAATTATTTTTTAAAGGATACTCAAGATTCATAAACAACATTGAGGAAAGAAATGATAAAAAGCCAAACCAAGAACCTTTTGGATTCAAGTCTGGGCAAAGCTCTTTAAACAGGCAGCCTTTAAAGAAGCAGGTAAATAAATACCAAGAATTAACCAATATAAAGGTCCTAATTTTAATATATTTCTTAATATTAAGGATTATTTAAAATTCTATTAAGAGCGGGGATTGTTTCTTAGTACTCCCCCATGCTGCCTGAAGCATAATTTAACTTCAATATTTGTTAATTGATTTTTCCTCTGTAACTGTTTTTTTTTTATTAAGTTATTTTATTTATTTATTTTTGGCTGTGTGGGGTCTTTGTTGCTGTGTGTGGGCTTTCTCTAGTTGTGGTGAGCGGGGGCTACTCTTTGTGGCAGTGAGTGGGCTTCTCATTGCAGTGGATTCTCTCGTTGCAGAGCACAGGCTGTAGGCACGCGGGCTTCAGCAGTTGTGGCACATGGGCTCAGTAGTTGTGGCACATGGGCTTAGTTGCTCTGAGGCATGTGGGATATTCCCAGACCAGGGCTCAAACCCGTGTCCCCTGCATTGGTAGGCAGATTCTTAACCATTGCACCACCAGGGAAGCCCCTGTAACTGTTTCAATAAACATTTATTTTTGCCATTTTCAATCACTGCTAGAAATTTTGAATTTATAAAATGCCAAAAGAGATGACTGGTTTCATAATTTGTCTTGTATAATCATTCTTGTTTTTGTCCTTATATAATAAAAGTTGTTGATCTTAAGTTTTAGTATAAAAACAGTTTTAGTAGACTTGTGAATGAATTGTAAAAACTAGAAGTCAGATGACATTAGTGTATGACATAAACTCTGGAACCAACAGATGGGACTTAACTATAGTTGTACATTTTATGGTGGTAAATCCATCGCCTCTAAACTTGTATAGATGAGCCAGTCACTGGACAGAAATTTTAGAGGTGCTCATATCCAGATTCATAAGTTAACATTGATACTATGGTTTCAGCTTGCCCTATAAAGTGATTCTTCTTAAAGTGTTATGTGGTCATTTAGTAAAAAATGTTGGTTCTGGGAGCTTAAACCATTTTTGCCAAATTATATAAATGCAAATTTTGGGGGAAGGAGAACATGTTGCATATTCAAATATTTAGAGGATTGATTTAGCAAATGTTAATTAAATGTCTATTCTAGGCACTATGCAAGGTACCAGAACAGCCCTGCTTCAAATATTATATGTGGTGGTGGGAAAGAAAGATAAGAAAGAAATTTAATGCCAGGCAGTTTACAATACATGTTCTAACAGGGTTATAAGTTATATATTGTGGGGATGCAGCAATTCATTCTGATTAAGGGGATTTGTGAAAGTTTGACGGAGGAGATGGTATTTAATCTGTAAGGTGAGAAAGTTTTTGATAAAGTTTGGAAAGAAGGACATGAGCTTACATTACAGTATGAAACGCATAAATGAACTAAGAATATTGTAAAAATAGTATTTTCAAATTGAAAGCATCTTTCTTTTAGAGGTTTTTTTTTTTTTTTTTTTGCGGTACGCGGGCCTCTCACTGTTGTGGCCTCTA
>NW_006777399.1:0-212 GCF_000442215.2 Lipotes vexillifer | reverse complement strand
ACCAAGGGGCCTGTGTGCAAGCACAGGTCACTATCCACACCCCTCTTCTGGGGAGCCTGTGCACCCCGCCACTGCCAGTTTCCCGGGATCCAGGGACAACTTCTCACGGAGAACACACGGCGGGCCTCAGGATGGTGCAACGTCATGCTGACTCCTGCCGCCGCAGGCCCGCCCCGCACTCCGTGCCCCTCCCTCCCCCCGGCCTGAGTGCG
>NW_006777398.1:0-1470 GCF_000442215.2 Lipotes vexillifer | reverse complement strand
GGCCCGCATACCGAAAAAAAAAAAAAAAAGCTTAGTGCTCTAAATCTAAAAACTATAATGGTACACAGATCATAAGGCCCTGGAAAGCTACTTAAAACTATTTTTTAAAGTTTTAGAGTATGGTATGTACATAAAGAGAGGTTTTTTTAAGTGTTCTAAAATTGACTGAATAATAATATAAAAACTAAAAGTCAAAAATATCACTATGACATAAAGCAGCATTATATAGTATTTACACTCTGAATATATCTGTACTGCGGTTAAGTATTCAGTTCAGAAGACTCTGTAATTAGTCATGTCTGTGCTTATATATTCAATACTAAAATAGAAAAATACCCTATTGAAGAATACCAATAGAGGACCTTCAACTTTTAATATGTGAAGAATTGATGAGGACTTACAGCAAAGTAATGAAAATGATTAAAAGATTTAGAAATAGGATTGAGGAATAAAGGTTAAATGATTTGACATAATTTAAACCCAAAGAAGAGAAAAACAGGAGGTGTTTTAATAATGATCTCTAAAACATGAAGGCTTATTACAAAAGAAGTGAGTCTCCATCTCTGGTATCGACAGAATAAAAGGAAATATTGAAAGATAAGTAGACCACCTATTTTCTGGTAGAAGGCTGTGAGACATTCTGTCACAAGCTTAGAAAACACTGCTTTCAGATTGTATAATGGAAATTTTTGTAGTTACATAAAACTAAAAGTCACTCTCAAAGATGAGAGGCAAGCTTCCCAATGGGAGCCCTTTCAGCCCCGCCTTACCTTGTAGATTCATTTTTTGCCACTAAGAGAGGAGGTAACAGTCATACCCTTCACTCTCCAATCCTAGTATCATGCAAACAAAACATCTTAGCAAGCTACCCCCGTCCTTACCACAACTACCAATCCATTTTTTACCTGGTAAAATTTATTAAAGAACAGAAGAAAGAAGGAGACAAACAAGTCATTAGGGAAAGGACTAAAACATTTGTCTATAATACACAAAAGTTGAACATAGGCTGAGTGATGAAAAACTGGAATGTTACTGAAGTTAGATCAAACCGAATTTACATTCCATCTAAATGAATAACCTGTACTCAAGGTTACCTGCCTTCATTCAATCAACAAATATTTATCGATCACCTACAATCATATTGTGCATCGTTCAGCCCCCGTGGAAATACCAGCGAGCAAGATATAATAACGCCTGTCCTCACGGAGCTTATATTCCATTAAAGAAAACTTGTGTAGAGTCTTATATATATCACTGCAGGAACTTTGGATTTTATTCTGAGAATGTTTTTCACAGAAGAGTGACATGATTTAACAAATATTTTTAGAAGATTACTCTAGGTTCTATGTGAAGAATCAACTGCAGAAGGGCATGAGTGAAAGTGGCCAGGTTAGATAAGAGACTAACGCAGGGCTTCCCTGGTGGCGCAGTGGTTGGGAGTCTGCCTGCCGATGCAGGGGACACGGGTTC
>NW_006777397.1:0-260 GCF_000442215.2 Lipotes vexillifer | reverse complement strand
TTTCTGTTTTTGTACCAGTACCATATTGTCTTGATTACTGTAGCTTTGTAGTACAGTCTGAAGCAAAGGAGCCTGATTCCTCCAGCTCTGCTTTTCTTTTCTCAAGATTGCTTTGAGTATTCAGAGTCTTTTTTATCTCTAAACAAATTTTAAGATTTTTTGTTCTAGTTCTGTGAAAAATGACATTGGTAATTTGGTAGGGATTGCGTTGAATCTGTAGATTGCTTTGGGTAGTATAGTTATTTTCACAATATTGATTC
>NW_006777396.1:0-4224 GCF_000442215.2 Lipotes vexillifer | reverse complement strand
TCTTCTTCTTCTTCTTCTTCTTCTTCTTCTTCTCCTTCTCCTTCTCCTTCTCCTTCTCCTTCTTCTTCTTCTTCTTCTTCTCCTTCTTCTTCTTCTTCTTTCTTCTTCTTTTTTCTTCTTCCTGTTGGGATTACATAAAGCATCTTATAACAGTTTATTTTTTTAACCAGATGACAACTTACCTTCAATTGTATAAAAACATTTACACATTTAATTCTTGCTCCCACACTTTACATAATTCATAATTTGAGTATTTTATATTATGAACCATTAAAATTTTTAAAGTTGTAATTATTCTTAATATTTTGCCATTTAACTTTTATACTAAAATTTAAAGTGATTTACACACCACCCTTACAGCATTATAGTTTTCTATATTTTATATATTTACCTTTACCAGTGAATTTTATATTTTCATGTGCTTTCATGTTGCTGATTAGTGTCTTTTCATTTCAGCTTGAATAACACCCTTTAGCATTTCTTATAAAGCAAGCATCATGGTGAAAAATTCCCTCATCTTTGTTTGCCTGGGAAAGTCTTTATCACTGTTTCATTTCTGAAGAACTGTTTTACTGGATGTAGCATTTTTGATTGCCAGAGTTTTCTTTCAGTACTTTGAATATATCATCTCACTTTCTTGTAGCTTGCAAGGTTTGTTCTGAGAAATCCTTAGGGTTAGTCTTATGGGTGTCCTCTTGTACATAATGTGTCATTTTTCTCTTGCTGCTTTCAGATTTCTCTTTGTCTTGAACTTGACAATTTGGTTATAATGTGTCTTGATGTAGACTTACATAAGTTACTGGCTTTTAGAATTTGGATGTTCATTTCTCTTCCCAGATTTGGAATATTTTTGACCATAATTTCTTTAAATAAGCTTTATGCCCCTTTCTCTATCTCCTTCTGGGATTCCCATGTTGCATATTTTGCCTCACTTGTTTGTGTCTCATAAATCTTGTAGGCTTTCCTCATTCTTTTTCTTTCTATTCCTAGGACAGCCCCAGAATTCTGTTTGTTTTTGTTGTTGCTGTTGTTGTTTCTATCTCTTTTTTGATATTCTCATTTGTTTATGAATTGTTTCCCTGATTTGGTTTAGTTGTCTATCTGTGTTCACTTTTAACTCACTAAGCTTCTTTAAAATGATTGCTTTGAATTCTTTGTCAGGCAATTCATACTTCTCTATTGCTTTAAGGTTGGTTACTGGAGATTTATTGTTTCTTTGGTCATGTCATATTTCCCTGATTCTTCATGTTCCTTAGTATTGCTGTCTGTAAATTTGATGAAACACTTCTCTCTTCCAGTTTTTAAGGAGTGGTTTTGGCAGGGAAAGTTCTTCATTAATCAGCATGTCTAAAGAGACTGGGAACCTCTTAAACATTTTCTATGTTTATCATGCCCCACTCCTTCCCCTCCTTTTGGATTGAGAAGTTTCAGGTTTGCGTGCCTTCTTTCAATCTCATAGAGCAATGCTGCTTGCCATAAGCCACCTTCCTTTTTTCCCTAATGCAGTGCACTGATAAGTTGGGATATTGGATGCATACTCCACTCCTCTCCCTCCCTCCTAGAGGAGAAGTCTCAGAGTTGTGTGCTTTATCTCATTCACTCAGAGCTGCGTGTCTGCCATAAACCTCCTGCCTCTTTCTCTAGGGCAGTGCACTGAAATTCCACAATGTTGGGTGCACCGTCCACTTCTTTCCCTTCCTCTTGAAGGAGAGGCTTCTGGGTTGTGTGCTTTCTCCCTATCCTGTAGCGTTTTGTCAGCCACTAAGAGCCACCTGTCACATTTATTTTCTAGGGCAGTGCCCTAAATGCCAGGAAGTTAGATGCAATCTCCACTCTTCTCCCTACCTCCTGAAGAAGTATCCGAATGGTGCACCTTCTTTCATTCCCACAGAGCCATGCTGGATGCTGAGAGCTGTCAACTCTTTTGGTGCAAGCTCTACTTTTCTACCTTCCTTCCAAAGGAGAAGTCTCAAGATTTTGCAGCTTCTCTCAATCCCTTTAGAACCATTTATTCTGTTGGGAACCCTTACCCTTTTCTTTGTTCTTAACTGCCTGTAGGCATTCTAACTATGCTGGTTGCCTTAGCAGTCTGAGTGAGGTGAGATAGAAGTAAGTCTCTCATTCAGTGCCCAGAAAGGCTAGGAATGTTGGATACGTACTTCACTCATTTCCCTCCAGGGAGAAATTGTGGGCTGAATGGATCTCTCTGTCTTGAGTGGTGTTGGCTTGGGGAAGAGGCTGATTCAGGTAAAAGGAAAGCTCTCTTTCTACCAGCTTCAAAGCAGTTTTTCTCAGTTTTGTGCTCACCTGGTATGTTGCAACTTCTTAACTGGAATTTGGATGTTTCGTAAAAGTATTTAGGTTCAAATATCATTGTTTTATTGGCGTTTCTGTGGAGGGATAAGGTATAAGACTTCCTATTCTGTCATCTTGCTAACATCACTACCTCCATAGCTTCTTGGAGTACAGTTTAAAAACCACTGACATAAAATACACTTTCAATTCCTCAACAAAGATATAAAGATTCTTCCCAATCTGATTCCAGCCTATATTTTCAGCTTCATGCCTGCTATATGCATGCCATCTTCCTTCACATACAAATGCTTTAATTGTTCCAGACACTAATCTTATAATTTAGTATCTTTATTCATGCTCTTAACTTAGTTTGCAGTGATCATTCCTCTTTCTAAGCATGGGAAATTCTTACTCATCCCTCAATGTTCAACTCAGAAATCTCTTTATCACTTCTTCCACTATGATCCCAGAAAATATGTACATTACCTAAGAGAGTATTTACCACATTGCATTTGTTTTGGCAATTGTTTTTTCAGTTAGGATGTAAACTACAATCATTAGGGATATTTTAAAAATTACTTTATGATTTTTTGTGTGTAGTACAGTATGGGGCACATAATATACAATTTTAAATATCCATAAATAAGTAGATTGACTAAATAATGTTATTTATTCCATAAGTGTGGGTAAGACGATTAGACTAGAAGTTGTAAAATCAGGTTATATTTCCAGATTTGCCCCAAATAACTTTATGATATTTACTGGAAAAGTCACATGACCTTTTTAGTTTCAATGTAACTATTATCATAAATATTCATTCTAGTTTTGAAGATCTGTGATTCCAGCATATCAAATAGAATGTCATTCACTAGTGTAAATAAAACAAGTAAAATTATATGATGATAGACCTGTGAAGTAATTCATATATCACCTGGTATATTCTCTTTATTTCACAGATGAGTGAACTGAAGCCAAAATGGTAATTTTACTTGACCAAGGACATGTAATTAATTAGTAGTCACTATTAGTAAAACCCCTAACTCTCAATCTAATCTTATTTCAATTTTTACCTTATTTACTTATTCATCCAGAAAATAGTTTTACATTTTACATTCAATTGTTTGGTCTATTTTTTAATTGAAGTGTAGTTGATTTACAATGTTATGTTAGTTTCTGGTGTACAGCAAAGTGATTCAGTTATACATATATATACATATTTTTTCATATTCTTTTCCATTATGGTTTATTACAGTATATTGAGTATAATTCCCTGTGCTATACAGTAGGACCTTCTTATTTATCTATTATATATACAGCAGTTTTTATCTGCTAATCACAAACTACTACTTTATCCCTTAACCTTTTCCCCTTTGGTAACCATAAGTGTGTTTTCTATGTCTTGAGTCTATTTCATAAATAAGTTCATTTGTGTCATATTTTAGATTGCACATATAAGTGATACCATATGGTATTTGTCTTTCTGTTTCTGACTCACTTTACTTAGTATGATAATCTCTAGGTCCATCCATGTTGCTAAAAATGGCACTATTTCATCCTTTTTTATGGCTGAGTAGTATTCCTTTGTGTATATATACAACATCTTCTTTATCCATTCATTAGTAAGTGGACATTTGGGTTTCTTCCATGTCTTGGCCATTGTAAATAGTGCTGCTATGAACATTGGGGTGCATGTATCTTTTGAATTATGGTTTTCTCTGGATATATGCACAAGAGTGGGATTGCAGGATCTTATGGTAACTCTATTTTTTGTTTTTAAGGAACCTCTATACTGTTTTCAATAGTGGCTGCACCAATTTAAATTCCCACCAACAGTGTAGAAGGTTCCCTTTTCTCCACACCCTCTCTAGCATTTATTATTTGTAGACTTTTTAATGATGGCCATTTTGACTGGTGTGAGGTGATACCTCA
>NW_006777395.1:0-598 GCF_000442215.2 Lipotes vexillifer | reverse complement strand
TAGGACCTTGTTGTTTATCCATCCCATGTATAATAGTTTGCATCTGCTAATCCCAAACTCCCAATCCTTCCCTCCCCACCCACTTGGCAACCACAGTCTGTTCTCTATGTCTGTGAGTCTGTTTCTCTTTCATAGATATGTTCATTTGTGCCATATTTTAGATTCCACATATTAGTGATATCATATGGTATTTGTCTTTCTCTTTCTGACATACTTAGCTTAGTATGATAATCTCTAGGTCAATCGCTGTTGCTGCAAAAGGCATTATTTCATTCTTTTTAATGGCTGAGTAATATTTCATTGTGCATATATACCACATTTTCTTTATCCATTCCTCTGTCATTGGACATTTATATTGTTTCCATATCTTAGCCATTGTAAATAGTGCTGCTGTGAACATAGGGGTGCATGTATCTTTTTGAATTATAGTTGTTTGGGTATATGTCCAAGAGCGGGATTGCTGAATCATATGGCAAATCTATTTTTAGATTTTTTAGTTTTTTTTTTTTTGCGGTACGCGGGCCTCACACTGTTTTGGCCTCTCCCGTTGCAGAGCACAGGCTCCAGACGCACAGGCTCAGCAGCCATGGCTCATGGG
>NW_006777394.1:0-212 GCF_000442215.2 Lipotes vexillifer | reverse complement strand
TAATTTTTTTTTTTTTTTTTTTTTTGTGGTATGCGGTCCTCTCACTGTTGTGACCTCTAACTGTTGTGGCCTCTCCTGTTGCGGACCACAGGCTCCGGACTCACAGGCTCAGCGGCCACGGCTCACGGGCCTAGCCGCCTCGCGGCACATGGGATCTTCCTGGACCAGGGCACAAACCCGTGTCCCCTGCATCAGCAGGCGGACTCTCAACC
>NW_006777393.1:0-1714 GCF_000442215.2 Lipotes vexillifer | reverse complement strand
GGGATCTTCCCAGACCCGGGCACGAACCCGTGTCCCCTGCATCGGCAGGCGGACTCTCAACCAAAGCCCACCAGGGAAGCCCGGATTTGTGTTTTTTAATGATGATTTAAAAGCCCTACATTCTACAGACCAGACTCAGACTGTGGTAAGCAAGGGATGGAGCCTCAGACTTGCTGGTCTCCAGGTCCTGAACAGGTAGGAGCAGCAGGAAGTTCAATTGCTCTAGGATGTGGCAACCAAAGGGCCTCCTGGTGCAGATGAATTTCACTACTAAAATCCTGTGAGAGCTTCACATTTCCTTGGGACAATAGATGAAACCCTTACAATAGGCTGTGTTTCCTCCTCAGTGGCCTCTCCTACTGCTCTCCCCTCCTTCACTCCACTCCTACCACACTCACCTCCTTGCTGTTCCTCAAACTCACCAAGCATACTCCTGCCCCAGGACATTTGCACTTGCTGTTCCCACTGCCTGCATGTTCCTACCCCAGATATCTTTGCAGCTCACTCTCTTGATCCCCATAGGTCTCTGTTTCAAATGTTGCCTTATCAGAGCTGTCTGTCCTGACCGACCACCTTATATAAAATAGCCTCTCCTACCCCCATCACTTAGATATCCTGTCTCATTTTATCATAGTACATATATTTGTCTTTTGTCTGTCAACCCCCGCCCCAATTAGAATGTGAGCTCCATGAGGTTAGGAATCCTGTCCGTTGTGTGAATTGTTGTATCTCCAGTGCCTAGAACAGAGCCTGGCACATAGCAGGGGTTCAGTGGATGTGTGTTGATGGGTGAGTGAGGGCTAGGCATCCAATTTTATGGATGAAGAAACTGAGGCTTAGCAATGTGGAGTGACTTGTGCAGCAATTATAACTGTGCTTTCTGTGCCGAGCACTGTGCAGAGCCCTTTACATGTCTCATCCTTTAAACCTCAGGATGGCACTATTCCCACGTTACAGATGGAGACCAGCCAGGTTGAGGGACTTGCCCAAGAGCACACAGAGGGTTTGAGGGGCAGCTAAGGCCTGATGCCAGGCTGCATATCTCCTGGGTCCCCACTGGTTACTTCTTGGCTCTATGGCCTCCCAGAGCCTGGAATTAAGATCTTCTGACCCTCGGTGTCCCTCAAACAAAGTACAGGCTCTGTGTTGAGCAGATCATTTAGTCCATCCCCCTGTCTCCAGGCTCTCCAGGCAGCACTACGTCTAAACCACCAGACAGAATCTCTCCAAAATTTATAGACTCCTTGCCAAGAGATATCACCTTTTCCCAAGTCTCTCCTTTCTAAGGATAATCCTCACCACAGTAAGTTCTTCTTTCAGTCTAACCTAAATCCCCCTTGCTTTGTATTCAACCTATTTCTTCTTGTCCACCTTCCATGGAGCTGGGCAAGGCTAAGCTTCCAACACAGGCACCATAACCAGGTTGCTTTGTTGAACTGAGAAAAGAGAGAAGCCACAGGCTCTGCACCCCAGCAGTTCACCACAAACCTGAGAAACCCAACTCCTAAGGCTGGTGCTGCATCAGCACATGCTGCCTGCTCCTCTCCCCAGCCCCGCCTGCCACAGTGATTTATGGGCCCTGTCAGCTTGCAGGCTGAGCTCCGGAGACAGCTGGGAGAAGCGGGCATCAGGAGCGGCCATCCCTCAGGCCAAGTGGGGATGCGGGGGAGGGGGCGTGGGGGTGGGGCAGGGACGAGGCGGGCAAGGAGGTGAG
>NW_006777392.1:0-1597 GCF_000442215.2 Lipotes vexillifer | reverse complement strand
AAAAAAAAAAAAAAATTAAGGTAACATTGTGCTTAGTTTACATTTCTTTGATTATTACTGGAGTCACACGTTTTCCTGTTTGTTGACTGGTTGACTATCTCCTTTGTCTGTTTATGGCCTTCACCATTTTATCATTAGGGGTTTAGTGATTTTCTTATTGATTTGATTGAGTTCTCAAAGGAGAGAGGATATTAATCCTTTGTAATTTACATTTGATTTATTCTACCAAGTCTTAGCTTAGAAAGGAGACAGTCCTTTTTCTCCAGAAGTCCAATAAATATTTAATTTTATTTGCTCTAGTTTTTGTATTTGATTTAAAAAATTCTTTTTTTAAAAAAAATCCACCAGTAATTCATTTTAGTGCAAGGGAGAAGATAGCGTCTTAAATGAATGCTTTTTTCAAATTGCTAATCAATTTTCCAGCACTATATTGATAAACCTTCCCTTTCTCATTGTTTTTTAACACTCCTTTTATAATTTGATAAATTCTTCTATATGAAATGGTCTATTTTAAGACTAGTTTTTCTGTTGAATGAATTATCCTATATATTCTTGCAAAAATTGCTTTTGTTATAATGTTAAGTGGAAAAGCAAAATACAAAGAGATATATATGTATTATATGTATATATACATATAATACATATATATATTTTTAACTATACAAGAAAAGAACTTTACACATAGTAAACATAGACTGGAAGAAAACAATTCTAAAATGTTTATAACTGCATTGTTTGTATGAAACTGTGTTTTATAGTTTTCTCCTTTTTTCCATTTTTCAGTCATTTTCTAATCTTCTCATATACACAAAAAATGGAAAACTTATTTTATGGGAAAAAATTCTTCCTAAAATGGAATCTTGGTTTTCTAATTTCTTTGACTTCTGTTATATTTACCGCTATCTCGAGAGGTTTTGCTTCCATACTTTTTAATTTCTACAAGATCCTATTTACCACCATGTAAAGCTGTTATCTTTCCAGCAGCTGCTGTTCATCACCTCCTTATTTATTCAGACAAGAACTCTTTTACCTTTTTCAGCACTCCATGCTCTATTGAGGTTTAGATCAATGTTGGCAAGAGCTTTGGCACCTGAAGGAGAAACCATGGGTGGCTGATTGCAGGAGATAGGAGCCCCCAGGCCCAGTGGCTCCTGATTCCACATCCAGTGCTCCAGACTCACCTCCCCAGCCACCTGCCACATAATCTTGACCTACCATGGCCACAGCTTTCCTCATCAGACACACCCTCAGCCTTCCTGTGCTTCCCGCAGCCTCACCATCTACCTAACTGCCCTCACCAGAGATTGGAAGCTTTCTCACTGTTAACATCCCTGGTATTCCTCTCAAAACTCTCCTACCATCTCCACTCCTAGTTCAAGCCTTCATGATCGCTTGGTTGGATTGACAGGGGTCTCCTTTTCTCTGGTCTAACATACTTTTAAAGCCGGCCAGGGTTTTCTGCTAAAATAAAAGTTGAAATCAGGTTCTTTGCTCTAAAACTCCCCATTGTTGATTTTGTGGCCTGACATCCACTCTGCTCTTGCTGATCACATTCAGTACTTATGTTTCATCTTCTTGGTATCTGAGCTTCGGCATT
>NW_006777391.1:0-353 GCF_000442215.2 Lipotes vexillifer | reverse complement strand
CCTAAATGTAAGGCCAGACACTATCAAATTCTTAGAGGAAATCATAGGCAGAACACTCTATGACATAAATCACAGCAACATCCTTTTTGACTTACCTCATGGAGAAATGGAAATAAAAACAAAAGTAAATAAATGGGACCTAATGAAACTTAAAAGCTTTAGCACAACAAAGGAAACCATAAACAAGATGAAAAAGCAACCCTCAGAGTGGGAGAAAATATTTGCATATGAAGCAACTGGCAAAGGATTAATGTCCAAAATTTACAAGCAGCTCATGCAGCTCAAGAGCAAAATAACAACCCAATCCAAAAGTAGGCAGAAGACCTAAGTAGACATTTCTACAAGGGTATGCC
>NW_006777390.1:0-202 GCF_000442215.2 Lipotes vexillifer | reverse complement strand
TTTTTTTTTCTTTGCGGTACGCGGGCCTCTCACTATTGTGGCCTCTCCCGTTGCGGAGCACAGTCTCCGGACGTGCAGGCTCAGTCGCCATGGCTCATGGGCCCAGCCGCTCCGCGGCATGTGGGATCCCCCCGGACCAGGGCACGAACCTGTGTCCCCTGCATCAGCAGGTGGACTTTCAACCACTGCGCCACCAGGGAAG
>NW_006777388.1:0-305 GCF_000442215.2 Lipotes vexillifer | reverse complement strand
TAGGGCACGGGTTAGGGTAAGCCTTCAGGTAAGGGTTAGGATTAGGGTTAGGGTTAGGGTTAGGGTTAGGGAACAGGGACCGTTTTGGGTACAGGTTAGTGTACTATATCGGTTTTAGGTTAGCCTACCTGTTAGGGCACGGGTTAATGTTTGCGTACAATTGAGGATTAGGGCACATGTTAGGGTAAGGCTTCTGGTAAGGGTTAGTGTTAGGGTTAAGGTTAGGGTTAGGTTTAGGGCATGGGGACGGTTTAGGGTACAGGTTAGGCTACGACAATGGTTTAGGGTTAGCGTACGTGTTAGGG
>NW_006777387.1:951-1946 GCF_000442215.2 Lipotes vexillifer | reverse complement strand
AAGCGTCTTGAACGGCCAACACGTGTTCCAGGGCACGTATACTGAGATGCATTTTAGGAACTTTGCCCGATCACACGGTGGACCATACTCTCGGTTCCCCATGAATGTTTTAGCGGAAGGAAGAATCCATTAAACCTGGGGAGTTGAGCCCCATGGAATGGATACCATGCAGTATGACTTCAAAGGCTTTGCCTTTGCTTACCAAACCTCACCAATCCTTTCAGCCCCTAGTGTCCAGCCTTATGTCTCACACAGCTGTGGGTATAGATGTGGTAAATCCAGGTTTCATCCGGAGCCGTGAATGAATTAAGTAAGAATGTCTCTCTATTTCACTGTCATTGTGTTTTGGTTTTGAAATTTATTTTTATAATGGGATTTGGCTGATTTTCACTGCTGCGCTTATGTCGCTCTACACACGCTCGATTCTCTTACGGATACATATAGATACATAGGGTTTTAGATTCCTACCAGTCAGGTCTATTCCTATGCGTTGAATATGGGGTGTTGAGTCCATTTCGTGGAGCAAGGAGTAGTTCTTGTCTATTACGTATTTGGCTTCTGGAACGGTATCTGTGCTGATTTCAATCTCTGGTTTTATGCAGCACCCCCACTCAGCTTTCCCCTTACGCAAGCAGACGTTTGTTTTCTAAATGAGAGACTCTCTTCTGTTTTGTAATTCCTTCCATGTGTAGAAAAGATTACAGTCCATGTATTAGTGATACTGTATGATGTTTCTTTTTCCTTGTGACTTATTTCACTTGGAATCATCGTACCTAAATCCAATCACTAAGATGCTACGGGCCAGATGACCTTGATTTCATTGCTGACTGATATTCCATGGCACGTAAGTGCCGCAACTTGACGATCCATTTTTTCCTTTCGTGGGTATTTAACTTGTACAGTGGACGAGGTTCCTGTAAAGAGGGCAGCCCCAAACTTTGGGGTGGCTCTGTCTTTTTGATTTCTGTTTCCCTAAGCCTAGTGCCCGAGGCTAT
>NW_006777387.1:0-650 GCF_000442215.2 Lipotes vexillifer | reverse complement strand
GCCTATTTTCATAGGCTTTAAATGCAATTCGAAACCACCTCCTGAAATCGGTTTCCTGCAATTCTGCCTCACTTACAAGTTTTCTTCGCAGCCTAACTTCAGTATATTTTTGGATGAAAGCTGTCATCTATAACTTTGCAGGGTTGTGAAATAAAGTGGCCCTGAGCTCCTTTCCTCCCCTCGCTTTCTAGTGAGCTGGCCTCCATCCCGCAGGATTGCTTCAGAGCCTAGTCTGGTTCAGGCACGGCATGCTGTGGCTTTGGTTCATTCTTCTTGCTGGTGGGAAATTAGAGTTCAATGTGCTCGTCCAAACACCTACAGCTAGTCTCTCGTTGGTTCTCCCCATTCCTGTCCATCTTACGCAGAAATCGCAAAGTGTGCCAAACAGGGCGTTGAAGGCACTGACTCTGCAAGTGTGAGGAGTGTCAGGAAAGCGTCTTGAACGGCCAACACGTGTTCCAGGGCACGTAAACTGAGATGCATTTGAGGAACGCTGCCCGATCACACGGTGGACCATACTCTGGGTTTCCCATGAATGTTTTAGCGGAAGGTAGAATCCATTAAACCTGGTGAGTTGGGCCCCATGCAATGGATACCGTGCAGTATGACTTCAAAGGCTTTGCCTTTGCTTATCAAACCTCACCAATCCT
>NW_006777385.1:0-285 GCF_000442215.2 Lipotes vexillifer | reverse complement strand
AGGGAAAGGGAACGGTTTAGGGTAGAGTTTAGGGTACGACAATGCTTTAGGATTAGCATACACATTAGGCTAAGTGTTACTGTTAGCGTTCGGGTTAGCATTAGGGGACGGTTTAGGGTAAGGCTAACGATAAGGGTTAGGGTTAGGATTAGGGCTAGGGTTAGGATTACGGTACAAGTAATGTTTAAGGTACAGGTTAGGGAACGACAACGATTTAGGTTCAGCGTACGTGTTAGCACACGTGTTAGTGTTAGGGTATGGCTTTGGATTAGCGCACGGTTTAGT
>NW_006777383.1:0-1490 GCF_000442215.2 Lipotes vexillifer | reverse complement strand
GAACCCGTGTCTCCTGCATCGGCAGGTGGATTCTCAACCACTGCGCCACCAGGGAAGCCCCAAATCTAATTTTGAACAGTCATTACCACTGATAAAATTGACTCTTTTCTGAATGTATATTTATTATTTCAAGTGCACAGAAATTTTTTTCTTCTGCTACCTCCCTCCTCTATGTTTTATTTTCTCTCTCACACTTTGTGTAAAGTCTAATAGATTATTTTATAAAATTTCTTAAATGCCAACAAATCCATAAGCTGGCCAGTCTGATTTAATGAAACAAAATTATGTATTTTCAGAGTGCAGTTTTATTATTTTTCAGTATAAAAAACTATTTAACTTCAAACTACAACAATAACAAAATCTACACATGCAAAAATCTTTCTGAATGCTCTGTGAGGAGAGGTATTTACGAATATCTGGCTGCAATTCTGGTCTCTTTTGACTAAAAGGAAATAACAAGAGATTTGTAACCATAAGCCAAACTCATGTTGCTTCCATCCAGTCCCCGAGATGCAATATATGTTTAGTGAAATTGCATAGTTACTTTTGATGCCATCACCTTAAAAAATGTATTAGATTTTCTTTCAGTCTTTAGGGGTTACACAATGTTTCTTATATTTCTGGACGGCAAATAACATCACTATCCATACCATTATAATTAAAGAAATTCTCATCACATAGTTTTACTCATTTTTTCCCTATATTGGAGACTCCTGATATTTTTATGTTTCTACATAGCAGTCCTCAAAATGAGAAATTTGGATAGGTTCTGAGAACAGTCCTGGAAATGCTGGTTGCCACTAAATTTATGATAAAGTTAAGATTTAAAGAACTAATAGTAATCATTCTAAGAAATATACAATTGATTTAGAATATCTTTAAATATATGGTGGGTATATTAGCCAAAAATTATATCCAACTGATAGTAAAAGAGACCTCTCAATATAGTGGGGTAAACACGATGGTGTTTATTTTTCTTTTGCAAAAAATACTTCTCCATCCTTTGTAGTTGGCTTCTATCCTCATTTACCTCATAGTTACAAGATAGTTTTTGGAGCTCCAACCATCGCATCCACAGCCCAAGCAGGAGGAAGAACAAAGCGAGCTTTCTTAGATGACCCATGAGACTTTTTTCCCACCTTTCTTCAGATATAACCAACATACAAGAATGCACTAATTTTAGGTGTACAACATAATGATTTGATATATAATGTATATACATATACATTGTGAAATGATTAGCACAATGTTTAGCAAGCATTATCCATCACCTCACATAGTTACAATTTTATCGTTCTTGTGTTAAGACCTTTTTTTTTTTAAGGAATTTTCCCTTTTTAAAAAAAATTTTTTTTTTTTTTTGGCTGTGTTGGGTCTTCGTTTCTCTGCGAGGGCTTTCTCTAGTTGCGGCAAGTGGGGGCCACTCCTCATCGCGGTGCGCAGGCCTCTCACTATTGCGGCCTCTCTTGTTGCGGAGCACAGGCTCCAGA
>NW_006777382.1:0-287 GCF_000442215.2 Lipotes vexillifer | reverse complement strand
TCAGTTCCTGAAATCCCTTCAGAGCCATAAAGGTGAAATGGGTGTCTTGTTATTCAAAACAAGGCCTTTCCACCACAACCGGGTTTGTGTTCTTGAGGTGACTTTTGGAAAGCTCCTAAGGAGGGGGGCTGGTTGCCAGGGGAACCAACCTTGATTAGGGGGTTGGAACTTTCATTCCCACCCCCTGATTTCCAGGGAAGGGAGAGGGGAGAGGGGCTGGAGGGTGAATCAATCACCAGTGGCCAGTGAGTCAGTCAATTATACTTGTATGATGAAGCCTCCATAGA
>NW_006777381.1:0-1363 GCF_000442215.2 Lipotes vexillifer | reverse complement strand
CGTACCGAAAAAAAAAAAAAAAAAAGGGATATATGACTGTACTCAAGGAGAAAAATCAATCAGTAAGCCACAGAGTAAGAAATGACACATATAAAATTAATAATCAAGGCCATTAAAACAGTAAATATACTCCATGATGAGAATAGAAAGGGAATTTATTAAAAAAAGAAGTTCCTAACTGAAATTCTAAATATGAAAAATATCTGAAATGAGAAAAAAAACCAACCAAACAAAAAAACACTGGATAGGATTAATAATAGTATATATACCACATAAGGAAGGCTAAATGACATAAGGTAGATAGATAACTTTAAAGTATAGAAATAAAAACTATGAAAGAAGAAACCCACAGTGAATAAACACTGGAAAATAATAGAGTTATCTCTGTGACCTGTGGGATACAGTTATGTAACATGTGTAGTTAGCATTTCAGAAGGAAAAAAGGAGGATGGAAAAAATAAGGGGCAAAGCTTCAATTTTTGAAGAAGTGTATAACCGACGGATCCAAGAAGCTAAATGAATGCCAAGGAGAAGAAACATGAAGAAAACCACACCAAGATACATTAAAATTAAATTGCTAAAACCAGTGATAAAGAGAAAATGTTCAATAGATAGTGAAAGACATAATATGTACAGAGAAAAAAAAAGAATGAATGTCTACTTCTTGTCAGAAATTATACAAGCCAGGAGACTATGAAGTGACAATTTTAAAGTACTGAAAGCAAAAAAGTCAACCTAGAATTTTATGCTTGGTAAATATGTCATTTTCAAACAAACAAAAATTGAAAGAATTTATCACCAACTGACATGTGTTACAGGAAAGTGAATTCTCTAAAAGAAATTCTTCAGACAGAAGAAAAATGCTATCGGGTGGAAATTTGGACTAATACATAGAAAAAAGAGCACCATAATCTGGAAACAAGAGGATAAAAATAAACTTTTCTCATTTTCAGAACTCTCTTAAAAAATAATAAATTGTGTTTTAAAACAATAATTTACTGTAGGAAATGGGAACTAGCGAGAGTTGGGAATGTTAGGGATTTTAAAACTTATGTAGATCAGGCATGCAGAGCTGCTGAGGAATTTGTCAATATTACCATGAGACAATGGACAAAAGAAGATGGGCACTAACCAGGCTCTATCTGGACAAGGCCACTTTAATATGTAATGGAAATGTTGTTACAGGACTGGAAGCCCTCATTTTTTTGAGATACTGCCTTCTAGTGAGTTCCAGGTCAATATGTTAGATTGCCAGCCAGTTCATGAGCAAGCTACTGAGGCCCAGACTACAGTTCTTGTTGTGACCAGTGAAACTGTGAAGTTTGATGGAAACAATCACTACTTCAACCAGAACTTCCTGCTG
>NW_006777380.1:1019116-1028479 GCF_000442215.2 Lipotes vexillifer | reverse complement strand
ACCCAAAAAAAAAAAAAAAAAAAAAAAAAATACTAGACTTTATTGAATGCTTGCTATATGCCAGACACTATAAAAAAACAGGATTATCTTATTGCATTCTCACAGAATCCCTCTGAGGTAAATTAATATCCTTATTTTAAATGAAGAAATAGAACCTATCTATGAAACAGAAAGAGACTTCTGGGCATAGAGAACAGACTTGTGGTTGCCAAGGGGGAGGGGGTTAGGGGAAGGATGGAGTGGGAAGTTGGGGTTAGCAGATGTAAGCTATTATATATAGAATGGATAAACAACACGGTCCTATTGTATAGCACAGAGAACTATATTCAGCATCCTATGATAAACCATAATGGAAAGGGATATTAAAATAAGAATGTATGTGTATAATGGAATCACTTTGCTGTACAGCAGAAATTAACACAACCTTGTAAATCAACTATAATTTTTAAAAATGAGGAAATAAAGCCCAGAGGGTTGTTAAATAACTTTCAAAAGGTTGCACACATAGTTAATATTGGAGGCACTACTACAAAGAAGGAGGAACTGTGTGATTCCAGTGCTTTCAGCACTGCATTCAGCCTCTGTACTAAACAACATCTCTAACCTACAAAGCACACTTACCCCCAAGTTACATATGATCCTTATAGCAATCTAGTTTATAGATAAGCAAGTTTATGTCGATAGATGTTAAGGTCACGTAGGTTGCCAGTGGCAAAGGTGGACCCAAGTCCAACTTTCACTTCAAGTCACTCCAAATTATTAAGTAATTTAACTAACTAAATCCAACTGGGAAATAAATGCTTCTTTTAGTGGGACCCATTGCCTGTACACATTAAGGATGACTATAAATTAAGTATATCCTGAATAAATCCAACTACATGTTGTCACCTACATTGTTGCTCCCTCTCTAGTTAGAACCACCATCATTTCTCATGATGTGAGAATGTGGCTGCCACCGTTCCTTTACAGCCGCAGTGCTTTAGGGCCACAGATACTTCTGAGAAGCTGGCATTACAAATAACCTTTGCCCTCCATGAAAATAAAGGTTCATGCATTTTCACACATACAGGTGTGTGCACAGTTTAGCATGGCATTTCGTAGACCCTCCCTAGTGGGGACTCCTCCTGGACTTTTTTAGCCCCTCCTCCACCATCTATTAGGCACACAGCAGCCATGGTGATGCTTGGAACAGAAGTCAGGTCATGTCACTTCTCTACTAAAAACCCTCCAATGACTTGCCCCTTGACTCAGAAAAGAATCCAAAATAAGACACCACATAATCAGACCCCCATGGTTCCTCATTTCCTACTCCTTCACTTCAAGCACTTTACTCTAGTCACAAAGGCCTTCTTGCTCCTATACCCCAAGCTGACTCCTGACTAGCTCCCTGGTTCTTAATATTCCTTCTGCCTAGAAGACTCTTCCTCCGGAAGTCCACAAAGCTGGCTCCTTCACCCAGACCCCCTAGTGCCATCTGATCATAGAGGTCCTCTAATCACTCTCTCTCCCCTTGCCTTGATTTGCAATTACAACCGTTTTTCAAATCACATCCTTGTTTTGTACTCTGATCCCTGTCTCCATATACCAGATGATCAGTTCCCTGAGTACACCAACTTTGTTTACTGCTGTAGTCCCAGTGACTAGATCGTGGTTGGTACATGGTGTGCACTTGTGTAGTATTTGTTGGATGAAATATGAGCTAGATAAACAAACTGAATAAATAACTGACACAAAATATAAATCTAAATGAGCATCTTCCCAGCCAAGTTAACCACATTTTAAAAAAAGACACTGATGTGCTTGTCTTCAAACCTAGTTCAGAACTAGTTCACAAACCACTCAATGAGGCTGATTTCATTACTTTTTAGTCATGTTAGAGGTTTTTAAAAATGCAAGATGGTAATTTTTTTAGATTGATAACCCATTTTGTTCACCAGGTGTGTTTCTCGTTGATTTTTCACCTGAAATCTAATTGACCTTCAAAAGGGAAAATTATATTTTGGGTGCCAAGTTAAATGATGCTGTGCTTTTTGGACTGTGATCAATAGTTCCCTCTGAAAATTCTTATATATCAAAAAATATTGCTACTCTTTGAGTTCATTGTTTGTCAGAAATTCAATATACTTTAGAAGAAAAATCAGGAAACCATTCCCTCTGTTTCCCCTGCTGTGATGTGTGACATTGAACACTGGTCCAAAAGAGTCTTTGAAAGGTATGAAAGTATTTTATTGAGCCAAGGTAGACTTTATCAAATAATAACATTTCATCAGTTAACATGTTTAACAATCACTGATCATACCCAAATAAAATATTCAGACTTCTTTTGTGCTGAGGTCAATAACTTCCTCACTTATATAAATTCAACCTGCTTTGTGTTTGGGGGTTACAATAAGTGTCGAACTATATCAAGCAAATACCCTATGTAGTTAATCTCTGGTTATCCATTTAACAAAGTTTTATGGAGCACCAACTTTGTGCCAGCAGTATTACCAGTTGCTAGACATACAAAATTGGGTGATACCTATATTTTAGATGGAGAGAAAATCTGGGAAAGAGATAATTGCAGAACATTGTACAAAGTATCCTGGGATTGGAAATATACAAAATGGAATAGGACCACAAACAAACAAGAGCCTAAGTCTTCCAAGGAAAATGAAGAAGAGCAAAGAGATTTTTTTTTTTTTCCGGCTGCGTTGGGTCTTTGTTGCTGCACCCGGGCTTTCTCTAGTTGCGGCAAGATGGGGCTACTCTTTGTTGTGGTGTGCAGGCTTCTTATTGCGGTGGCTTCTCTTGTTGCGGAGTACGGGCTCTAGGTGCACAGGCTTCAGTAGTTGTGGCATAAGGGCTCAGTAGTTGTGGCTCACAGGCTCTAGAGCACAGGCTCAGTAGTTGTGGAGCATGGGCTTAGTTGCTCCGCAGCATGTGGGATCTTCCTGGACCAGGGCTCGAACCCGTGTCCCATGCACTGGCAGGCAGATGCTTAACCACTGCACCACCAGGGAAGCCCTAAGAGACTTTTTAAGAAAGTGATATTTGAGCTCAATTTTGAAGGATGCTGAAAAGCTTACCAAAAAGAGAAGAGGTCAGGGGCAGGAAACAGCTCTCAGGGCAATGGAAGTACTTGGAAAGTCTTGGAGTGGATGGAGAATACATTGAGTGGGTTAAGTGCAGGAATCAAGCCTGTGAGGAGAAGTGGGGTCTTTATACATAGTGTTATGGTAGTGATGAGCAATCCAAGTTGAGGAAATAGTCTGTTTCAGAATTGTTTTTGAACAAGGCCCTTTCTGGGAGCAACATGGAGGATGCAGTATAAGAAGGGTGAGGCTGTATTGTAGTTTTAGTAGCCAGTTTGCATTTTGAAACAGGAGTTTTGTTAGAAGCTAGACTTTTTTATCCACAGACTCAAAAGGTCTGTCTCATGTAACACACTAGTGGTAGAGTACCTGGTCTTATTCATCTTTCTTTCCCCAGAACCTGGCAGACAGGAACTATAAGTGCTCAGTAAATAATTTTTAGTTGAATCAGTTTAGTTGTTTTTTGTAATGCAGCAAGCTTTCAGGCTCTATTGTACAATACATTCTAATGCAAAGAGGGAGACACCCATAAGCCTTTCACGGGTGTCAAATGGCCCATCTTAGGTAAGAAGGGGCTGTGCTGGCACTTATGACCCAGGACAACTGCATTGGAAAATGCAAAAAAGCACTGCAGGCCACCTGAGTCTGCTCTCGCTCCAACATAGGATAAAGCCAGAACAAATGGTTCAACTAGAAGCAACTTTGATTTCCTATTTCATCTAATCCCCTTAGTCTTCTACCTTTACTAGGTTCAAGGAATAGAATAGTGTGAAGATACCTGACAAAATTTCTCTAAAGAGGCAGCTGGCACCATCGTTGGGAAAATTCATTTAAGAAAATAATTGTATGTGTTGTATGGTACATCTTCCAGCAGCTTACTCAACAGCTGAGGTAATAAGTACTACCCATCCATTCTCTGCTAACCCTATTCAACTCTATCTAAATTAGTTAAATTGATAGTTAATTTTAATTTATTTAGCAAAGAAGAGAAGTTTAACTATTGTGTATTGCGCACATACTGTAAACCAACGTACAGCATGTGTTAATAGATTTATACATGTTATCTTTTTTAACCTTTCCAACAGACTTGATCATTTGTCAACACCTGCACATATTCCCCTGTATGTGCTTTTGAAAGCCATCACAACCATTTTCAAAGGCTTTAAAATCCCCAACTTTAAAAAAAAAAGAGAAAGGATATGAATCTAAAATTTAGAAAGGTTAAGATGGACAAGGCCACCTAGGTAATAAGAAGTGGGACTAGCATTTAAACCCTAGCCAGCCTGAGTCCCGGTCTCCCTGGTTCTCAAACTTTCCTTTTCTCTCAGTTTTATTGAGACATAATTGACGTAAAACATTGTATTAGTTTAAGGTATACCTAATGGTGTGATATTTGTATATATTGTAAAATTATTACTTGTTAACATCTACAATCTCACATTGTTGCAATTTGCTTTTTTGTGATGAGAGCTTTTTTTTTGGACATCTTTATTGGAGTATAATTGCTTTACAATGGTGCTGTATAACAAAGTGAATCAGCTATATGTATACATACATCCCCATATCCCTTCCCTCCTGCGTCTCCCTCCTACACTCCCTATCCCACCCCTAGTCTAGGTGGTCACAAAGCACTGAGCTGATCTCCCTGTACTATATGGCTGCTTCCCACTAGCTAGCTATTCTACATTTGGTAGTGTATATATGTCAATGCCACTCTCTCACTTCATCCCAGCTTACCCTTCCCCCTCCCCTTGTCCTCAAGTCCATTCTCTATGTCTGCGTCTTTATTCCTGTCCTGCCCCTAGGTTCTTCAGAACAGTTTCTTTTTTTTTTTTTTAGATTCCATATATATGTGTTAGCATACGGTATTTGTTTTTCTCTTTCTGACTTCACTCTGTATGACAGTCTCTAGGTCCATCAAGTATACAATATAGTATCATTAACTATAGTAACAATGCCATACATAATATCCTTGGGACTTATTTATTTTATAACTGGAAGTTTGTCCCTTTTGACCACTCTCCGCCCCACCCTGCAACCCCTGCCACTGGCAGCCACCCATCTGTTCTGTTTCTATGAGTTTGGTTTTTGTGCATTTGAATTACCTCAGGATCTTGTGAAAATACATATTTTGACTCAGTAGTGCTATGTGTCAAAGGTGAGGCCAGATTCCAGGGCCATATCTTAAGTATAGATACTAAAGCACTATGGTTCTAAACCACTACATGGGACTTAAGAATAGAAAATTGAATCTGTGCCAATGACTGTAACAGATGTTTGTTAGCTCTGCAGGTTCTGGACCCAGGTCTAGTTTATACATGAAATTTTTCCTTGGCCTGACATTGTACATTTTATTCCCTGAATTTTCAGATTTTTAAAACAAAATTTAGGTCTTTTTTAAGCATTAAACTCTCAGCAAAATATGATCCACATCATATTCTTCCCCTCTCCTAGAAAATAGTGTCCACATACAAGACAAGTTGGAGAATTAAAAAAAAAGGTGATGAGGCAAGCAATTCCATGGCTAGTTATATAACCAAAGAAGATGAAAACATGAATTCCAAAAGATACATGCATGCCAGTGTTCATAGCAGCATTATTTACAATAGACAAGAGATGGAGGCAATCTAAGTGTCCATCAACAGATGAATGGATAAAGATTTTATATATATATATATATATATATATATATATATACACACACACACATATATATGTATGTATATATATGTTTATACATATACATATATAAATATATATATAATGGAATATTACTCAGCCGTAAAAAAGATGAAATTCTGGAAATTCTCCCATTTGCAACAATGTGGATGGGCCTAGAGAGCACTATTTTTAGTGAAATAAGTCAAACAGAGAAAAACAAATACTCTGTAATCACTTATATGTGGAATCTAAAAAATGAAACAGTGACATGTATATAAAAAACAGAAACAGACTTACAGATATAGAAAACAAACTACTGGACAATAGCTGGACCAGCCGGGGCCCTGCAGGAACCGAATTGGCAGCCAGCGGTGGACCCTCTCTAGAACCAAGTCTATCGAGAGATTATCCATTCTGTCCAGTCAATGCCATGGATAAGCATCCCCACAGTCTCAGTGTTCCTGCTAGAGTATTGCTGAGGGAATGAGAATCTTATTGATCTTCTTTAAAAAAACCAACTTCTGCAGAGAGCAGACAGCAGTAACAAGAAATACAGTCCTTCAGCATGCGGAACAAAAACCACATTCACAGAAACATAGGCAAGATGAAAAGGCAGAGGGCTATGTACCAGATGAAGGAACAAGATAAAACCCCAGAAAAATAACTGAATGAAGTGGAGATAGGCAACCTTCCAGAAAAAGAATTCAGAATAATTATAGTGAAGATGATCCAGGACCTTGGAAAAAGACTGGAAGCAAAGATCGAGAAGATGCAAGAAATGTTTAACAAAGACCTAGAAGAATTAAAGAACAAACAAACAGAGATGAACAATACAATAACTGAAATGAAAAACTACACTAGAAGGAATCAATAGCAGAATAACTGAGGCAGAAGAACAGATAAGTGACTAGAAGACAGAATGGTGGAATTCACTGCTGCAGAACAGAATAAAGAAAAAAGAATAAAAAGAAATGAAGACAGCCTAAGAGACCTCTGGGACAACATTAAATGCAACAACATTCACATTATAGGGGTCCCAGAAGGAGAAGAGAGAGTGAAAGGACCAGAGAAAATATTTGAAGAGATTATAGTTGAAAACATCCCTAGCATGGGAAAGGAAATAGCCACCCAAGTCCAGGAAACACAGAGAGTCCCATACAGAATAAACCCAAGGAGAAACACGCCAAGACACATAGTCATCAAATTGGCAAAAATTAAAGACAAAGAAAAATTATTGAAAGCAGCAAGGGAAAAAGGACCAATAACATACAAGGGAACTCCCATAATGTTAACAGCTGATTTCTCAGGGGAAACTCTAAAAGCCAGAAGGGAGTGGCATGATATACTTAAAGTGATGAAAGGGGGGCTTCCCTAGTGGCGCAGTGGTTGACAGTCTGCCTGCCGATGCAGGGGACATGGATTAGTGCCCTGGTCCGGGAAGATCCCACATGCTGTGGAGCAGCTGGGCCCGTGAGCCATGGCCGCTGAGTCTGTGCGTCCGGAGCCTGTGCTCTGCAACGGGAGATGCCATAACAGTGAGAGGCCATGTACTGCAAAAAAAAAACTAAAAAATGATGAAAGGGAAGAACGTATAACCAAGATTACTCTACCCGGCAAGGGTCTCATTCAGATTCGATGGAGAAATCAAAAGCTTTACAGACGAACAAAAGCTAAGAGAATTTGGCACCACCAAGCCAGCTCTACAACAAATGCTAAAGGAACTTCTCTAAGTAGGAAACACAAGAGAAGAAAAGGACCTACAAAAACAAACCCAAAACAATTAAGAAAATGGTCATAGGAACATACATATCGATAATTACTTTAAACGTGAATGGATTAAATGGTCCAACCAAAAGACACAGGCTTGCTGAATGGATACAAAAACAAGACCCATATATATGCAGTCTTCAAGAAACCCACTTCAGAACTAGAGACACATTCAGACTGAAAGTGAAGGGATGGAAAAAAATATTCCATGCAAATGGAAATCAAAACAAAGCTGGAGTAGCAATACCCATATCAGATAAAATAGACCTTAAAATAAATAATGTTACCAGAGACAAGGAAGGATACTACATAATGACCAGGGGATCAATCCAAGAAGATGATATAACAATTATAAATAAATATGCACTCAACATAGGAACACCACAATACATAAGGCAACTGCTAACAGCTATAAAAGAGGAAATCGACAGTAACACAATAATAGTGGGGGACTTTAACACCTCACTTGCACCAATGGACAGATCATCCAAAATGAAATTAATAAGGAAACAGAGCCTTAAATGACACAATAGACCAAAAAACTTAATTGATATTTATAGGACATTCCATCCAAAAACAGCAGATTACACTTTCTTCTCAAGTGCTCACAGAACATTATCCAGGATAGATCACGTCGTGGGTCACAAATCAAGCCTCAGTAAATTTAAGAAAATTGAAATCATATCAAGCATCTTTTCTGACCACAGCTCTATGAGATTAGAAATGAATTACTGGGGGTAAAAAACACAAACACATGGAGGCTAAACAATACGTTACTAAATAACCAAGAGATCGCTGAAGAAATCAAACAGGATATCAAAAAATACCTAGAGACAAATGACAATGAAAACATGATGATCCAAAACTTATGGGATGCAGCAAAAGCAGTTCTAAGAGGAAGTTTATAGCTATACAAGCCTACCTCAAGAAACAAGAGAAATCTCAAGTAAACAATCTAATCTTACATCTAAAGGAACTAGAGAAAGAAGAACAAACAAAACCCAAAGTTAGCCAGAGGAAAGAAATAAAGATCAGAGCAGAAATAGATGAAATAGAAACAAAGAAAACAATAGCAAAGATCAATAAAACTAAAAGCTGGTTCTTTGAGAAGATAAACAAAATTGATAAACCATTAGCCAGACTCATCAAGAAAAAGAGGGAGAGGACTCATCAATAAAATTAGAAATGAAAAAGGAGAAGTTACAACAGACATCGCAGAAATACAAAGGATCCCATGAGACTACTACAAGCAACTGTATACCAGTAAAATGGACAACCTGGAAGAAATGGACAAATTCTTAGAAAGGTATAACCTTCTAAGACTGAACTAGGAAGAACTAGAAAATATGAACAGACCAATCACAAGTAATGAAATTGAAACTATGATTAAAAGTCTTCCAACAAACAAAAATCCAGGACCAGATGGCTTCACAGGTGAATTCTATCAAACATTTAGAGAAGAGCTAACACCCAACCTTCTCAAACTCTTCCACAAAATTGCAGAGGAAGGAACACTTCCAAACTCATTCTATGAGGCCACCATCACCCTGATACCAAAATCAGACAAAGATACTACAAAAAAATTACAAACCAATATCACTGATGAATATAGATGCGAAAATCCTCAACAAAATACTATCAAACAGAATCCAACAACACATTAAAAGAATCATACACCATGACCAAGTGGGATTTATCCCAGGGATGCAAAGATTCTTCATTATACACAAATCAACCAATGTGATACATCGTGTTAACAAATTGAAGAATAAAAACCATTTGATCATCTCAATAGATGCAGAAAAAGCTTTTGACAAAATTCAACACCCATTTATGATAAAACTCTCCAGAAAGTGGGCAT
>NW_006777380.1:963681-1018832 GCF_000442215.2 Lipotes vexillifer | reverse complement strand
AAAAGGAATACAAATTGGAAAAGAAGAAGTAATACAGTCACTGTTTGCAGATGACATGATACTATACATAGAGAATCCTAAAGATGCCACCAGAAAACTACTAGAGCTAATCAATGAATTTGGTAAAGTTGCAGGATACAAAATTAATGCACAGAAATCTCTTGCAGTCCTATACACTAATGATGAACAATCTGAAAGAGAAAGTAAGGAAACACTCCCATTTACCATTGCAACAAAAAGAATAAAATACCTAGGGATAAACCTACCAAGGGAGACAAAAGACCTGTATGCAGAAAACTATAAGACACTGATGAAAGAAATTAAAGATGATACAGATGGAGAGATATACCATGTTCTTGGATTGGAGGAATCAATATTGTGAAAATGACTATACTACCCAAATAAATCTACAGATTCAATGCAATTCCTATCAAATTACTAATGGCATTTTTTATGGAAGTAGAACAAAAAATCTTAAAATTTGTATGGAGACACAAAAGACCCCGAATAGCCAAAGCAGTTTTGAGGGAAAAAAACGTAGCTAGAGGAACCAGACTCCCTGACTTCAGACTATACTATAAAGCTACTCCGGAAGCAGGAAGTAGGGCTTCCCTGGTGACGCAGTTGTTAACAATCCGACTGCCAATGCAGGGAACATGGGTTCAAGCCCTGGTCTGGGAGGATCCCACATGCCACGGAACAACTAGGCCCCTGTGCCACACTACTGAGCTTGCGCTCTGGAGCCCGTGAGCCACAACTGCTGAAACCTGTGGGCCTAGAGCCCGTGCTCTGCAATGAGAAGCCACCACAATGAGAAGCCCATGCACCGCAATGAAGAGTAGCCCCTGTTCGCCCCAACTAGAGAGAGCCCGTGTGCATCAATGAAGACCCAACGCAGCCAAAAATAAATAAATTTATTAAAAAAAAAAGAAAAAAAAGCTACAGTAATCAAGACAATATGGTACTGGCACAAAAACAGAAACATAGATCAATGGAACAAAATAGAAAGCCCAGAGATAAACCCACGCACCTATGGTCAACTAATCTATGAAAAAGAAGGCAAGGATATACAATGGAGAAAAGACAGTCTCTTCAATAAGTGGGGCTGGGAAAACTGGGCAGCTACATGTAAAATAATGAAATTAGAACACTCCCTAACACCATACACAAAAATAAACACAAAATGGATTAGAGACCTAAATGTAAGACCGGGCACTATCAAACTCTTAGAGGAAAACATAGGAAGAACACTCTTTGACATAAATCACAGCAATATCTTTTTTGAGCCACCTCCTAGAGTAATGGAAATAAAAACAAAAATAAACAAATGGGACCTAATGAAACTTCAAAGCTTTTGCATAGCAAAGGAAACCATAAACAAGACGAAAAGACAACCCTCAGAATGGGAGAAAATATTTGCAAATGAATCAATGAACAAAGGATTAATCTCCAAAATATATAAACAGCTCATGCAGCTCAATATTAAAAAAGCAGACAACCCAATCCAAAAATGGGCAGAAGACCTAAATAGACATTCCTCCAAAGAAGACATACAGATAGCCAAGAAGCACATGAAAAGCTGCTCAACATCACTAATTATTTGAGAAATGCAAATCAAAACTACAATGAGGTATCACCTGACACCAGTTAAAATGGGCATCATCAGAAAATCTACAAACAACAAATGCTGGAGAGGGTGTGGAGAAAAGGGAACCTCTTGCACTGTTGGTGGGAATGTAAATCGATACAGCCACTATGGAGAACAGTATGGAGGTTGCTTTAAAAACTGAAAATAGAATTACCATATGACCCCGGAATCCCACTACTGGGCATATACCCAGAGAAAATCATAATTCAAAAAAACACATGCACCCCAATTTTCATTGCAGCACTATTTACAATAGCCAGGTCATGGAAGCAACCTCCGTGCCCATCGACAGACGAATGGATAAAGAAGATGTGGTATATATATATGCAATGGAATATTACTCAGCCATAAAAAGGAACGAAATTGGGTCTTTTGTTGAGACGTGGATGGATCTAAAGACTGTCATACAGAGTGAAGTAAGTCAGAAAGAAAAACAAATATCGTATATTAACACATATATGTGGAACCTAGAAAAATGGTACAGATGAACCGGTTTGCAGGGCAGAAATAGAGACACAGATGTAGAGAACAAACATATGGACACCAAGCGGGGAAAGCGGTGGGGGGGTGGTGGTGGTGGTGGGATGAATTGGGAGATTGGGATTGACATGTATACACTGATGTGTATAAAATTGATGACTAATAAGAACCTGCTGTATATTAAAAAAAAAGAAAATAAACTAGTGGATACCAGTGTGGAGAAGGAATAGGGGAAGGGTAAGATAGGGATATGGAATTAAGTGATACAAACTACTATGTTTAGAACAGATAAGCAACAAGGATATATTGCATGGCACAAGGGTTTATAGCCATTATTCTGTAATAACTTAAAAGGAATATGATCTATAAAAATACTGAATCACTATGCTGTATACCTGAAGCTCATATAATGTTGTAAATCAACTATATTTCATTAAAAGAAAAAAACTCCAATAGAAAAGATGATCAGAGAACCAGCAGTGAGCTATGTCACTAAACTGATGTTTACAAGATTTAACAAGGACAAGGAAGGCAAATGCACCCCCCCCCTCCAGTTTTCTTCTTGCAGTTACTCCAAAATGCCTGCCTCTTTCATACCTCCATGCCCTTTTATCTGTTCCGTTTTTGGGCTGTTTTTTCCTCACATCACACAGTGGGTTTCATCTTTCAGTTTTCCGCTCAAAATCACCCCCTAAGAAATGATCATCTTACCTAAAATAGATCCCCCATTTTTATTTCACCCCTCAAGCTACCCCATAACCTCCATAAACGTAGGAGCTCACTTCTTCCTTATTCACCAGTATCAATCACTGTCAGTGATTAGTGAATGCATGCCTCGTGGTACAGGGCCATACATCATAAATATTTGTTAAAAGCATAAATTAAAGCTGAGCAGGAGGAGACTAAGAAAATGTCAATGATTTGATAATTAGTAAATTATTAATGCCCTTAGATAAAGAATGTTTTAAGTCAGGTGGTGGAAGTTAAAAAATACTTTGAAGGAAATTAAGTCTACTCTTTGAAAACTGGCCATGACAGGAAAAAAAACCTTATTAGGAAAGAGCCTGGAAGCAGGTGAGTTGGAGGCTTATTTTAGGATCTTATATATTTGAATGTTTCAGTGAAGAAAAGAGAAAGGGTCGCCTGCATGAGCTAAGTTAAAAATGCAACAGACAAAAGAGTTAAACCATCAAATTAATAGCAAAACTGAACTCCAGTAATTTAAATGAAAACCTAAACCCATAATGCAAGAAGACCACCAATCACATAGATAGAATGCTGATTCACAAACTGAAAAATCACAGATTCTGATACATAGTCATTTAAAGATCTTTAAGCATATAAGCTAGTCATTCAATGAACCTATACTATTACCAAGCTATAATTTGCATTCCCTTTTCGTTGTTATTCTTGGATCTTTCTTTTAAGGCTCACATATTACCACATCAGAATCAGAATAAGAGGTAATTGTATGTTTGAGAGGGGTTCTTAAAAGAGAGACACTGGATCTCTGTGTCTTTAATACCTACTTCACTGACAGCCTGATGGGAAATGGTGTGAAAACCCAAATCTGTCTGCACCAACTGAGGAGTGTAGCATTTGTACTGATGATTATCCCTCTACATGAGCTTTTGAAAGCTACTGCAAGCATTTTTCAAGGAGAATCACCTGACTTCAAAGCACAGTGAATATATTTCTTTGTGAAAAAAAGGAAAAAGCAATTCAGTCCCAATCAAATTTGAACAGAGTAGAAAAAAATTAAAAGAATATTTCAAAATTCATTCTACTCTGTAATTTAGTTACTAGACATTGTATAGTTTTGTTTATTATCTATTAATTAAGATGTTCATGCTACCTATTTCCAAAAATATTTGAAGTGCCTTCTGGATTAAAATAAGTTTGAACACTTACAAAATAAAGCAGAACAGGTTCCATCTTAAGATAACATCATTTTAAAAAATACATAGCAGTTTTGAATTATTACTCATTTATAATTAAATATGTTATGTTTCTTCCTCCATATAAATGATAGACACCTTGAAATAAAAGATTAGACTCTCCAAGATTATATTCTATGCGTGTAGTCCCCCAAAGTAGATTCTGCAATGTATTTATATTATTGTAAAATTCATTAAAAATCAAAATTAGTAATATAAAATAAGTAATGGACTCAATAGTCAAAAGACCATATCAATACTAACTATAGCTAAATTTTATGGACTGAAGTTCTAAGGTACTCTTCTGAGTTACATGTATTAACTCATTTAATTTTTATAGCAATCATATGCTGTGAGTACTAATTTTATTCCCGTTTACAGATAAGAAAAATGGGATTAAAAACAGTTAAATAACTTCTAGTTTACATGGCTAAGAAGTGAACAAGCTAGAAATTCAAAACGAGGTGCTCAGGCTTCAGAGCCCACATGACTAACTATGTATGGACGAAGTTTGCAATCCACATGGAGCCAGCATGGCATAAATAAACATGAGCTTTTTATTCTCCTCAAAGCTCTATGAGATATGTGATATTATCTCATCTTACAAATGAAGAAATTGGGACTAAGAGTCAGGTTCAATACAATCTATGAGCACTGACAATCTCTCAAAGGCTCAATTTCCTCATTTGTAAAATGGGTTGATATCAAGTACCTCTTAGAGTTTGGAGGGAGAATTAAAAGAAAGCATATATGTAAGGGGTTTAGCAAGTAACAGATTCTACATACATGGTCTTTTATTGAAGGTGTTATCTAAACGTCTCCCTGGGAAGGTCTTTCTCAAGGACCTGAGAGACATCCCTTTGAAATGTAATCATCAAGAAAGACAAAGGCCCTATCTCCCAGCCTCTATGAGAGAGTAAAAGCATAACGTGCATAATTGCCAATTAGGAAACACAGATGGCTAAAGAACATTGAACAACCTCCCCAAAAATTCCTCTAGTACTTTTCCAATAATTAACTTTAGGGCTTAAAAACTCTTCCACCTTTTCTTTCAATGAAGTTATGCTCAACCTCTTTCCTCTATGGCAAAAGTCTTGAATAAAATCTTCCTTGCCTGTTTAAAATCAATCAATCAAACGAAGTGTTTTCCACAATTAAATAACAGTCTACATTGAAAGCATTTAGTCTAAATCTACTTTATCAATATAATGATTATGTGCAAAGGGGATACTGCAGATAGATATATGTTTGTGTGTGTGTGGGTGTAGTGGATTTAAATTAAATTATTGCCCCATTCCACAATTCTTCATTGGAGAATTGGGATTTTCATCCTTTAACAACAATAAGGAAAGATTATGCAAAATGTGATTGATATCTATGTGCCAGTTTTATGACCAAGAGAAGGTCAGCAGCTCCTTTTTATCAGCTAAATTCCATGCAAAATGCATTATTGCAGACACAATATCCAAGAATGAGATACAACAGATGATTATTTTGAAAATAACAGCATTAAACTACACTCGACTTTTCTTTAAATTTTCACCAGTTTCATTAACTATAAAATGACTTGTGCTTTGAATCTGGCACTCTCATCTCAAGCTCATTAATAAACTGCTTTTATTTCTTGTAAAATTCATGTCAAACTGATTAAACCAGGACATAAGACCAACAGTGCAGAATAGAATTGACGTCATTTTGTCAGATGGTCTCCTTGCCTGGAATGAGAAAACAGCCTGAGCCATGTATTCCAAATTTGGGATGTGTTTCGTTAGCCAGCCTAAGGACCACACAATAATATAAGTATTCTGTTTAAAAAGTTTACATTTTTCATTGGCTAAACTCTATTTAGAATAAGTAGTTGTTTCTGCCAGTCTTCTTGTTTCTCCTTTCCCATCTGCCATTTCTGTTATTAAAAATAAGTGAAAATAGATAAAGCTATCATTTGTGCTTACTGCAGCTCTTCTCCTCATTCTGGAAATGCTGTGTTAAACTTCTAATTTTCCTTTGGCTTGCTTTATTTTAATAATACACTGAGAATTCTAAGTTCTTATGGCAAATACTATTTTTCCCATGATGAGTCATCAGGTGGGTGTTATTCAAACCAGCACATCAGTGTACAAAAGTTACCAAATAGAAGTATATTCTTAAACATTTAATAAGATTTTTTTTGAAGACCTGTTGAATGGGGGCCTTTCCAAGAGTCTCTGTAGGACTCAATAAATATACTCAAAGAGAGAATACATGGTGGAAGTGAGAACTTGACCTGTGATTCTTTAAGATGTGGTACACTTAGCATCTAAAGGATATAGAGATCTTTAAACAGCAACCACCACAGACTAAGAAGATGTGGCTTGAGACCAGGGCAGAGGCATAGCTAGGCTTTAGGAGCCCGAAAGTTGTACAATTTTATACATAATTGCTAGACTCCTTCTAGGGTGTTGGAAAAGATCCAATAAAAGTGAGAGGCCTTAGTGGAAGTTTCATTAGTTTCACTGTGAATATTAGGTGGGCAAAAGTAGGTGAAGGGGATGGTAATTGTGCCAAACCTATATAAATTAATATCCCAAATTATGATTACTAGATTTTAAATATTCCCATCACCTCATGCTCAAAATTAAAACTGTCACAGGGCAGACAGCAGAAGTAAGAAGAACTACAATCCTGCAGCCTGTGAAACAAAAACCACATTCACAGAAAGATAGACAAGATGAAAAGGCAGAGGGCTATGTACCAGATGAAGGAACAAGATAAAACCCCAGAAAAACAACTAAATGAAGTGGAGATAGGCAACCTTCTGGAAAAAAAATTCAGAATAATGATAACGAAGATGATCCAGGACCTCAGAAAAGACTGGAGGCAAAGATCAAGAAGATGAAAGAACTGTTTAACAAAGACCTAGAATAATTAAAGAACAAACAAACAGAGATGAACAACACAATAACTGAAATGAAAAATACACTAGAAGGAATCAATAGCAGAATAACTGAGTCAGAAGAACGGATAAATGACCTGAAAGACAGAACGGTGGAATTCACGGCTGCAGAACAGAATAAAGAGAAAGGAATGAAAAGACATGACGACAGCCTAAGAGACCTCTGGGACATCATTAAACACAACAACATTCACATTATAGGGGTCCCAGAAGGAGAAGAGAGAGAGAAAGGACCAGAGAAAATATTTGAAGAGATTATAGTTGAAAAATTCCCTAACGTGGGAAAGGAAATAGCCACCCAAGTCCAGGAAGTGCAGAGAGTCCCATACAGGATAAACCCAAGGAGAAACACGCTGAGACACATAGTCATCAAATTGGCAAAAATTAAAGACAAAGAAAAATTATTGAAAGCAGCAAGGGAAAAACAACCAATAACATACAAGGGAACTCCCATAATGTTAACAGCTGATTTCTCAGGAGAAACTCTAAAAACCAGAAGGGAGTGGCATTATATACATAAAGTGATGAAAGGGAAGAACCTACAACCAAGATTACTCTACCCAGCAAGGGTCTCATTCAGATTCGATGGAGAAATCAAAAGCTTTACAGACAAACAAAAGCTATGAGAATTCGGCACCACCAAACCAGCTCTACAACAAATGCTAAAGGAACTTCTCTAAGTGGGAAACACAAGAGAAGAAAAGAATCTACTAAAACAAACCCAAAACAATTAAGAAAATGGTCATAGGAACATACATATCGATAATTACTTTAAACGTGAATGGATTAAATGGTCCAACCAAAAGACACAGGCTTGCTGAATGGATACAAAAACAAGACCCATATATATGCAGTCTACAAGAGACCCACTTCAGAACTAGAGACACATTCAGACTGAAAGTGAAGGGATGGAAAAAAATATTCCATGCAAATGGAAATCAAAACAAAGCTGGAGTAGCAATACCCATATCAGATAAAATAGACTTTAAAATAAAGAATGTTACAAGAGACAAGGAAGGACACTACATAATGATCAAGGGATCAATCGAAGAAGGAGATATAACAATTATAAATATATATGCACCCAACATAGGAGCACCTCAATGCATAAGGCAACTGCTAACAGCTATAAAAGAGGAAATGAACAGTAACACGATAATAGTGGGGGACCTTAATACCTCACTTACACCAATGAACAGATCATCCAAACAGAAAAATAACAAAGAAATGGAAGCTTTAAATGAAACAATAGACTAGATAGATTTAATCAATTTTTATAGGACATTCCATCCAAAATAACAGATTGCACTTTCTTCTCAAATGCGCATGGAACATTCTCCAGGGCAGATCACATCTTGGGTCACAAATCAAGCCTCAGTAAATTTAAGAAAATTGATATCATATCAAGCATCTTTTCTGACCACAATGTTATGGGATTAGAAGTGAATTACAGGGAAAAAAACATAAGAAACACAAACACATGGAGGCTAAACAGTACATTCCTAAATGACCAAGAGATCACTGAAGAAATCAAAGAGGAAATAAAAAAATACCTAGAGACAAATGACAATGAAAACACGACGATCCAAAACCTATGGGATGCAGCAAAAGGAGTTCTATGAGGGAAGTTTATAGCTACAAGCCTAGCTCAAGAAACAAGAAAAATCTCAAGTAAACAATTTAGCTTTACACCTAAAGGAACTAGAGAAAGAAGAACCAACAAAACCCAAAGTTAGCAGAAGGAAAGAAATCATAAAGATCAGAGCAGAAATAAATGAAATAGAAACAAAGAAAACAATAGCAAAGATCAATAAAACTAAAAGCTGGTTCTTTGAGAAGATAAACAAAATTGATAAACCATTAGCCAGACTCATCAAGAAAAAGAGGGAGAGGACTCATCAATAAAATTAGAAACGAAAAAGGAGAAGTTACAACAGACATCGCAGAAATACAAAGGATCCCATGAGACTACTACAAGCAACTGTATGCCAGTAAAATGGACAACCTGGAAGAAATGGACAAATTCTTAGAAAGGTATAACCTTCCAAGACTGAACTAGGAAGAACTAGAAAATATGAACAGACCAATCACAAGTAATGAAATTGAAACTATGATTAAAAGTCTTCCAACAAACAAAAATCCAGGACCAGATGGCTTCACAGGTGAATTCTATCAAACATTTAGAGAAGAGCTAACACCCAACCTTCTCAAACTCTTCCACAAAATTGCAGAGGAAGGAACACTTCCAAACTCATTCTATGAGGCCACCATCACCCTGATACCAAAATCAGACAAAGATACTACAAAAAAAGAAAATTACAAACCAATATCACTGATGAATATAGATGCGAAAATCCTCAACAAAATACTATCAAACAGAATCCAACAACACATTAAAAGAATCATACACCATGACCAAGTGGGATTTATCCCAGGGATGCAAAGATTCTTCAATATACACAAATCAACCAATGTGATACATCATATTAACAAATTGAAGAATAAAAACCATATGATCATCTCAATAGATGCAGAAAAAGCTTTTGACAAAATTCAACACCCATTTATGATAAAACTCTCCAGAAAGTGGGCATAGAGGGAACCTACCTCAACATAATAAAGGTCATATATGACAAACCCACAACAAACATCATTCTCAATGGTGAAAAACTGAAAGCATTTCCTCTAAGATCAGGAGAAAGACAAGGATATCCACTCTCACCACTATTATTCAACATAGTTTTGGAAGTCCTAGCCACGGCAATCAGAGAAGAAAAAGAAACAAATGGAATACAAATTGGAAAAGAAGAAGTAAAACTGTCACTTTGCAGATGACATGATACTATACATAGAGAATCCTAAAGATGCCACCAGATGACTACCAGAGCTAATCAATGAATCTGGTAAAGTCGCAGGATACAAAATTAATGCACAGAAATCTCTTGCATTCCTATACACTGATGATGAACAATCTGAAAGAGAAAGTAAGGAAACACTCCCATTTACCATTGCAACAAAAAGAATAAAATACCTAGGGATAAACCTACCAAGGGAGACAAAAGACCTGTATGCAGAAAACTGTAAGACACTGTTGAAAGAAATTAAAGATGATACCAGCAGATGGAGAGATATACCATGTTCTTGGATTGGAAGAATCAATATTGTGAAAATGACTATACTACCCAAAGAAATCTACAGATTCAATGCAATCCCTGTCAAATTAGCAATGGCCTTTTTTACGGAACTAGAACCAAAAATCTTAAAATTTGTATGGAGACACAAAAGACTCCGAATAGCCAAAGCAGTCTTGAGGGAAAAAAATGGAGCTGGAGGAATCAGACTCCCTGACTTCAGACTATACTACAAAGCTACAGTAATCAAGACAATATGGTACTGGCACAAAAACAGAAATATAGATCAATGGAACAGATTAGAAAGCCCAGAGATAAACCCATGCACCTAGGGTCAACTAATCTATGACAAAGGAGGCAAGGATATACAATGGAGAAAAGATAGTCTCTTCAATAAGTAGTGCTGGGAAAACTGGACAGCTAGATGTAAAAGAATGAAATTAGAACACTCCCTAACACCATACACAAAAATAAACTCAAAGTGGGTTAGAGACCTAAATGTAAGACTGGACACTATAAAACTCTTAGAGGAAAACATAGGAAGAACACTCTTTGACATAAATCACAGCAAGAATTTTTTGATCCACCTCCTAGAATAATGGAAAAATAATCAAATGAGACCTAATGAATCTTCAAATCTTTTGCAAAGCAAAGGAAACTACAAACAAGATGAAAAGACAGCCCTCAGAATGGGAAAAAATATTTGCAAATTAATCAACAGACAAAGGATTAATCTCCAAAATATATAAACAGCTCATGCAGTTCAATATTAAAAAAACAAGCAACCCACTCCAAAAATGGGCAGAAGACCTAGATAGACATTTCTCCAAAGAGGACATACAGATGGCCAAGAAGCACATGAAAAGCTGCTCAACATCACTAATTATTTGAGAAATGCAAATCAAAACTACAATGAGGTATCACCTCACACCAGTTTAGAATGGGCATCTTCAGAAAATCTACAAACAACAAATGCTGGAGAGGGTATTGAGAAAAGGGAACCCTCTTGCACTGTTGGTGGGAATGTAAATTGATACAGCCACTGTGGAGAACAGTACGGAGGTTCCTTAAAAAACTAAAAATAGAATTACCATATGACCCCGGAATCCCACTACTGGGCATATACCCAGAGAAAACCATAATTCAAAAAGACACATGCACCCCATTGTTCATTGCTGCGCTATTTACAATAACCAGGTCATGGAAGCAACCTAAATGCCCATCGAGAGATGAATGGAAAGAAGATGAGGTGTATATATATATATAGAATGGAACATTACTCAACCATAAAAAGGAACGAAACTGGGTCATTTTTAGAGACGTGGATGAATCTAGAGACTGTCATACAGAGTGAAGTAAGTTCAAAAGAGAAAAACAAATATCGTATATTAACGCATGTATGTGGAACCTAGAAAAATGGTACAGATGAACCGGTTTGCAGGGCAGAAATAGAGACACAGATGTAGAGAACAAATGTGTGGACACCAAGCGGGGAAAGCAGTGGTGGGTGGTGGTGGTGGTGTGATGAATTGGGAGATTGGGATTGACATGTATACACTGATGTGTGTAAAATTGATGACTAATAAGAACCTGCTGTATAAATAATAAATAAAATAAAATTCAAAAAAAATTAAAACTGTCTAAACCTTGGTAAAGATTAAAATTTTGGATCGCAATATTTTCATATATTCACTAGGACTCAAGCCTCTGAATGCAGTACAATGATTTCATATATGTATGTATGTATGCATTTATTCATATATACATACATACCAACAGTGCTAACATTAGCACTTAGTAGTTTCAAGGCACTGTCAAAGACCCTACCAAATTATTTCATCTAATTCTCTCAGCAATAGGTGAAGAAACATGATTTTTTAAAAAATTTTATTGTTGAGAAATTAAGACAAACAATTTAGGTAATTTGCCTATGGTCACCAATGATTCAATAGTAAACACTGTCTGTCTAATGTCAAAGTATGGCCATCCCTTCTCTGGCCCAAAAGACAATACTGTTTCTGTAGTATAGAGTGAATAAAGAAACTAAAAGCAGACCTTGATAGACATTCCTAGTTGTGTGGAAAGCTCAAAACGTGTGATAGTAGTGAACCTTGTAAGACTTTTAGAACAAAATCGAATCCATTAATAGCTGTCTATTTACCAATGTATCTTAAGAGATACCCCACCCCACCCCAAACTGGGATGTAACCTTGGAAACCAAGCGCTATGGATTTAAACAAGTGAAATGATAAACTATCAAATATTCCCTAAGAGATAATTCTTAGGTAGAAAGTAGATTATTTGTCAGACTGAACAATTCATACGTGGAATTTAAGTGAATTCTCGCAGACTGGGTTGTAAGATCAGCTTCACTAACAGTTCATTTTCAAGGACTTTCAGAAGTGTTCAGAGTCCATCTAGGCCCAAGTACTTGAGACTGGGTCTTCACAGGGTTCATACACTGATCATCATGCCCATAGCAGAAGCACCAGGGAGATCCAGTACTGGTTAGATCCACGCTAGAATCCTGCACACTGCCACAGGGGCAGACCACAGGTAGAGGATTGAGGGCTCTATGTATATGCAAGCAAGGAAGCAAAATGGGCACAAAAAAATAGTGGAAAAGATCTCCTTTCTCTCCCAGAATAGACCCAGACATTTCCCAAAGACCCCTTGGTGTTCTAGTTTACCAGAGAATAGAGGTGTCTTGGGGAGAAAAGGTGTGTGTGTAGGGACTAGAACAAGGTTCAGACATGCTGTTAGAGTTCTAGGAAAATATATGCCCAAATGAGTTAAAATCTGGGTATTAGTATTAAACATTTTTTATCAGAATGGTATTTTTTAAAATAAAAATTTCAGTACTTTTCATCTATCAGATTATGGTGTAGTCAGAATAAATATGTTCTCAGTATTATTTCTGTAATTTGTACATAGCTTTTACATAAAGCACATTATAGAGCATTTCTTGGTTTCTTTGTTTTAACTCTCACTGGAATTCCTTGAGGGCAGTGATCACAATTCCTTCTTATTTATAGCCCTTATGTGCTTCACACATAAACGTTCAGTGTGTACTTGTTGAGTTGCAGATAAGAAACTGAGGCACAGTGAGATTTAAGTAAGTTATTTGGGACAGAAAATTAGAACTTTTTGAACAAAGCTTATGACCTCTTGGCCTGGGCTCTTGTAATAACCTGCAGAAAGAGCTGGGTATCCTCTGGGGGTAGTCTGATATCACTGAGAAGTGCTAAAGTTCTCTAAGGTATCTAGCATTATCAAATGTGGAAAAACTATGTGTAGTATTATATTCTATGTAATTTTGTTTTGCTGCAAACCCTACAACTTTCTGTATGTATGCTTAATCTATGGTTGGTTTTGTATCATTTGATTGGATTTGTTCATTGGCTTTTATTCTTCCTGGATTACTCCATTTTATTAAATGCATTTTCCAGGCTCTGATCCCTTCCAGTCTGCCCCCAATTCATTAATGGCAATGTGGCACAGTATATATGCCCCATCTGCAGGCCCATTTTTGTCGACCTAATGGAGTGGCTCATTAGAACTGTTGATTTTCCTTAATATTCACAACTGAATCCGATGAAGGCAAGTAATGCTAAATTGTCCATTTCCCCAGGCTGAGTCAATAGTGCTGCTGCCATATTACAGGCTCTGGGCTCATAACTCTATCATAGTGCTTTCCAAGTCATATTACAATATGTCTGAATATAAAAGCTATGATTCCTCCACTGAAATATATAAGGCTTCTTGAGGTAAAAGACCAAGTCCTATTTACCTTATTATTCCTAAGCCCTAGCCTAATGCCCAGCCCATAATATGTATTCAGTACATGTTTGTTGAGAAAAATTAATATTTTACAATTTTGTTCACTTGCATGGTGTCATTCAGTACAAAAGCCTCCTGTAATCTTATGAATGATTTTATTTGTAAAAGAACTTGTGATATTTTTTCCATTCTGGGTATGTCACTCAATGTGCCTTGTCTAAACCCTCAAGCCTAAATTTTGTAAAGCATATATTTCCCAGTATAAAATGTCACCATAAATCAACTTTAATCACAGCACACCTCAACTCTGCTTTTATCCCCCTTTCCAGCCTCCCATTCAGATAAATCAGAATATCATGAGAGGGCTAGGGAGATGTTACCTTGGGATCAGAAATATTGCCTGGCAGGAGCAGGCCCAAGGAAGTACTCCATAAACTAATATCATTCCTGGTCAATTAGTTCAGTCTACTGGAGCCTCTTCTCTAATGGAGTAAATTTCCATAAGAGATCTACAAGACTCTCAAGAATTTTATATGAGCAGAAACTATATCAGCTTGGACTAAAAGGAACAGAGAGGAGACAAAATGAAAGAGGCTCCCAAAATTCTAAGGCAAGAAAGAAGCTGATACTCAGCTGCAACCACATGCTACCTTTCATGATAAAAGAAGGATAATTCTGGGCTTCCCTGGTGGCGCAGTGGTTGAGAGTCCGCCTGCCGATGCAGGGGAAATGGGTTCGTGCCCCGGTCTGGGAAGATCCCACATGCCGCGGAGCGGCTGTGCCCGTGAGCCATGGCCGCTGGGCCTGCGCGTCCGGAGCCTGTGATCCGCGATGGGAGAGGCCACGACAGTGAGAGGCCCGCATACCGCAAAAAAAAAAAAAAAAAAAAAAAAAAAGAAGGATAATTCTGGGACTGGGCCTTGGGTTCAGATTGTGGAGCCTGGAGCCACTGAGCATTATTCCCAGGCTTTAAAACCTAATGGAACTTGCCTGATTGTTTTTCTAAATTCCTTAGAGCCAGTGACTCCTTGTTTCTTTCCATTTTCTCTCTTTTTGAATGACAATACCTATTACTGTTTTCCTATGCATGTCCCACCACTGCATTTTGGGAGCAGATAACTTGTTTTGTAGTTTCACACGTTCACAGATAGAATTTTTTACCAAAGATGGATCATACCCAGAATTCACACATAAGTAATTTTGATGATTTAGATGATTAGATGATGAACTTTTGAGCTGATGAGACCCAGATGAAATTTTGGACTTGAGTTGATGCTGAAATGGGTTGAGACTTTTGGAGACCTTGAGATGGGATAATGTATTTTACATCTGTAATGAACGTGAATCTTTGTGGACAAGAGGGCAGACTATGGTAGACAGAATGATGCTCCGCCTCAAAGATGTCCATGTTCTAATTCCCAGAACCTATGAATATGTTACTTTATATGGCAAAAGGAAATTGTAAATGTAATTAAGTTAAGGAAATCTTGAAATTGTAAATGTTATGAAGTTAAGGAAATCTTGAAATGGGAGATTATTCTGGATTATTCAGTGGGTCCTTATAAGAGGGAGGCAGGAAGGTCAGAATCAGAGTGATAAAGCATGAGAAAGTCTCGATTAGCCATTGTTACTTTGAAGGTAGAAGGTGGTTATTAACCAAGGGATGTGGGTGGCGGCTAGAAGCTGGAAAAGACAATGAAATACATTGTCCTCTAGGACCTTGAGAAGGAACATAATCCCAACAACACCTTGATTTTAGCCTTTAAGACCCAATTTCAGACTTCAGACCTCCAGAACTGTAAGACAATAAACTTGTATTGTTTTACGCCACCAATTTTTTGGTAGTTTGTTACAGGAGCAATAGAAAACTAATATAGGTAGAAACCAGCAGTGGGAGAAAGAACCCTAGAACCTTGTTTTCCAGATTTCTGAACGGACAAGAGAAATGAGAGTGACAGGCAAAGAATAACATCATGAGACAGTGGTACATTTGTTTTAACTTCTGTTTAATGAAACGTGGTGATGTCAATAGCCATGAGGAATGTTGGACATTATCTGAAGTATAGTAGTTAAAGACTGTGAGCTTTGGAGTAAGATAATGCTGACTCTCAATTCCAGCCTAGCCACACTTTTTTCCTTTTGGTAGCCTAAGTTTGCTCATTTGGAAAATGGGGATTTGAATCTCTACTTTATAACATCAATATGTGGATTAACTGAGAAAATTATGCAGATAATTTACCATGTGCCTGGCTCGTAGAAAGGCCTATTTGAATCATCCTTTTAATTTAATCATTCAGCAAGTTTACTTAGTGTGTATTATGTCCTAGGCACTGTTTTACACATGCTGAGGATAAAGCAGTGTTCAAGGATATAAAAATCCCTGCCTTTGTGTCACTTACATTTTATTGGAAGGGTAATGTATGTAACTAGATAATAAAGTAAAAATATTTTGTATAACACATAGGAGTAAGTGCTCAGGAGAAACATAGAGAAAGGGAAATTGATGGTAGCTAGAAGCATGATTATTTGCAAATGGCAATAACCTAGTACTAAAGGAAAAGCAGATGATGCAGGAGAAAGAAGGCAGTAGTGTCTTTGTTTTAGGTGGGAGGAGTGGGATCCACTGCACAAGTCTTAGGTAGCTGACACATACAGATATCTGCAGTTAGGAGATAAGATAAAGTCTATGGAACAGAAGCAGGTGGGAAGGAGTATGTGGTCTGAGAGTGTGCAAGTTCTCTTCTGATGCTGTCTAGTTTCTAGGTGAATAGGTAGGTATGGCATCAGCTGAGAGTAAGAACTGAAGGGAAATGTTCAATGTTGGGAGAATGAGCCAGAAGACGGAAAGAAAATGGAAAGTACCTAGACTAGATAAAGAAAGGAGGGGACTTCCCTCGTGGCGCAGTGGTTGAGAGTCTGCCTGCCGATGCAGGGGACACGGGTTCATGCCCCGGTCCGGGAAGATCCCACATGCTGCGGAGCAGCTGGGCCCGTGAGCCATGGCCGCTGAGCCTGCGCGTCCGGAGCCTGTGCTCCGCAACAGGAGAGGCCACAACAGTGAGAGGCCTGCGTACCGCAAAAAAAAAAAAAAAGGAAAGGAGGATTGGTCAGGTAGCATAATTAGGCCCATTCTGTCATGAATTTAAAGGAGATTGATCAACTTGATTGTTGTTTTTCTCTATCCATTTTTTTGCTCCACAGATGGATGCATGGAGTTAGCAGATATAAAGAATTACCCAAGGCTATACTTTAGCCAATGTAATTCAACAAAGGGGGAGATTGGTAAGAGAATTTGAGATGTATGTAAAAGAGTGATTATAATGACTGACCTTAAAAATTAAGCTGAGGACAGAGGGAGATGAAGACATGAGGGGGATAAAACATACTGAAAATGTGATAGGATCAGTGTATTGTTGTCCTGGTGAGGTCAAAGAATTGTTGGAAGTGAAGCACTAGAAAGACCAAATCGAAACGTAGGAGGAGGCACCTGGGGAGAGTTATGTTTGCATTTTAAATGCAGTTATTGATAATGACAGTCAAGAGTGTGACTCTGGCAGTGAGTAGCTGGGATGGGGGCAAATGACAAGATTATTGGAGAAGAGGTCCACGAGCTGACCGAAACGTTGGATAGATCATGCAATGGGTATTTAAAGAAGATGGAATTTGAGTCTTACTTAGAAAGGGTTTATCCATAATGGTACAGTTTTTTGTTTTATTTGTTTGTTTTTAGTAAATGCATTCAACACTGTAGAGCAAAATGGCTTGCCTTTGACCCACTTCATTTATAATTATTACAGCCAAAAACCAAAACAGAGTTTTATATATGTATACCTTATGTTGTGGGAATGACTGCTGGATGAATACCATTAATAATAGAAGTGTCACCCCTGAATTCGAAAGCTCCTTCCAAACAGTTGGATGCCCAGAGCTTTGCACAATGCCAGGAAATAAATATTTATTCAATGAATATGTGCTACTTTAATAAAAGTGTATATGACATACCTACAGTCAAAACGTTAGCTAAATTTATCTGATGTTAACCACATCTTCAGAAAGTCATCTCTAGTACATTAATTTAACATAAATAATTTGCATAATATAATGCACAGACTTAATTTCTTCCTGTTACTTGCATTTCGAGCAGCCAGGCTGGTTAATAATGTATTAGCTAGCTAGTGTAGCCATTAGCCAGTTGTATAATTTAAAATCATGTCTATAATTAGACATACTACATTTCAACAAGTATAAATCACTGATATTTAATTGAATAAATGTTTCCCTTACCTTGAATAAATATGATGGCTAATTGTTCTTAAAATATGTCTGAAATCACCTGCTTTAAACTATACAATGTCTTTTAAATATGTTAAATCTTATGAAAATGAAATTATCCAAAATTTTGGAAGGATAAAAAAATATTGAATAATAAAGGAGACAATCTCATACAGCCTATTATCTTGTATTTTTGAGTGGAATTTACCAAACAGTGAATACAAACATTTTTAATTAGGTGTTACAGTTTAAGGAGAAATTCCATCTGCAAAAAAAGGGCACAAAGCTTGGAACAGAAAAGAAATGAAGCCTCTGCTGCTTCCAGCTCCTTGTGGATGCCCTCTAAGCAGACTTTCCTGGAGAAAAAGCCTGGTCCTGTAGGCTTTTAAGTATGTCATCCATAGGCAGTCCTTGGCAGACTACGTCATTTAAGAAAATAAACAATCCCAAGCACTTCTCACTATTTGATAAATTCTTTTCTCTGCCTCCCTTTCCCAAGTCATTCAATGACTCTAAAAATCTACCTCCTGTGGGACTTCCCTGGTGGCATAGTGGTTAAGAATCCGCCTGCCAATGCAGGGGACACAGGTTTGAGCCGTGGTCTGGGAAGATCCCACATGCTGCGGAGCAGCTGAGCCCATGTGCCACAACTACTGAGCCTGCACTCTAAAGCCCACGAGCCACAACTAGTGAGCCCACATGCCACAACTACTGAAGCCTGCGCACCTAGAGCCCGTGCTCTGCAACAAGAGAAGCCACTGCAATGAGAAGCCCATGCACCACAACGAAGAGTAACTCCCACTCGTGGCAACTAGAGAAAGCCTGCGCTCAGCAACGAAGACCCAATGCAGCCAAAAATTAATGAATTAATTAAATTAAAAAAAAAAATCTGCCTCCTGTCCTGCCCTCTCACTACAGGAAGCAATTTGTGTGCTTCCACTTTGTAAGGAGTTGTTCAACGTGTAAACACATTGTGATGTTTCACATCCGCTGGTCAAATGCCACTTACTGCCTCTCCCTAAATATGAGCAGGTCTATCATTTTTATTATTTCAGTCAGTAACAGTTCTCCACACCAAAACCCACTTCTTTGCTGAATACTGAGACATATGCAATGATGATGGGATGGCGGCAGAAGGATAAAGAGGAATTTTTGAAGCAAGCAAAAAGAGAGAGAGGTGAAGAAATGGGAATGCCTGTTTCTGCTGTTACAACCATTATTCCTTCCTTTCAGTGACTGTGTTAACACAGAGGTGCCCTGGTGCTGGTGGTAACCCTCATTTGTGACACACTGATCACACGCAGCGTATCTTCCCTCCATGGTCCTATGGGCACAACACCAGATTGCCATGCATACTGATATTTCTCTCATCCCATGGAGACATCACAGCTGCCCCCTCAGAGCGTAGGTTGGAGGCGAAACCTCACTCTCAAGCAGGACAAATGTATGCTCACAGCACTGCTCTTGGAACAACTCCATGCTGCTCTCTTTTCCATTTGCTTCTTCTAGAGCTGAGAAAATGAAAGCAAAGACCTCAGAGGACCTTAGACAGGTCTGAAGAATAAAAAATAAAAGAGCTGGGTTAAAGCCAGCTCAATGATTTCTCTGTACTTTGCACTCTCCTCTTGAAACTGTGGGCTGTGGAAGATGCTGAGAAAGAGAAAACTGAGTGTGGCCTTCAGGTTCAAAGGAAGCAGGTACATCTGAATTTAAGTGGTAAATCACTGTGGTCTTTATGAGATGATTAAATTATCCAAACTGGATGCTTACATAGTTAGTGTTGTAACAGGTCAGGCCTGGACTTGTGGTTACACACTTGGCACACATGTGATCTGGTGTCTCTGCTCACAACTGGCTGCACACTGTGATTTCTCTGTCTGATTTTGAAGATCGGTACAGATTGGGCAAATGTTTTAGCATTTCCAGGGCTACTAAGTTACAGTTATGCTTGGACCTTAAACCACAGATGAAATACTTAAAATTATTGTTTGGGTAGTTTTGTTTTTTGTTTTTTGGCTGCGTTGTATCTTCGTTGCTGCGTGCGGGCTTTCTCTAGTTGTGGTGAGTAGGGGTTACTCTTTGTTGAGAGGCGCAGGCTTCTCATTGCGGTGGCTTCTCTTGTTGCAGAGCATGGGCTCTAGGCACGTGGGCTTCAGTAGTTGTGGCACGTGGGCTCAGTAGTTATGGCTCGGGGGCTCTAGAGCACAGGCTCAGTAGTTGTGGCACATGGGCTTATTTGCTCCACGCATGTGGGATCTTCCTGGACCAGGGCTTAAACCCGTGTCCCCTGCATTGGCAGGCGGATTCTTAATCACTGTGCCACCAGGGAAGTCCCTGTTTCCGTAGTTTTACCCTGATTAAAAGGGATCTGAGAGGCTAATTCTTCTCACTCCCCTCCCATGAGAAGTCCCCAAGTGTATCCATCAAGAAAATTGGTCATCTAATCAAACCCTTCCCTCATCTTGGGCTTTAATCTGTTGATAAATCAACAACCTCACACATAGGTAAGGCAAATGGGTACCCTGTGGGTTTCAAAGACAGCTTCTCTGCATTTCTGCTACTCACCATTTTACATGCACACAGATACACATGTGTACATACACTCCGGCACACAAAGGCAGTCTTATTAGGTTGCTGGTTTATGAAATCCCTGTAGTTATAGACTCTACTTTTAACTCCAAGGCTTAACCTCCAAATACTCCTGAGAAAGTTCATTCAAATTTACACTGATTGATACCAGATTCATTCGTGAGAATACTTTTTATAGAAAGAAGGTACCAATATTATAACAAGAATAGAGAAAAAATGTGGCAGAGAAGATAAAAGTTTTCTATTATTTTCCCATTTTCTGAGATACATACAGCTCCAAGAAACTAAATATGATTAAGTCACATGTCTAGATTTGGTTTATGTCATTTTCATAAAATGTATTGGCTTATAAGAATTATGAGACACCTTTGATGTCTAAGTATTCAATTTTTCCTTAAGTTTTTTTCCTTTAACAATTTTGTCCAAAGCAAACACTTGAACTTATCTTTATTTCACTTCAGATTTTAAAAACCAATCCAAAAGAAGATGTGGCACATATATAAAATGGAATATTATTCAGCCATAAACAGAAACGAAATTGAGTTATTTATAGTGAGGTGGATGGGCTTAGAGACTGTCATACAGAGTGAAGTAAGTCAGAAAGAGAAAAACAAATACTGTATGCTAACACATATATATGGCATCTAGAAAAAAGGTTCTGAGGAACCTATGGGCAGGACAGGAATAAAGACACAGACATAGACAATGGACTTGAGGATGGGGAGGGGGAAGGGTAAGCTGGGATGAAGTGAGAGAGTGGCATTGACATATATACACTGCCAAATGTAAAATAGATAGCTAGTGGGAAGCAGCCGCATAGCACAGGGAGATCAGCATCTTCTGAAATATCTTCTGAAATTCTACAAAATGCCTTGTGGGGATGATTCTGGAGGTCACGCTCTTAAATTTTGGTATTACAGACTCTTAAAGATTTTCCCGTCCCAGTTACCGTCTATAACGGAGGCTAGCAGTTTGCTTTGTTCATTATAACCCAACCTGTCTTTTCTTTTTGACTTGGAATTTTGAGTCAAGGAAGAGTAATGTTAGAGAAGAAAATATCTTCTGTGTAGTGTTAAGCCAAACCCTTTTGAAGGAGTTCTTTAAGGGAAGTTTGCTAAACATAAGGTATTTGGGGGAAAGTGATTTTAGTCAGAGGTGTCTTTACCATTCTCCAGGTTTTTGCTCAATTCATTTGTGCATGCTTAAAAAAATTAGCACAGAGTATATTCCCAGAGCTAGCTAAAATCTTGTAGGCTTAACCAGTAAAGAACCATGGGGATTTTCTTAATAAAAGACTTCACATGTGAGCATTAGGATCACAGGATAAACAACAACAACACTCAATGTCTCAAAATCATGAATTGTCCTAAAGGCTATAGGCTTTCCCTTTGCCAGGATGGGGCTTATTCAATCTTTTTTATTCAGACACTCTGATGGAAAAACAGTTAAGAAAGAAGGATTAGTTAACCTGGCAGGGGTGAAAGAGGTAAGGTAAAAATTCTTGGTGCTAGGTTTGTGTTCATTGCTTGTTTTAAAATTCATGGAGGCTCTAAATCCTATCACAGTCTATAAATAATTCTAGTAAAGGATGCCAAGGGCAGAAATGGATTTCTCTACATGGGAGCTGGATGGCATTTGAGCTTTTTAAATACACAATGATCTCACACCTCTTTCAAAGATATATCTAGTCCTGTTCAATTTTTGCAACCATATCTAAAGACAATGGCCAATAAAATATCTAAAATACATTTATTTAATCTTTATTTTTAAGTGTAATGAATATTACTACTGAAAAACAAAGTAGCTGACATTGTTTTTACTGCTTACTACATATAAAGCATGTGACTTAACCTTCACAACATCAAAGATCTAGGTTTTATTATTTTTCTCATTTGACTGAGGAACCTGAAGGACGGAGGTAACCTATCCAAAGTCACAGAGCTAGTAAAGAGCAAATATACAACCCACGCAGTCTAACTCACAGCCAAACACACAAACACTTTAACACAGGGCCAAATAGTATGCATTTTAGTAAATTTAGAGAATAGATTTCATTTTATTGAATTATAACTTCTGCATATGTATTTCTCAGATTACTCCAGAAAAAAAGCATTCTGAATTTAAAATCCTTTCAGAAGCCTGAAAGGCATTCAGCCACCATGACAACGTCTTCTGTAAGCTGATTTTCCATCTTCCCAGCAATCTATGGTACTTTGAGATGAACTCAAACCTAACTCCTTCTTGACAGGGAAGGAGGGAACAAGATTTTTATAGAGTTAATTAGAATTCACTAGAGTATACCAATGTCTTTGACAGGACGTGCCAAAACTTGTAGCATCATGACACAATTTGCACAAACCCCACATAAGTTTAGCTCATTTATCTATCTAGGCAATGCATGAACTTGATGTTAATGTGGCATTACATTTAACTTGTGCTTTTCTCTGTTTCTCTTTTCTTTAAAATGTCAACTTCTGATTTTGTTTACTTATTAGTATGTGAACTCTGATTAGGTAATGGGAATAGAAAACTATGCAAATGTAGTGATCCTCCCAAAGCTAGCCCCTGCCATGAACTTTTGCCGTAATGTTCCGCATCTTATGCCGGAGAGAAAAGCAAGTGAATCGGAATTGGATGTAGCTTTCACAATTCTCATACACTTAATCCCTTTTAGGCTCTATATACAACTGACTACAAGTTAGCTTGCAGTCAGCCTTTGTTTTATAAAATTTGGATATTGCAGGTATTGAAAGTATTATGCTGATGTTTTGATCCAGTGATTTCGAATGTACAGTATTTTTAGATCATGAAAGCATTCACAGCAGCCTATTATACACACTAATTTAGAAGGGGCTTCTCCTAACCTACTTGGCCAGATATTCAACTACATTTATGCAGCTTTCCACTATATGTCACACCTCCGTAACATGTGGAACTCCAACTCATTTTAGCCCCAAATGTACCCAGGTAAATTGTACTTATATATTTAACCTAGAGAGGTCAGTCAGTCTTAGGAAATAGAGTGCAGTGGGGATACAGTCTTTAAATACTTTTCCTGACTATGACTTCTTCAATGACCTTGGGAGAATTACTTGAATCTTAACCTATTAAGTCTATGGATTTACTTAGGGTAAATGAATAATGACTATAAAAATGGATTGTTCTGATTTGTACGCCAACATTCATGCAATATTATTCACAAAGTCCAAAAGTTAAAAACAACCCAAATGTCCATTAGCAGATAAACAAAATATGGTAATATACAAACCATGGAATATTATTCAGCCATAAAAAGGAATGAAGTTCTGATGCATTTTACAACATTATGAGCCTTGAAAACATTATGCTAAGTAGAATAACCCAGGCAAAGAAGGACAAATGTATATTTCCAATTATATGAAACTTCTAGATTAGACAAATTCATAGAGACAGAAAGTAGTAGAGGTCATCAGGAGCTGAAAAGAGTGGAGAATGCAGAGTTAATGCTTAATGGGTACAGAGTTTCTGTTTGGGATTATTTAAAGATTTTTGAAATAGATAGTGGTGATGGTTGTACAACATTGTGAATGTAATTAATGTCACTGAAGTATACACTTAAAAATGCCTCAAATGGCAAATTTTGTTATGTACTATGTTACCATAATTTTTTTTAACATCTTTATTGGAGTATAATTGCTTAACAATCGTGTGTTAGTTGCTGCTGCATAACAAAGTGAATCAGCTGTCCATATACATACATCCCCATATCCCCTCCCTCTTGCGTCTCCCTCCCACCCTCCCTATCCCACCCCTCTAGGTGGTCACAAAACACCAAGCTGATCTCCCTGTGCTATGCGGCTGCTTCCCACTAGCTATCTATTTTACATTTGGTAGCGTATGTATGTCCATGCCACTCTCTCACTTTGTACCAGCTTACCCTTCCCCCTCCCCGTGTCCTCACGTCCATTCTCTCTGTCTGTCTTTATTCCTGTCCTGCCTCTAGGTTCTTCAGAACCTTTTTTTTTTTAGATGCCATATATATGTGTTAGCATACGGTATTTATGCTAAACACTTATTGAATGGTACACTTGAATGAATTATACGGTATGTATATTGTATCTCAATGAAACTGCCTAAAAAAAACAAAAAGTATATTTTCTGAGGCTCAGGTGAATGTGAGCCACTAAAGGGTGAGCGAGGTGAGAGGGTTTATGGTTCACATGGAGAGGTCGATGCGGTACTTGAGGGAGAGCCAACGCTGCCGTAATCCCATAAATTGCTCAGGTTTGCCTCCAGCTCTTTTCTGGGCATGCTGTGTATTCTTGTGGCATTTTCATTGCTACCCTAGAGATAGATCCATTCTGGGAAGGCAGTCATGACCCTAAGGCTTAAGACCAACTACTTTGCTACGCTCTTGGTACCATCCACGTTATAAGTTATTGAGAGTTGAAGAACTGACTCGATATGGACGCCTCCTGTCTCCTCAGATGTAACTGTGCTGAAGACAAGGATAACATTTCTCAAGTTTGCCTGCCTGTCCCTTCAGTAATTCATACATCACTTCAGACCACAGACAGGGATGACCGCCACATCAGAACCTTGACAGCATTCGCTATTAGATTATTTTTAGACCTTTCCATTTCCCGCTTAGCTGAAATATCCCTGGATACTTTATAACCTGAGAGCTTCAACTGTTTTCTTTTCGCTAAAGAAAGAAAAAGTCCAGAGCTCTTAAATCTAACCTCACATTTCACAAGTTTGGACTCAAATTTGCTTCTGTATCCCAAGTTGTTCAGTAGTCCATTCCACACCTCCTGACACTCCGCTTGTTAGACTATTTCTATACCATATAACATCCACAATACCCTCAGAGTAGTCACCACATTGCACAATTTTTGGCATATTTATCAGTCTCCCCTAGTAAACTGTGAACTTCACAATGGCAGGGGCTATGTGCTCTTTATCTCCTCCCTTCAAAGTAATGGGCCTGCAATAGATGCACAAAAAAGTGTTAGCTAAATGCATCAGTGAATTAGAAATGACCCGGTAAATGAATGGCATTGAAAGAGCCCAGTAAATAGAATAAATTCTTCACTGATTAAAAATAGGTATTTCAGTGAAAAAAGTGTTCAGTATTGTGACTAGTAAGATATTTCGTGGGCCAGTCATCAGTCACACGTGTGGAGATGTATATATTTGCTTTCCTGATACCCCTTGCAGCCTCTGTAGCTACAATATACCTTCCTTACTGGCTGTGTATATAAATTTACAGTCCAAAATTTGTGGTCTTTTTAAACAAGAGCAAAGCATTGTCTTCTAAAATAAGCATAATTCCCTGCTGATGGCATAACAGAAATGGATCAAAGTCTAACTGCTTTTTTCAGACCCAAATTAGCCTCTGTTTACCTTACTCATTTAAACTATCACTCAGTTGATGTGCCATAAAATATAAATCAGGAAGGGAGGAATGCACAATTCCCAATAGAATGGTTATTAACGGTAGGATCCTGTCACTCTTGTCTGAGAAATATTGTATATTAAATATGTGCACCAGATTTTTGGCCCACTCTATTCCAATAGAAAATCTATGTAAGTTATTCACTTTAACCTTATAGCTTGAACACTCACTAAAGCCAAGAGCTGAAATATACACAGAGGCTATAAAACATATGAATGAACAAAAACTGGAATGTATTTATAGAATGACAAATTATCCACATTAAATTTAGATAGCGGAAGGGGAGTCTCTCAAGGATCTTCAGATTTTCAATTTCATATGAGCATTTGTTTGATTCTGATGTTTGGCTGTTCCACTTAAGGTAACTATTTTTACATCGTGGCATTTCCCCTGTATTATTTTTGTTCTAAAGTCTCGAATAAGACTAGTGGGTACTATTAAAAGCTGTTAATGTCAACTCCTGAATGGATAAAATTTAATACCAGGAAGAGTGATGTTTATTGTATAAATAGTGATTTATACAATAATGATGTAGATTTAACTTTAGATGTTGCTTATTATTCACTCATTTACTCACAATGAATTTGTAAAATACTTACTGAGACTTTACTATGAACCAGACACCATGCTAGGTGCTAAGGACATGGAGATAAAAGACATAGTTTTATCCTGAAAGAACTCACAGTTTAGTGGTGAGAGACAGATAGATTAACAGATATTTCCAATATTTGATTAGCAAAGTGGACGTAATCACAGGGGGCTAATGGAACGTTGAAACTAGACACCTAATTCAGCCTATGGATCATGGTTGGCTTCCAGGAGGAGGTGACAAGTAGGAATTAGGAGCAGAGAAGAAAACAGGGGCATTCTGGATAAAGAGACAGCATGTGAGAAACTCAGAGACATAAGCAAACCATCCCCAGTGGCAGAACACTGAGCCTTTTTGTCATTCAAGAGATTCTTAGCTTTAAAGCATTAGTTAACCAGCTGATGTTTTCTGTGCTTGGACATTATTTCTTTCCCACATCGTCAGATTAATTTGTCTTTTCAGGTTTTTCCCGAGAGTTTTAATCAGAACTTATTCTTGTGATTTGGATCTGGGCCGAATATGAGTCTATGACACCTTTATCTATTCACTCTAGCTTGATGATCCAAGCGAGTGGAACCCAAAAGTATGGAGCATGTAAAACATTTTCAACTGACAGATCTACATTACTTTACAACTTTAAAACATGTGCTGACCTCATCAACTCATCTGCCCTCACAGCCATCTTGTGTGATAGGTATTATTAATGATAATCCTAACTTTTAAAAGTGAAGAAAAAAGAAACTCATAGAAGTTTCTGACATGGCACACTCAGACTGAGTAAATCAGGATAGTTTAATATAAATATTACTTATCAAGTATGGACAAAGTTTAGGATCACCAACAGGGGAGGGTGTGCTAACCTGGGCTAGTAAAGCCAGGTAGGATATATGTGTACATATAACTGATTCACTTTGCTGTATAGCAGAAACTAGCACAGCATTGTAAAGCAAATATGTTCAAATAAAAATTAATAATAACAAAAAAAAGCCAGGTAAGTAGGCTTTACCACGCTAGGCCTGGGCATTAGTATCCTACTGCTGCTGTAGCAAATTACCACAAACTTAGTGGCTTAAAATAACAGGAATTTATTATCACACAGTTCCAGGAGTCCGAAATCCAGAATCAACATTGTGCTAAGTCACGATGTTGACAGGGAACAGTTGCTTCTGTGGGTTCTAGGAGAGAATCCACGTCCTGGCCTTTTCCAGCCTCTGGAGGCCATCTCCATCCCTTGGTTCACATCCTCACATTACATCACCTTTTCTCTCCCTCTGATAAGGACCCTTATGATGATAATGAAGGCCCATCAAGATAACCCAGGATAATCTTATCTCAAGATCCTTAATTTTATCACATCCACTAAGTCCCTTTTATGGTGCAAGCAACAGTCACATGTTCCAGGGAAGATGGATATCCTGGGGGGCTATCATTCAGCCTACCACACCTGAGATGCAAGGGAAGGGAAGGTGATCAGGGCTCAGAGACAGCTGCATAGAGAGGGCACCTGATGTAAAATGTCTCTCTTCTTCAGAGAGACACAGCTGACGCGCAGACCCTCCAAGGAGGACCTGGAAGAATAAACACTGTGTCCTCATGCTCTCCTGCCTCTGACCTCCTACCTGAGTCTCCCCTGGCCAAACCCAATCAGTAGCCGGAAGGCAGTGAGAGCCCACTAATAACCTTTCTGCATGTTGGACTCTCCGATGCACAGCCAGGTGGAGAAGAATGAAGGGAGGTAGGTCCATGGGGCAAACAGAGGACCTCCAACAAGCTTGCTGTGGTGAAACTATTTGTAATTTTTAATTATTCTTACAAAAGATATATGTGCTCATTACTTTAAATGCCTAACAGTAAAGAAGTATAAAAAATAAAATGGAAATTCTACCCCCCAACCTGCCCCAACATCCTTCACACTCCCCTCCTAACTCAATCTCCACGTGGGGGGAGCCACAAATGTATGTATCAGAGGAAAAACTGATTACACTTATAAAACCTTCTTCAACATTTTTCCTGAGGCAAAGTATGCAACAGTGCTATCCCTTTTGCCTGGAATTCTCCCTTCATTATTTTATGCTTAAACCCTACTCACCTCTCAGGTCTCATCTCGAATAGCACTACTTCAGGGAAGCTGTGTCTAACTTCCCAGTATAAATTAGATACCCATCCCCATATACTTTATACATTTTTAGGATCTGGCATTTTCCTATAGTTAGTAAAGATAATTTTCTTTGTCTGCTTAATTGATTAATGCATGTATGTTTATCTCCCCATTCGTTTCTGAGTTCTAGGATGCCCGATACCCTCTGGAGCCCCAGCAGTGGCTGGCACATACTAGAAGTAAAATGCTTTATGTCTATGTGCTTACCTTAACTTAAAATTTCACTTCTATAACAAAAGTTCAAAGTTGAGTACAAGCAAACTCATCAATATTTAACATATTTTCACATTTGTGCTCCCTGTCTCTCTCTCTCTCTGGCTTACTCCCTCTTACTCTTTCTTCCTTCCCCATTTTTCTCTCCTTCTTTCTCTTTTACTCTCTCCTTGTTGATTTCTGTTCTAAATACCTGATTTCTCATTCAAGCTCTATTTTGACATCTGGAAATGTTAAAAAATACTTAACTCAGGTGGGGGAATTTTCTTATTGTTTTCCTCTGCTTCATGGTAGGTTTTGGGGGGACTGTTTATCAGCTGACATTGTATGATTCTCAGTTCTATTCTCTTCTTATATTAGTTTTGATTGCCATCTTCTATTCATTGTGATATGTCTTATATTTTTCTGGCTCAGAACAATAGTAGTGTGGGTGGCTTACTAAATTTCTTAGCTGAAGAGAGCTTTCTTCTGTCAGTCTTGGGAAGTACAGCTTCTAAAACCAAGAGTGCTTTCTTTTGTTCTTTATAGAAAGTGTTCATACATTTTCTTACTTTGTGATTCTTTTACATTTTGGTGAGACTCTTTATTTTCACTGTTTTTCCCCCCTTTTTTCTCTTCATCACCAAGCCTTTAAGGTTGTTCCCCTCTGCAGATATAGTGTCATAATGAGACTCCAGCCTCTGGTCTTTTGTCTACTTTCAATCTCCTTCCCTGTAGTGCTCTGAGCTCTCAAGTCTTGACCCTGTCCTCAATATTTCCACCTTATGGTGGGACCCCTCTTGTCTAGAGTTAATAGTATTTGCATTCTGTCACCCTTAGACCCCGTTGCCCTCTTCTCTCTTCCTTGCAGCCTCCACATGGTTCTCAGTTCCAGCGTGGGCTCTGTAGCTGGCTCCACTGCTCTGGAAATATTTCCCTACTTATGTGTAAATTGTAGTTTTCTTGTCTGTTGGTCAGATCATAGGCATAGGGTCTGAATAATTTTCTCTTTTCTCCTTGGGAGCCTGTATTTTTTTTTTTTTTTGGAAAATGGAGAAACTCGGATTTAGAAGGCTACCCTGTATCATGGGAAATGAGAATTTCAATTGTGTTTTGAAAGAACAGATATTAACAGCCTCTTTTATGCAAAATATAGCTAGAAAAGTGTTCAAGTATCAGATATTGTATTAACTCATATTTTTATTATTAAATTTAAAAACTCTTTTCCCAAAATTGAGCTCAACCTAAAGGCCATCCACATCAACAACAGTGTCTTCTCCAACCCTCATTTTTGTTTCTAAAGCCATCAGTCAACAGACTTCTCTGTAATAGTAGAAGGCTAATCAGTATTGTTTGTGAGAGTCCCCAGATATCTGTTCTTCACTTCCCCTTCAGGAATAGGAGCCTGTTTTAGTTAGGCATATGACTGTGCTAAGTAACAACTACACTTCTTAGCTTCCCTTATAGCAAAGTATGGTCATAGAACATGTACTGCTCAATGGTATATAACTAAAAAATCATGGTGTGACTTCTGTAGCGATCCCTAAAAGAAATGACTATGCTCTTATTTACCCTTCCTCATTTCTCCTTGATGGAATACCAACATAATGGTTGGAGCTCAAGCAGCCATCTTAAACTAGGAGGTGAAAGTCCCACATGTTCAAGATAGAAGAATAACAAGATAGAAATAACATGGTTTCTTGATAATTGTGGAGTTGCCATATCATTCTAGGAATGCAAAATTGCAAATTGCATTTAAGGAAGAGAGAACTAAGTACCTGTGATTTTTAAGCCACTGTTATTTTATGTTTCCTGTCATTCTCAGCCAGACCTGATTCTAAAAGTAAGCTGGAACTCTAAAATAAACTGATGTAGACAACTGCTCTGTATCGACTGTAGCTGCTAAATATAGTACTAAAATTACCTTTGGCTCATATAAGTATAGTTCAGTTCTGAATTATCAAGAATAACGTTGCTTCATCTATGCATGGAACTGTCTACATTATGTGTAAATTTCCTCCATCTTCTTGTTGATGTAATTGATTCTGTATTATAAGATACTTGACCTATTATCTTTAACTTATAATTACCATCATTTCTTCCAACTTTGTTTCTTTAAAAAACTCATACATATTTTGTAAGATTTTGTAAAACATCTAAAATTTTCTTACATGTTTTATAAGAAAAAACTCATACATGTTTAGATGCTTTATAGTATATGTTTCTAATGAAAATGAATAACATTTTCAACTACTATATTTTGTAATTAGTTATGTGTCAGTATTGCTGTTGATTTGTATAAGTTGGTTCTGTATCCAGCAACCTCATTAAGCTCTCATATTAATTCTAAAGGTTGCCTGTAGATAACTCAATTGTATGTTTAAAATGTTCAGGAAACATTACTGTAAATTAATTTATTTACTGTGCAGCAACCACTCCAAAAGACAAAGCTAGGTAGATGAGGGAGAAAATGAAAAGATGGGTAAATAAATAAGGTATACCCTGAATCAGTAAAAAGCTAATATACTTTGATGTACCATAAGATAGTGAGTTTCTCTATTTTTATAAATGAGGATAAGAATGAATTATATCATTAAAAGAACCATTAATTTTGATTTTTATTCCCCATAGATTTCAATAAACTGATCAACTTAATTACTGAAATTCATTTAGGTCAATACAGTAACTTATTTATAGGGAATAAGCCCACCTTAGATGTTTTGTTCACACTGGGTAGATGCTCAAACAACCTAGAATGGTCTTGATGTAGGCATGAATACTACCTCTTCAAAAGCCAGCTCAGTCAAATTCTTCATTCATATTGGATGACACAGTTCCTCTAAAATTATTCACACAGGAACTTTGCAACTGCATAAATTATTTCAAGTGGCTGATATCACATTCTATGAAATCTTTTACCTTCAATGAATGGCTAATGAGCCTGTCTGCTATTGACAAATGGGAATGGAATATATTAGTCATAAAGAAAAATAGGCTCTCCAAGTTAAAAACTGGAAATAAATAGGAAAAGCAAACCATGAATAAATATCATGCCTTGAGAAGAAAGTTGAAAAACTCTGCCAGATTTCATGAGAAATTTTCTCTTTTTTACAGTTCAAAATAAGTCTTTTCAGAGTGATTCGATTGTTTTTCACCCTTCAACTCATTCAGAGTTCATTATATTATCTCATATTGGTAATTTAATTTTACTGTATTTAATATTTTAGTGTTGCTCTAGCAGAGAGGAAAAGGTGTCTTTGGCCTGTGTCTGAGACCAATCATAACGTGACATACTATTGTTTTATACTCCCTTAAGAAAAAAAATCATGGTGATTGTAGAAAACAAGTGATGGGAAAGTAATCACGGATCTTCCTAAGCATTTTTCCCTAGAATTAACCTTGGTGATAATGTTGACCATCAGAGGAACCACCTTGAGCCTCATTCAATAGCAGTGTTCTTTGTAATGTGTAACCTGCTGCCATTTTCATTCATATAAAAAATTCATTATAATAATAACTCTGAACAGAGCCATATCTAGGCCAAGAGTCAAAAATCACTCATAGATTTCTAATGAGAATTAGAGAATTCCAATGGCAAATGCACATGTAATAAGAGAATCAACTCTGCTGGTATTTGAAGAATTAACATTTTACACCCATTTGATTGATAAAGTTTTTAAAAAGTCTGACAATAATATGTTGGCAATAGGAACTCTCAGGCATTACTGAAGGGGATATACATGTGGGACCACCACTTTGATAATAAGCTGAATTTATGCGCTCTTCAACCCAGGAATCCTAGCTCTAAGTTTATATTCTCACATGTGTTTAAAAACAAGTGCAAAGAAATGCTTATCACAGCACTGCTTTTTTTTTTTTTTTTTTTTTTTTTAGTTCTATTTGTAGTTTTTTAAGGAACCTCCATACTGTTCTCCATAGTGGCTGAACCAATTCACATTCCCACCAGCAGTGCAAGAGTGTTCCCTTTTCTCCACACCCTCTCCAGCATTTATTGTTTCTAGATTTTTTGATGATGGCCATTCTGACTGGTGTGAGATGATATCTCATTGTAGTTTTGATTTGCATTTCTCTAATGATTAATGATGTTGAGCATTCTTTCATGTGTTTGTTGGCAGTCTGTATATCTTCTTTGGAGAAATGTCTATTTAGGTCTTCTGCCCATTTTTGGATTGGGTTGTTTATTTTTTTGTTATTGAGCTGCATGAGCTGCCTGTAAATTTTAGAGATTAATCCTTTGTCAGTTGATTCATTTGCAAATATTTTCTCCCATTCTGAGGGCTGTCTTTTGGTCTTGTTTATGGTTTCCTTTGCTGTGCAAAAGCTTTGAAGTTTCATTAGGTCCCATTTGTTTATTTTTGTTTTTATCTCCATTACTCTAGGAGATGGGTCAAGAAGGATCTTGCTGTGATTTATGTCATAGAGTGTTCTGCCTATGTTTTCCTCTAAGAGTTTGATAGTTTCTGGCCTTACATTTAGGTCTTTAATCCATTTTGAGCTTATTTTTGTGTATGGTGTTAGGGAGTGATCTAATCTCATACTTTTACATGTACCTGTCCAGTTTTCCCAGCACCACTTATTGAAGGGGCTGTCCTTTCTCCACTGTATATTCCTGCCACCTTTATCAAAGATAAGGTGACCATATGTGCATGGGTTTATCTCTGGGCTTTCTATCCTATTCCATTGATCTATCTTTCTGTTTTTGTGCCAGTACCATACTGTCTTGATTACTGTAGCTTTGTAGTATAGTCTGAAGTCAGGCAGCCTGATTCCTCCAGCTCCATTTTTTGTTCTCAAGATTGCTTTGGCTATTCGGGGTCTTTTGTGTTTCCATACAAATTGTGAAATTTTTTGTTCTAGTTCTGTGAAAAATGCCAGTGGTAGTTTGATAGGGATTGCATTGAATCTATAGATTGCTTTGGGGAGTAGAGTCATTTTCACAATGTTGATTCTTCCAATCCAAGAACATGGTATATCTCTCCATCTGTTTGTATCATCTTTAATTTCTTTCATCAGTGTCTTATAATTTTCTGCATACAGGTCTTTTGTCTCCTTAGGTAGGTTTATTCCTAGATATTTTATTCTTTTTGTTGCAATGGTAAATGGGAGTGTTTTCTTGATTTCACTTTCAGATTTTTCATCGTTAGTATATAGGAATGCCAGAGATTTCTGTGCATTAATTTTGTATCCTGCTACTTTACCAAATTCATTGATTAGCTCTAGTAGTTTTCTGGTAGCATCTTTAGGATTCTCTATGTATAGTATCATGTCATCTGCAAACAGTGACAGCTTTACTTCTTCTTTTCCGATTTGGATTCCTTTTATTTCCTTTTCTTCTCTGATTGCTGTGGCTAAAACTTCCAAAACTATGTTGAATAAGAGTGGTGAGAGTGGGCAACCTTGTCTTGTTCCTGACCTTAGTGGAAATGCTTTCAGTTTTTCGCCATTGAGGATGATGTTGGCTGTGGGCTTGTCATATACGGCCTTTATTATATTGAGGAAAGTTCCCTCTACACCTACTTTCTGCAGGGTTTTTATCATAAATGGGTGTTGAATTTTGTCAAAAGCTTTCTCTGCATCTATTGAGATGATCATATGGTTTTTCTCCTTCAATTTGTTAATATGGTTAATCACATTGATAGATTTGCGTATATTGAAGAATCCTTGCATTCCTGGAATAAACCCCACTTGATCATGGTGTATGATCCTTTTAATGTGCTGTTGGATTCTGTTTGCTAGTATTTTGTTGAGGATTTTTGCATCTATGTTCATCAGTGATATTGGCCTGTAGTTTTCTTTCTTTGTGACATCCTTGTCTGGTTTTGGTATCAAGGTGATGGTGGCCTCGTAGAATGAGTTTGGGAGTGTTCCTCCCTCTGCTATATTTTGGAAGAGTTTGAGAAGAATAGGTGTTAGCTCTTCTCTAAATGTTTGATAGAATTCGCCTGTGAAGCCATCTGGTCCTGGGCTTTTGTTTGTTGGAAGATTTTTAATCACAGTTTCAATTTCAGTGTTTGTGATTGGTCTGTTCATATTTTCTATTTCTTCCTGATTCAGTCTTGGCAGTTTGTGCATTTCTAAGAATTTGTCCATTTCTTCCAGATTGTCCATTTTATTGGCATAGAGTTGCTTGTAGTAATCCCTCATGATTTTTTTTATTTCTGCAGTGTCAGTTGTTACTTCTCCTTTTTCATTTCTGATTCTATTGATTTGAGTCTTCTCCCTTTTTTTCTTGATGAGTCTGGCTAATGGTTTATCTATTTTGTTTATCTTCTCAAAGAACCAGCTTTTAGTTTTATTGATCTTTGCTATTGTTTCCTTCATTTCTTTTTCATTTATTTCTGATCTGATTTTTATGATTTCTTTCCTTCTGCTAACTCTGGGGTTTTTTTGTTCTTCTTTCTCTAATTGCTTGAGGTGCAAGGTTAGGTTGTTTATTCGAGATGTTTCCTGCTTCTTAAGGTGGGCTTGTATTGCTATAAACTTCCCTCTTAGAACTGCTTTTGCTGCATCCCATAGGTTTTGGGTCGTTGTATCTCCATTGTCATTTGTTTCTAGGTATTTTTTAATTTCCTCTTTGATTTCTTCAGTGATCACTTCGTTATTAAGTAGTGTATTGTTTAGCCTCCATGTGTTTGTATTTTTTACAGCTCTTTTCCTATAATTGATATCTAGTCTCATGGCGTTAATAGCGAAAAAAATTGAAAACAACCTAAATATCCATCAACAGGAGAATGGAAAAACAAAATGGGATATAATCATACAAAAAACCACTACACTGCAGATAAATTAAACAAGCTAGTTTTACAGATGTCAGTGTGTATAAATATTATTAAAAATCATTGTAAAGCATATGTATAATATGGAGCAGTTCATATAAATTTTTAAATTATTTTATATAGTTTATGAATGTATAACTTAAAAAATGAAGACATTCTAGAAAGTGATAAACACCAATTCCAGGAAAGGATGAAGAATAGCAGTGTGATAGAAAACAGGTACACAGGGATTTTCAACTCTGTTTGTAGTACTATGTATCCCATATGGAGAATGAATGGAGGACTGTTATTTTACTCTCTATATTTCCTCATATCTGATATATAATTATGATAATTATATAAATTATAATAATTTATATTATTTTATACCCAAAACTGGCAAGAAGGAGTATTTATCTCAGAACCCCATACCCCACTGAGGCCTGAGTTTCTAATTAAAGACGTCCCCTGGGAGATAACTCCCAAAGGAAAGAAGGAGGTACTATTCATAGACATCTTCTACCAGCTCATGCCACTCTCTAGAATTTACCCAGAAACATGACTTAGAAGCAACCCATGGACACCACAAATTCCATGTCTGAACGCTAAAGCTCAAGCATTGCTTCTATAATCAAACCACAGGAACTTTTCGCATGTTTCTTTATTTCCTCATTTCCGTCCTTGGATTACTTGCTTTCACATCTACTTCTCTTACTCTGATAGAAAAGAGTGGCTTTTATTCTCTCTATAGACGTGACATGTCTCGGCACAGAGAAACTTCTATCACTGTGCACTCTTTTATTCTAAAAGTTAATGTAGAAAGAAAGTGGAGTCTATGGTCAATAGAACTGGTTTAAGACTTGGTGCTATTTGTGATTAATGAGCTGAGTGATCTCTGGAAAGTTTTTAACAACCTCTTATTCTGCTTCATTTCCTCATTTTAAAAAGAAGAGCAGGGAAAAAAACAAGAGCAGGGGGGAAAAAAAAGAGCAGGGAACTCTACTCAATATTCTGTGAGAGCCTATATGAGAAAAGAATCTGAAAAAAGAATGAATATATGTATATGTATAACTGAATCACTTTGCTGTACACCTGAAACTAACACAACATGGTAAATCAACTATACTCTGATAAAGTCTTTTAAAAATTATATAAAAAAAAAGAAGAGTAGTATTTGTGGGATTCTTATCAGTATCAGATGAAATCGAACATGTAAGTATTGATAAAAAATATACTTTAGGGGCTTCCCTGGTGGCGCAGTGGTTGGGAGCCTGCCTGCCGGTGCAGGGGATACGGGTTCGTGCCCCGGTTCGGGAGGATCCCACATGCCGCGGAGCGGCTGGGCCCGTGGGCCATGGCTGCTGAGCCTGCGCATCCGGAGCCTGTGCTCCGCAACGGGAGAGGCCGCGGTGGTGAGGGGCCCGCGTGCCGCAAAAAAAAAAAAAAAAAAGGAAAAAAAATATATACTTTAAAATATTTTATGGTACATTGTGTAATTGTGGTGACTGTTCAAATCTGATGATATAATATTAAAGTTCAGTTCACTGAACATAATTTTATAAGGATCTGGCTAAGCTAATAGAAAACAGTCATAGCTTTCCAGAGTTCCACTATATCAAATGTGAGATATGACACTCCCTGCAGAAGCTAGGTACAGAAGTACCTAGCCTAGTACCTAGTTAGGTACAGAAGTACCTAGCCTGAGCTATATGTTCCATGGATGTAAATATAAAGCATGGAAAGAAGTTATTATGTTATTATTTTTATTCCTCTCACCTGCTTCTATTAACTGCCTTGTAAACCTTGTAAGCAATCATGCCTGAACTCATTCATTACAATCGGGCCATTGTAAAATCTTTCGGACTCAGTGTTGTTCATTTTTAGCTTGTGGTCCTCCTTTCAATTCCCTCTCAGTTGTTGTTCTTTAATGTTAGTCCTTTGATAACTTCAACATTTATGCTGTAACCTTCCCTAAACCCTGTTCCTCAGGCTCTTCAATCTAGTGTTTGTCATTTCTATCTTAATTTTTTCTTTTTGTGGTACGTGGGCCTCTCACTGTTGTGGCCTCTCCCGTTGCAAAGCACAGGCTCCGGACGCGCAGGCTCAGCGGCCATGGCTCACAGGCCCAGCCGCTCCGCGGCATGTGGGATCTTCCCGGACTGGGGCACGAACCCGTGACCCCTGCATCGGCAGGCGGACTGTCAACCACTGCACCACCAGGGAAGCCCCCCTCTATCCTATTTTATACACACATCAACATACCTGGAATTACTCTACTTCCAAAATCAAAACCTGAGAAATTCTCCTCTCTGAGTCAACCCTCAGGCTATAGTTTTTATTTCTTTGTTTCTTGATCTTACTGAATCTACTCCTCATCTTCAGTGTGGCTTTGATCTGGATCTCTTTCAATTCTTTCAGACTATAACATCCATCAAGAATTACTTATCTTCCTACCCAAGCCTAGATTTCATGATCAGTCACGTCAGAACTGCTTTCATCAGAAACATAGAATTCTTTATAATCTTCAATTTGTGTCATGCCAACTTTCCACTTCCCAAATCTGACCATTATGTTATTCATTCTCCTCTGTCCCCAAATCACAAAACATATCTTCAAGCAATGCCTCTGAAGGAGCTCCTCTGCTAAAAAAACTTCCTCCATTGAGTTACCATCCCATCTTGTTTTGTAGACACCAAATATTCCTCAACTTCTTGCAATCTACCTCTCATTCCAGTATTCTTAAGCCCGCTTCTTTATGGTTTTCAAAGACCTCCTACTCATCCAAACACCCTTTCCTTGGGACAGTATCATAACTTGACACTATTTTGATGCCTCTATTTCACATTCTCCTGCTTCCTTCTGTTCAGTGAAGGCATTCTTCATACATATACTCTTTATGCTCTTCTGCAATTGCTCCAATTCGACAGATCATCTATAATCATGGTCTCATTAGCTGCCTCTCATCAGATGTTTCCCGAATCTATGCCCCCAGCATAGCTTCTCCTGAATTTCCTACTTCCTAATAATTCTCTCTCCTTAGAGATTCTACAAGCAGCAAAAATAAGCATGCCCACCCCAGATCCTGAATCCCTCCTCAAACCTTGTCTTCCCAATTTCAGTAAATGCCATCATGAGCCTGGTATTCAGATAAGCCTGGAACCTCATGTTTATCTCTTATTCCTTTACTCTTCTACCTCTTGTCCACAAATTCTGTATGAATACTCTCCAATGTCTGTGGAATTCTCACCCTTCTTTGGGGTTCTAATGCCCCTTTTATCTCTTTATCTGACTCTTATGATAATATGCTGTTAGCTCTTTTCCCTGACCTTCTTGTGGATCCTTCTCTCCTATTATTAGATAATCCAGCTACTGCCAAAGAGAACTTTTGATCAGAGCATAGTTCTGATTAGATTACTTCTCTCCTCAGAAATCATCAGTTGTCTATGTATTACAGTTGAAGTTATTAAATATGGAATTGAAAACCCCTCGCGATCTAGATCCAACTCATCTTTTCTGACCTCCTGCATCTGTAACCACAACAGACTAGTGGTTATATGCTTTACTCTAAAGTTAGGGAGACTTGGTTTCAATCTTGGCTCTACTACTTCATTGTTGCCATAAGTGTTGATTAAGCTCCTTATAATGTTCCAGAAATTATTTGGGGAGCTGGAAATACACAAGTGAGCAAGAATACAAGGTTCCTGCTCTCACAGAACTTGCATATTCTTTCAATAAATACTTGTCAGGAAGGGTCTACTATAGGCCAAGAGGGTCTACTACTATTTGGGTACAGGTGATACAATTGTGAATAAAGCAGACAGACAAGTAAATGAATAAATAAATGACTGAATAGACAAGTACAAGTATATAATATATAAATAGATGTCATTATAATTAGTTTCAAGATTTGATAGGCTGTTCAGGGAAGGCCTGTCTAAGCTGCTGACACTTGGGTTGAAAGCTGGGGGAAGAGCATTCCAGGAGAGGGATTAGCAAGTGCAAATACCCTTGGCAAGAATGTCAAGAGTGAGCTTAGACTTACTAGAGAAATAGGAAAGGACTGTGTGAAGGAAGGGTGCTGTGACTTTAGGCAAGTTACTTACTCTGTCTTTGCCTCAGTTCCTTCACCTCTCAAATGATACCAATACTATACTGCATCATTTTGTAGTGAGGTTAAAATGAAATAATGCATATGACATGCTTAAAAAGGGGTATTAAACGTTAGATAAATTGTAGCTGTTACCACCTTTGATGCAACCACTGCACTAGGACTTCATGATACAGTCTCCCCTTCCAAGTGCTCCAAACTTCCTATGCCCTCTCCAACACATCTTTTGTTCATGATGTTCCTTTCTTTAAAAAAGAAATCTCATTTCCCCTCATCTTTGTCTATCAAAATACTATCCATATTTCAATATCATCTCTTCCATGAATCCTGCTCTGATTTTACCAACGAAATTCATTTCTCATCTCTGGGCTTCCTTAATACTTTGTGAACATTCTTTTCAAGCCCAAATCACATTTCCCACTGCCTCACTTCCTTTACTAGATTCTGAGCTTCTTTAGGATGAAACCAAGGGTTCAAATTTTTATCCCCAGCCCTAGCACCTACTCATGACATTACCTTGGCCAATTTATATAAATGCCTGATAAATATTTATCGAACAGATTTGGAATTGAACTAATTCAGTTCATCTTGGGCTTGTCACTTGATCCTTTCCATTATTGCTTAATTTATCAAGAGTGGCTTATGATTTTCTTTAACTTTTCCTAGAAATAATATAGGCCCACTAAACTACAATAGATAGGAACTGATATACAGTAAATTCTCATTGCTCATGGTAGTTACGTTCTATAAAGTTCTACAAACACCCAGTTAGCAAATACTGAGTCACTGATCCTAGAAGTAATACCGAGTTAGGCTCCTGTGAACCTCTAGTTACAACATTTTTGTCAACCAATCAATAGTAACCTTATTTAATGTGCATTGATGATTTAAGACACCATATTGAATGTATATTGTTGGCTCATTAACACTGAACTCACATCCAACAGCAGTATAACCATGCCTGGATGAAGTTTATCTAGCGTACCTATATTTTCTATAAAGCACATCACAGCCTTCTTGCAGCACTTCAGCTCTACACTCAAGGGCCATTTTAAATAGCAACATCACCAGTGAAACACAAAAAAAATGAAAAATATGACACTAAATATATTACAAAAAGACACTTGGTTACAGTATGAACTGAAACAAGAAGGCAGCTCATCATCTTATTCAACCTTAGCTGGGAACATGTGTGCTGGGCAACTCAAATTTTTCTCTGCTGTGTACAAGTCCACAAATGACCACAAAAGCACTGTGAGTTTTGATCTGGGGGTTACAAATAAATTTTTGCAAGTAGGCAAGTTCACAAATTCAAAATCCGTGAATAATGAGGTTTGACTAGATGTGCCTCTGTGGTGTGTTGTTACACTAATGGTCCCACATTAAGTCCTGCTTGCCTGTATCCCCATCCTTGTGTTATTCCCTTTCACACTGACTCCAGCTTTGGCCATGTGACTTGCTTTGGTCAACAGGATGTTAGTAAATATGGAGCAATCAGAAGCTTGAAAAGTACTAGTCATTAGGGCTTGAACTGTTAAAATGCTGCTACCATGTGAAGAAACCAGGACTATTGTGCTAGAGAGGAAAGGATGAGCAGACAGCCAGCATCCACCACCAGAGCTGTGCATGAGGCCATCTTTGACCACCTAGCCAGTCAAGCCACAAGATGAATGCAGCTCATAAATCACTCCAGGACACTCAATAAGAAAGCTGCCCAGCTCAGACCATCTTAAATTGCTGAGTCACAGATTGTGAGCAAATAAAATGGTTGTTGTTTTAAGCCATGAACTATTGTAGTAATTTGTTACAAAGTAATAGATAACTTATACAGCCTCCATATTCCTCAGGTCTGTAGTTTTAAGAAGATTTTTAAAAATTGCATACTTCAAAGAAATCTAAAGTTTACTTGCAAGTACTCCGTATAATCTTAAATAAGTTATTCCTCTCATACATTGCATATTAGAATACATTCCTTCTAGATCCTCAATGAAATCAAATGACATCTTGCCATTCACACTCATCTTAAGCAATGTGATTGCCCACGTTTCCCATAGTTGGCAAGGAAGAGCAATGTCCCCAAGGCAATTGCTTATTCTTCTGATATCCCCACTGGGAGCATTTCTGCAGCAGACTGCACCCACCCTTCCTTCCTTCCTCCTCCCCCTCCCCTTCCCCTTTCTTCTTCCTCCTCTCTCTCTCTTCTTTCTCTGTTTCTATCTGCAACAGTAAGCCAAACCTCTCTGAACTGTAGGAGTTTTGTTTTTAATTTCCTTAACTCCTATCCCAGTTAGATTGTAAATTATGAAAACTAAAAATGTCCTATTTTACTATAGGATTTCCAGCAGTGCCTACACTAGTATTTTTCATTTGTTATAGATGCATGTGCATGCATACACAATAAAGTTAGGAGGAAGAAAAACCTAGTACTGCCTTTCCAAAAATTGAATTTGGAAGGTAGGTAGATGAGAGACATTGTGAAATAAAATATGTAAGTATATATCTGACCATACTAATGAACTGTTATTTAATATCTTGCTTATAAACTGGTTATAATATTTTTCTTTATTTTGACTTTTTTTTCTTTTATACTATTCCTTTTTCTTTTAATATTCTGTATGTTTGGTCTATGATGTTTGGAAGTCAAGTCTTACAGAGAATGGAGAAGGGTGAAAAACCATAGACAATAAAGAGTTGAGAGGTCTGTCTCTGACAGGAGTTTCCTTTCCACTAAAGCAAGAAGTGATGTCCTAATCCATAACAAATTTCTTATAAATCTCTCCTCTATAGTCACTATCACCTAGTTTTGAGGAGAACATATAAGACTTTTTTCAATCTCTACATAATTTCTTCATCGATTGGCTAAATCTATAAAACTTGGTAGTATTGAAAGTTGAATTCTCATAGCAACAATTTAAAGAGTTCATAAATTGAAAATATTGAACTGGACCTGAGCCCTGTGCTCCCAGAAAAGAACAGTCATTGAGAAATCTCCCCCTCACCATTTTGCTTTCCAAACTCCCCTCACCGTTTTTTGCTCCAGGAAATGGTCAATCACAAAGAACCCTTCCCCATGTGACTCAAACAAGACTCACTGTCCACTCTTTCTCATGACTCCCAAAAGACTCCAGATGATTCCTTGTTTATCTGCCTATTGTTAAAGAAATAAAATTCTTGCACCTATTAAAACAATACTTTAATCAAAACTATCACAATAGGAGTCAACTCTATTGTGATAGGGGAGAGAGATTGCGCTCAACTCCAACTCCAACAAGGAGAAATGGAGATTTGTAGCCAAGGAGTAGAGTGAGGGGATCAGCAGATGTAAAATTGCTAAGAGGAAACATCAAGGGTAGGGGGATTCATGTCAAAAACTGGCCTAACAGGATTCTTGCTAAAAGTAAAACAATGACTTATACATCAAGGGTGGGGATGAGGGACTTGATCAGATATCAGTGGTGCTCTGATATCAAGGTTGGGGTATTCCACCTAGCTGACTTAGCCGGATTCTTGCTAAAGCTAGATTCAGCAATAACAGACACAGAAGGCAAAGGTCAAGGGTCTACTTGAGAAGAGGGCTCAGAGGAACCTAATTCAAGTTTGGTCAAGGAGTATCTTTGACCCTATACAAAACCCCAGCCTGCCCTTCCTTTTCTTTGAGACATTTCTCATTAGTGAAAGTTCTCTATGTTATCATAACCTCAATAAGATCATCTCCTTGATCTTTCCATTCATTTTGTTTTTAAAAATAACATTGGTGTGTTTGTATTACTTTGGAGCAGAGGTTCTCAACCCCAGCTCAAGAGGCTCCAGGAGTCCACGGCCCCTGGAACTGGAGACTGAACTGTGTGAAGATGCAAATTTGAGGGAGCAAAGATTTCATGCATAGTGTTCATATCAAATTTTCAGGCAAATATGTGTCCCCATAACAATTTAAGAAGTACTGATAGTTTTTTTTCCATGTTTTAATTTGTGTTAAGTGTGGGATGGGATTAGTTCTGTGTGATTTAACTTAGAATGGAAGAGACGTGTTCCCTGTTTTCCTTAGCAAGGTTCAAATTCACAGGTATCTCTTTTCTCTTGTGAGAAAAATTGAAGAATTGGGTAGGACGATAAGTTAATTGCAGCAATTCTAGGTGTCTTAGGCACAGAATTAATAATTCTGTGCTAATTCTAGGAGGTTAAGTAATCTTCATAAAACACAGGTTAGGTGAAGTGAAGGTAAAAGTAGCTCTCTTTGGGATGCTAGAAAATAGAATCTGATTCCACTTGTATGGTTATCATTGCCCTTTTAAATTCTCATTATCTCCGTTAATCACAGTGAACTCTCAGCACAAATTAATAGTTCATGCAAACCTTATACGTTTCACCCTTCCACAGGAGTTTCTTTAAGTCAATGCTTATGCAGTGGGTCTGAATATACGACCACAAATATTAATTATCAAATATTATCAAGTATTTTATTTTCTTTGAATCAGAATAAATCGAACTTCAAACCCCCATCCCAGTGGACTGGGAGAGAATTCAATCTCATGTATTTCCAGGGCTGGTTTCACTACCCAGGATGGACAACAGTGCAGGGATTATGTCCATTCATTCAACACCTGCAATTAAGCCTGGTACCAAGTATACTATAATCCTCACCATCCAGCATTGCATATTCACTAAATAATTTTTCTCCATGGTATTTATTTCAATCTGACAATATAATATATTTCATTTATAATTTTTTTTGTCTATTTCCCCATTCTTGAAATGTAAACTCTTGTGAGTAGAAATGTTTCTTCTTTTACTCCCCATTGTATCCACACTACCTGGTACCAGGCTTAAAAGCAGGTGCTGGATGAATGGATATAATCCCTGCACTGTTGTCCATCCCTGGGTAATGGAAGTAGCCCTGGAAATGTATAAATTTGACTTCTTACCCAGAATCTGACTACAGATTCAGTTGCAACAGAGTAATTAGTTCAGCTCATGGAGCCCTGGGACTGAGATGGCTCTGAGCTTAGATTGGTCCTCAATCAAACCGATGGGATTGGGTTTTTGTATCCCCATAGTGACCAAATTGGAAGAGAGAGGGTGTCTTAGTTTGCTGGGATTGCCATAACAAAATACCACAGACTGGGTGGTTTAAACAACAGCAATTTATTTTCTCACAGTTCTGGAGGTTGGCAGTCCAAGGTCAAGGTGTTGGCAGTCCAAGGTTAAGATGTTGGCAGGTTTGGTTTCTCCTGATGCCTTTTTCCTTGGTTTGCAGGTGGCCACCCTCTTACTATATCTTTATTTGGTTGTCCCCCTGTGCACATATATCTCTCTCTGTGTGTATTCTAATCTCTTCTTCTTATGAGGATACCAGTCAGATTGGATTAGGGTCACCCTAACAGCCTCATTGTAAAATAATTACCTATTTACAAACCCTACCTCCAAAAACAGTCATATTCTGAGGTACTGGGAGTTTAGGGCCACAACATATGAATTTGGATGTAACACAATTCAGCCCATAGCACTCTACCCTGTGGACCTCCCAAATTCATGTCCTTCTCACATGAAAAATAAATTCATTTTTATCCCAACAGCCCAAAAGTCTTAACCCATTCCAGCAACACTAAGTCCAAAATCTCATCTAAATAGTACCTAAATCAAGTATGGGAGAGACTCAAGATTATTCTTGAGGCAAAATTCTCCAGCTGTGAACCCACGAAACCAGACAAGTTATCTGCTTCTAAAATACAACGATGGGACAGGCATAGGAGAGACATTCCCATTCCAGAAGGGAGAAATTGGAGAGAAGAAAAAGGGCCATGGATCCCACGTGCGTAGAATACACTACCAGAATGCAGAAAAGACTACCAAGTATTTTCCTTCTTTCTCAGTGGTGAAAAATGTGAGATGCAATAATCCCTTTTACATTGGAGGGGATGTCCTTGCATTCTAGACTAATAGACTCTTAAAACTTCACTGATGTGGTAGCTCCCCGGATACCTGTAAGTCTGTCACTCACCCTTTGGAGGGTATGTGTCTTACCAAAGTCTTCAAAGTACTCGCTACTTTTCGCTGGTTAACATGATATCATAAAATAGGACTGGGCAGAGGGGCAAGTTGATCTGTAGGGCAGTGGCAAGAGGGGCCTCGGCTAATTCCACAGGATGATTGGAGTTATACGAGCTTTCAGAATTGACCTTGTGTCTCCCCATGGTGTTGAGCAGTCATTAGATGCCCCTGGTGAAGGGGCAGAAATTTGGGCCACCCAGTTCATTTCACTGAAGATCAATTCCTGGAGAGGGACCTGTAGATGAGTCCTTTGGTCTTAAAGGAAGATCTGTGTGATGCACACTTATCCACTACAACATGGATTCATGCTCTCATTCTTAATGGCCAATGTGAGATAACAACTATTGTTTTAGCGAGGCTAAATAATTTGTCTCGGGTTATGCAACCAGTAAATGGTAGAGTTGAAATCAAACTAGGGGGATTCACACAAGCTTCTTTACCCCTAAGCATTCCACTCTAATACCTGAAAAAAAGAAAAAGGAAAACAGCACACTTGATCCAGGCTCTTAGGTAGGGTACCAGGACCAGGTATTTAATGAAAAAAAACTGAACAGAATAATTTTATCTACTCCCACCATAGTGTTTTCACTATGATAAATCTTTTTACACTATTTCTCCTCCCACCTCAAGCCCAAGAACCTTTTTCAGGTTCAGGCTTAGGGCTGAGCTAACATGTTTCTCTGTCATATCCATGGCTTTATTATGCTGTATCTCAAGCCAGGGAACACTAGGGATTGGAGGATCTTTCTCCAGGTCTAGAAGGCATTTGAAAATCCAAGGCCCCTGCTCCACCCTCTGGAGCAGCCAACCCCTAAATAATATTCAAACTTCCTGTGTCTGCCAGGTTAGGAAACAGAAGGCACATTCAAAGTCGGTTATTCATAGAGTTTAATTGAGGGACTCCTCAAAGGTGAGGCAGAGTTAAGGAAACCATCATGTAGATAGAGCAGTGCCTGGGACTAGCAATAGTGAGGACCCTTAAACTTGAAGGATGAGGTAAGTGAGAAAGTGGCTTTATAAGAGGGCCACCTAACACTGCCAACTGGGGGAGCCCAAAAGGAGAGAGCTGGAGTAATAGATACCCTGGCTTCATGACGTCCTCCAACCTCTTGCTGCTGCCACTCATTAACGAGATGCAAAAAGAACCCAAAGGGGCATGAGAGCCCTCTGAACAGTTCATACAGAGTAGCATCCTGGGACATGGAAGGGAGCAGATAAAGGGTGGAGACTGGGTCAGGAGGAGCAAATGGAAAATATCAAACACACTTTTTAACTCTATTACGTTGTGCCTGAGGTATCAACAGTTTGGGTGTAGTGGGTCTTACAAGCCTAGTCCAAGTGGAGATACACCTAGAACTTTCTTATTGCCAGCATAGGTGTATGTGCCCATAGTGTGGTGGGTGAGAGAGGGGAGGAGGTATGAAGGAGATGAAGAAAAGCAGAAAGAGACTTTAAAAACTCTAATACGTTACACATAAGGAGAGAATTGAGGTTAATGTGTGCTTAATTCAGGGACAAGTGTCTGATAGTATTTTTTTAAGGGAATTATCCTTCACCAGAGATATTTACATAACTCTGTGACATTATATAATATTATATAATGTAGGTTCTTTCTGTCCTTGGACTGCAACCCACAGAAACATTCTATCAGTGAGGTTGAGTTATAATTAGATTCTTCTAGCATGATGCAGTGAACAGTGGACAGTGCATGCAGGCTTTAAGGCAGACTCATCTGTGTAAGATTTAGCAAATTATTTAACCCCTCAAATGAGCCCAATTTCTTCCCCAAATGAGTATAATAACAACAGTCACCATTTATATAGCACAGCCATGCACTGTGCTGGTGAAGTGGATATTCATATGTCCACTTTACAGATGAAGAAAAAGACACTTGGAGAGGTGAAATAATTTTCCCATGGCTACTAAAGGGTGGAGCCAGGATTTAAACCTAGTCTGTCTGACTTCAAAACTCTAGATCTTAATCACTATGCTGAACTCTAGTTCAAATGACTTTAGAGAAAATTAAGTGAACTAAATTTTTTGAAGTGCTTGACTCAAACCTGACATATGTATCATGTTCAACACGTTTGCCAAAAGAAATTGAATGAAGGAATGAAACTCTTGCTGAAAGCCCATTCACTATTGTAATAGTTTATTTAATAGGAAAGGCCCAATGCATGACAAGGAAAGGGCATAGAGAAAGAAGTAATATTTATGTGACACTGACTGTACCACGTGCACTAGGTATGTACAATTTACTGATTGGTTGGTGTGACCCAAGTGTCAAATAATTCTGTATTGATTGATAGCAAGAAAGAGTATGTCCAAGCAAAGATGGGCTTTTGGTAACCATAATGTCTATGGTAGGCTGCAAGTAATGCCCCATCAAAGATACAGTCACTTCCTAATTCCCCAACTTATGAATATTCCCTTATATGGCAAAAGAGTGAAAATCATCTTATTTTGCAAACAGTGTAACTAAATTAAGGATCTAGAGAGAAGTTTCTTATCCTGGATTATCTAGGTGGGCCTGAAATGCTATCACATGTATCCTTATAAGAGAGAGACAGAGGGAGTTTTGAGACAGACACAGACAGAGGAGAAGGCAATGTGAAGAGAGAGGCAAATATTGGAGTGATGGGGCCACGGGTTAAGGAATGCTTCACTTCAGGAGCTACCAGAAACTAGAAAAGACAGGGAAGGGATTCCCCACTAGAGCCTCAGGAGGGAGTGTGGTCCTGCCAACACTTGATTTCGGGATTCTGGCTTCCAGAAATGTAAGAAAATACATTTCTGTTGGTATAAGTCACCAAATGTGTGGTAATTGGTGACAACAGTGATTGGAAACTAATACACTGTCTTTACAAATGATACTTGCTTAGGTTGTGCTACCTTTTGAAGGTAACTTTTGACAAAATAAATTACTGTCACTATAATAAAGACTGAATTCTTTAGGAAATTATTATTAATTGCTATAAAAAATAGAAAACCCAAATATTTCATTGAAGAACTACTTTTCATTTCCCAAAATCCTTGAGGCTAACTAAAAGAAAGAGGTTGCTACCAATGAATTACATGAGTATGTGGTGTGGGGAAGGATTGGATGACAGGAAAGAAGGAAGTTGAGTCTTGAAGTGGGCAGTGGCAATGCTGCTGGAGGGGGTGCCCACTGTATCTTTCCATAAACCATGGCCAGTAGCACAATGCTATGGATACCTCTGGAAAGTGATAAAAAGATGTTGGTTCACAAAATCAGTAATTTCCTGGTTGATATCTGAAACTGACCCCCGTACATGGAAGGCAAGGAGAGACCAAAAAAAGAAAGAGGCAGACAACTCCAGGTTGGTAAGTGGCAGTGTTAATAAGCAAGGGAACTTACTTACAAAGCTTGTCTTGGGTGGCCACAAGATGAATAGATCTCTGCACCTGCCCACCAGAATCTTAAAAGTATACATAGAGGCCTTAACTGGATTCAGTCATATATTCAGTCCAGATGGTCTCAACAATACCTTGCTCTCTTCAAGGCTGCATCCTTGAAGTGGCTCCTACTATGGGAATGGTGAGAAGAACATACATTTCAAGGATGGAGACAGGGTGGGGAGCCTCTCAGAGGCCTGGGTCCAGCAGTCCTGTCATCTCAATGACCTTCTCCAACAACCACCCAAATCTATACACAGAGATAAGAAGGACCTCAAGAACCTCAGTGACAGGGGGATTTGGAGAGATATAGTAGCAGGGAGAGAGGGGATACTCAGTGGCCCCCCTTGGAGAGGCTAAAAGCTCAGTGACTATGATGACACAGATTTAGTTCTGACCTGAGCAGAGAGATATCATTTGAAGGAAGCTAGCCGAGCAGGGACACAGTTTCATGGGTCGAATCAAAGAAACCATGAATACCAATGCTTAACATTGAACTGCGGAGTATTTTCTCTCTTGAGTCTCTGTCTTCCCATAACAATGAGAGGACAGGTCTCCATTCTGTTGGTTAGAAATACCAGTGTCTAAAAGAACACGTGGAACACTGTGAGTGTTCACCAATTGTATGCTGAAGAGTGAACTTCCAGTGGAACCCATTTGTGTTACTGTGAGAGGGGAGGACATTCTGAAAGACCTCAAATGGGGGCCGTTATTTGGAATCTGCCCTTTATTGTTTTAGGAATAACTTCTGAATATCCAATGGAAGGCAGCCAAAGGGCTGCCCAATTCCATATAATGGACCCTCATTTTGAGGGTTTTGTCAGGCTGGGCCTCTTAGCGGGGCTGGATTTATAAGGTTAAAAGGTTTAAAGTCTTCTGCACCTACCAGTTCAGTCTACGGTTAAAAAATAGAATCTCTGGAGCTAGGGATAAGCAGCAGAATGCTGAGCCAGAAGCAAAATTTCTTGAATCCCAATCCTTTCTTCCATCCTAGAGCCACATTGGCATTGGTGAGGCTTTAGAAGCTCCTGGAAGATTCCTATCAATTTATTAATAACTAAGGCCTTTTATGTTAAAACAACAGTGCATGATGTTTAGTAAAATTGATTTTTTTTTCCATAAGAGATGTTTAAAATAAATTACCTGTTTTAAGAGAATCATGGTTGTCAGCAAATGGAAATATCATATGCTTAACTCAAATCACAGCAATGCTCTGTGTTAGTCATTTGATTTCTTTGGGCCTCACTTCTTTCATCTGTAAAATAAGGAGGTTGAAAGAAATAATTATAGCCATGTTAATAGTCACCAATGGTCTAGAAATCTATGACGCAATCACTAAGAGCTGGAAATGTTCTGCTTTTATGATGATAAATCACTTCCTTACTGCTGTAAATGTACTTAGAAAGAAATCAAAATTTACTGGAAGGCATGGAAATTAGTCTATTATATGGTGCTTTTTACTACTGAACAATACAAAGTGACAAAACAACAGTTACCTGGGAAGTATAAGCCCTGGAGACTGACAAATCCAATGATTTGAGGGACTAGATTTGCCTTTCATATTGACCAGAGAAATATTGTGAGCTCTTTGAGTACATGAACCATGTTTGCTACATGCCTGAAACATAATAGCAGACACTTATGTTTACCATAGAGCCTGTTGTCAGACTTTATTTCCAGACACAGGCATGATGAAGAAAACTAGAATTTCTTACAAGTTTTCAGCACTGTATCCATGTTCAACTCTGTTAAGTTTCAATAAAGGTTTTCCATGGCAACAAATTGATGATGGTCATAATTACAGCACACTGTATTTTTAAAATATTGTATCCAAGTTTCCAAGTATCTTTAACATCTTTATTGGAGTATAATTGCTTTACAATCATGTGTTAGTTTCTGCTGTATAACAAAGTGATTCAGCTATAGGTATACACATATCCCCATATCCCCTCCCTCTTGCATCTCCCTCCCACCCTCCGTTTCCCACCCCTCTAGGTGGTCACAAGGCACCGAGCTGATCTCCCTGTGCTATGCGGCTGCTTCCCACTAGCTACCTATTTTACATTTGGTAGTGTATATATGTCCATGCCACTCTCTCACTTCGTCCCAGCTTACCCTTGCCCCTCCCCGTGTCCTCAAGTCCATTCTCTATGTCTGCATCTTTATTCCTGTCCTGCCCCTAGGTTCTTCAGAACCATTTTTTTATATATTCCATATATGTGTGTTAGCACACAGTATTTATTTTTCTCTTTCTGACTTACTTCACTCTGTATGACAGTCTCTAGGTCCATCCATCTCACTACAAATAACTCAGTTTGGTTTCTTTTTATGGCTGAATAATACTCCATTGTATATATGTGCCACATCTTCTTTATCCATTCATCTGTTGATGGACACTTAGGTTGCTTCCATGTCCTGGCTATTGTAAATAGAGCTGCAATGAACATTTTGGTACATGACTCTTTTTGAATTATGGCTTTCTCAGGGCATATGCTAGTCCTATTTTTAGTTTTTTAAGGAACCTCCATACTGTTCTCCATAGTGGCTGTATCAATTTACATTCCCACCAGGAGTGGAAGAGTGTTCCCTTTTCTCCACACCCTCTCCAGCATTTATTGTTTGTAGATTTTTTGATGATGGCCATTCTGACTGGTGTGAGATGGTATCTCATTGTAGTTTTGATTTGCATTCCTCTAATGATTAATGATGTTGAGCATCCTTTCATGTGTTTGTTGTGAATCTGTATATCTTCCTTGGAGAAATGTCTATTTAGGTCTTCTGCCCATTTTTGGATTGGGTTGTTTGTTTTTTTGATATTGAGCTGCTTGTAAATTTTGGAGATTAATCCTTTGTCAGTTTCTTCATTTGCAAATATTTTCTTCTATGCTGAGGGTTGTCCTTTCATCTTGTTTATGGTTTCCTTTGCTGTGCAAAAGCTTTGAAGTTTCATTAGGTCCCATTTGTTTATTTTTGTTTTTATTTCCATTTCTCTAGGAGGTGTGTCAAAAAGGATCTGTCTGTGATTTATGTCATAGAGTGTTCTGCCTATGTTTTCCTCTAAGAGTTTTATAGTATCTGGCCTTACATTTAGGCCTTTAATCCATTTTGAGTGTATTTTTGTGTATGGTGTTAGGGAGTGTTCTAATTTCATTCTTTTACATGTAGCTGTCCAGTTTCCCCAGCACCACTTATAGAAGAGGCTGTCTTTTCTCCATTGTATATTTTTGCCTCCTTTATCAAAAATAAAGTGACCATATGTGCGTGGGTTGATCTCTGGGCTTTCTATCCTGTTCCATTGATCTATATTTCTGTTTTTGTGCCATCAACTGTTAATCTTTTCCAGGTTTCTATACCAACCCTCTTATCTGAGCCCTCCTTGATCTCTTACTTTTGTGACTTTAAAATTACCTTTTTACTAAAATTCTGATCTATCATCTGAACCCCAAACGTAATATACATATCCCCATCTGGACTCCCTGCAGGCATTTCAGATTTAGCACTTGATGCACATTGTAAGTTCCAAGATGGAATTCTTAAGCTTCTCCTGCAAGGCTGCTCCATCTCCAGCAAAATACACTTCCGATATGAGTACCCACATCTATCCTGTCTTTTAGATAAACATCAGATAAATTCAACTCCTCATAGCATATTCCATGGGTGATCAAATTCTTCATATTCTACCTCAAAAATGCTTCTCAAATTACTTTTCTTGTCTCCATCCCCCCTTCCTCTGCCATAACTCAGATTATCATCTCCATTTTTATGTTTTTATACCATCTTCTTCTCATTGTCTCTCTCTACTCTTGACAATTCTCCACACTGCTGCCAGTCACTGCCCTACAAAATGAAGCGAATGGTATCACTCTCTTACTCAAAAACATCACTGAACCCGTAGAACCTTCAGTAATTTGGAATAAAATTCTAACTTCTGCACTGTCACATGTGAGGGGATTTGCAGTGTGGCCCAACTCCTTTCTAGCATCATTTTTTGCCACTCTGTGAAACACTTAGTACAACTGAGACTGAACTTCAACTCCCCACTCATATCCAAACTTTTCCAGAATTTTACTTTTTTTTTTTTTTTCTTGCATTATGCGGGCCTCTCACTGTTGTGGCCTCTCCCATTTGCGGAGCACAGGCTCCGGACGCGCAGGCTCAGCGGCCATGGCTCACGGGCCCAGCCGCTCCGCGGCATGTGGGATCCTCCCGAAACGGGGCACGAACCCGCGTCTCCTGCATCGGCAGGCGGACTCTCAAGCACTGCGCCACCAGGGAAGCCCCAGAATTTTACTTTTTGAAACAAAGTCTCTTTCCTGATGCATGTAACTTCTCAATAGAGCATTTTCTTATTATTCAAGGAAGGGTCAGTTGCTCCTGTTCTAAGTTCTCAGAGCTTTTTAGCTCTTATATATATGTAAGTGCCAACTTACCAAATTGTACAGTAATTTCTTCGTTTATGTCAACTCACACCACTAGATAGCATTAAGTTATCTATGTCTATGTACAAGATTCTTGACAAATCTAAAAAGTGAAATCTGATATGTAGTACCTTTTAGAAATTACATGCTAATTACTTTTTATGGTGTTTTAAAAATACTGTGTTTTCCAGTGTGACCTAATCAAACTTATAAGCTTTTGCACAGCAAACCATAAACAAAATGAAAGGACAACCTAGGGAATGGGAGAAAATATTTGCATATGATGCAAACAACAAGGGCTTAATTTCCAAAATATGCAAACAGCTCATACAGCTCAATTAAAAAAAAAAACAATAAAAAAAAATGGGCAGAAGACCTAAATAGACATTTCTCCAAAGAGGACACACAGATGGCCAACAGGCATGTGAAAAGGTGCTCAACATCATTAATTATTAGAGAAATGCAAATCAAAACCACAATGAGGTATCACCTCACCAGTCAGAATGGCTATCCTCAAAAAGTCTATAAATAATAAATGCTGGAGAGGGTGTGGAGAAAAGGGAACCCTCCTCCACTACTGGTGGGAATGTAAATTGATACAGCCACTGTGGAGAACAGTATGGAGGTTTCTTTAAAAACTAAAAATAGAGTTACCATATGATCCAGCAATCCCACTGTTGGCATATATCTGGAGAAAACCATAATTCAAAAAGATACATGTACCCCAATGTTCTTAGCAGCACTATTTACAATAGCTAAGACATGGAAGCAATCTAAGTGTCCATTGACAGATGAATGGATAAAGAAGATGTGGTATATATATATATATATATATATATATATATATATATATATATACGCGCAATGGGATATTACTGAAACATAAAAAAGAATGAATAATGCCATTTGCAGCAACATGGATGGACCTAGAGAATATTATACTTAGTGAAGTAAGTCAGACAAAGACAAATATCACATGATATCACTTATATGTGGAATCTAAACAATGAGACTAATGAACTTATTTACAAAACAGAAACAGACTCTTAGATGTAGAAAACAAACTTATGGTTACCAAAGGGAAAAAGTGGGGTGGGGGGAAGTTTGGGATTAACATATACACTCTACTATAAATAAAATAAACAACAAGATCCTACTGTATAGCACAGGGAACTGTATTCAATATCTTTTAACAACCTATAATGGGAAAGAATCTGAAAAAGAATATATATATATATA
>NW_006777380.1:942825-963452 GCF_000442215.2 Lipotes vexillifer | reverse complement strand
ATATATATATATATTCCAAATCACTTTGCTGTGTACCAGAGACTAACTCAATGTTGTAGACCAGCCTGTACTTCAATTAAAAAAAAATGCTATGTGCCTGCCGATGCAGGGGACATGGGTTCGTGCCCTGGTCCGGGAAGATCCCACATACCGCGGGGCGGCTGGACCCGTGAGCCAAAGCCACTGAGCCTGCGCGTCCAGAGCCTGTGCTCCACAATGCGAGAGGCCACGACAGTGAGAGGCCCACGTATCGCTAAAAAAAAAAAAAAAAATGCTATGGTATCAAATAGTGTAGATAGTGAGTTTATTAGACATTTATACTTTATAAACCTCAGATAAAGAGTATTTAATGGCCAGTCAAAAAATTGCATTTAACATTACTAATGCAGTCTTGAAGAATAAATTCCATTGTCTTCTTTCTTTCCCAGCAATATTTACTTTTTGAAACCTATGGTTGCTACAAAATACTACTTGAAGTGTGACCTAATGAATAATAAGACCATTTTAACCATAGAACATCTTCACTGGTTTTAGCAGTGAAGGCTAACTATGCAGTTGTTCATAAGAACATAATAAAACTTAAGATACCAAAGCATAATGCAATGTTTCTTCATTCTAAAATATGGCAGAAACTCCATCACTTGAGGTTTGCTTTGCTTCTCCAAGTTCAAAAAGAAATGCTCTACTTAATTACTTGGCTTCATTTTTGAAAGGAGTCCATTTTCTACTTCTACAAAATTTTTCTTTGCTTTTTCTGTTTTGTAAGACTTTGTTGATGGTAAAATTGCTGGCTTACACTTATGTTACCTAATTCAGAGCATTTGAAAAGGAAGAAAAATTCTCCCTTTACCACATTAACATCTTAGATCTGAGAATGTGTTTTGATATTGCCACATGCACAGTTGAAATTCTTCTTTCACTCCATGAACATATCTATATTTGGTCATAAATTTTGATGTTACTACATTCTCTATTTTCGGTCCATCTTTAAGCAGCAGTCATTGAGAACCTGCAAATGAGAACTATGAGTAAGGTCTTTGGAAACAGAGAGCAGAGAACAGTTCACTGTGACTGAAGAAAATGGAAGATACAAATCTTAACTTGGAAGACAATGTAATTAAGTTATACTACTTTAGATTGATGGATAAATTCAATAAAATATCAATTCCAGGTTCCATAGGATAGCCTAAGACATATTAAGGCAAATACCCTTACTTTTACCTTGAAAATATTAATATATGAATGCATAGGCAGGTGGCAAGAAGAACAAAGAAAATAGATGATAGGTAGAGGGTAGAGGATAGATAGATAGACATCCAAAGTCACCCACAGATGTTTGATGATAAATTGCTTCTTAATTTTACAAAATGTTTTAATATTGTAATAGAACTCCACATGTTGTTAGATTTTAAAAATTAGGAGGATGGGCATCTCTGGTGGCGCAGTGGTTGAGAGTCCGCCTGCCGATGCAGGCGACACGGGTTCGTGCCCCGGTCCGAAAAGATCCCACATGCCGCGGAGCGGCTGGGCCCGTGAGCCATGGCCGCTGAGCTTGCGCGTCCGGAGCCTGTGCTTCGCAACAGGAGAGGCCACAACAGTGAGAGGCCCGCGTACCGCGAAAAAAAAAAATAAAAAAATTAGGAGGAAATGTTCAATGGAATAAGAATCAAGATTTTAAATACATTTATTCTTTTTTTTAACATCTTTATTGGAGTATAATTGCTTTAAAGTGTTGTGTTAGTTTCTGTTGTATAACCTTGTGAATCAGCTATATGTATACATATATCCCCATATCACCTCCCTCTTGCATCTCCCTCCCACCCTCTCTATCCCACCCCTCTAAGTGGTCACGAAATACATTTATTCTTTTATGAGCATTTCAGCAAAATTAACACAGCAATGGGTAATATTACTTTGTAGTTTTTTTATATAATTAAATATTCATATGAAGGGTAATTTATTTGGACTCATATTTCACATTTTACATTACAATAAATAACAACTGAATCAAAAAACTAGTAATTTATTTTGTAAACTATAGAAGGAAATACAATAGCATACTTAAATGATAACAGAAGGAAGAGAAACTCAGTCCATTTAAGAAATGAAGGTTGGACTTCCCTGGTGGCACCAGTGGTAAAGAACCTGCCTGCCAATGCAGGGGATACGGGTTCAAGCCCTGGTCCAGGAAGATCTCACATGCTGCAGAGCAACTAAGCCTGTGCACCACAACTACTGAGCCTGCACTCTAGAGCCTGTGGGCCACAACTACTGAAGCCCATGCGCCTAGAGCCCATGCTCCACAACAAGAGAAGCCACCACAATGTGAAGCCCACACACCACAACAAAGAGTAGTCCCCGCTTGCCGCAACTAGAGAAAGCCCGCGCATAGCAATGAAGACCCAATGCAGCCAAAAATAAATAATAATAAATAAATAAATTTAAATATATATATAAAAGGTATTTGTCTTTTAAAACAAACAAACAAACAAACAAAAAAGAAATGAAGGTTATTAGAGACAAAATATATATGCCTGTACATATAAACTTTTTGTAAGGCAAAATGCCATGAAATAGAAATAGCAGGATGCAGAAAACATAAAAGATAAACATAATTAATTGACAACCTTTCATGAGTCGAAGTATAGAGAAAACTGAGGATAATATATATGGTAAACAAATTCTATTTAATATATGATCAAAAATAGTGCATGAATGAGAAATACAGAACAGTAGCTTATCAATTGCCTATGACAACATGAATAGAGCCAGCCCTTCAGAAGTAATATGGCATTAAAACAAACTCTGAGAATCCACTTATGGCCTTTGAATAACTCTACTTCAGAGACTATACCTAAAGAGATAAGCTGAGAATGGAAAACCAAGGGGGATCTGTTTATTTTGAATGAAAAATTGAAAACATTCTAAATTCTGAAGAATAATGGGATAATCAAGTAAAGAGTATATTAATAAAATGCTATAGTATGAAATAACAAGTGTATGAACTATGGCAATGCTAAGGAATGTTTACATAAAGTTATATTGAGTAAAGGCTTGTTAGACCAGATGGACTTAACAGATATATATATAAAGAACATTTCATTCAAAAGCAACAGACCACACATTCTTCCCAAGTGCACATGGAACATTCTCCACGGTATGTGAGGCCACAAAACAAGTCTTAATAAATTTAATGAGACTGAAATCATATTAAGCATCTTTTTCAGCCACATTGGTATGAAAGCAAAAATCAAGTACAAGAAGAAAACTGGAAAATTCACATATATGTGGAGATTAAACAACATGCAAAAAAGAAAAAGAATAAAAGACTCAATATAAATATTAAATAAATACCAGTTTTTTGCTGTCCTAATTCTTTCCCCAAAAGGGGAAACAATAACTAAAAGACGGGACATTTAGTCTTCAACTATGGTGGGAAGAGATTTAGAAACATTAGTTGGGGATATAAATTCATGGTCAGCAACCAAATTTGTGGCTCAGACTATTTTATTTGTCTGGGACAGCCTCTGTTGTATCATTTTGTTTTGTTCTGTCATAAAGTATTTTTTAATGTTTTAATTGAAGTATGACATACATACAGTAATATGTATACATACAGTAAAGCCAATATCAAATATTTAGCTTGAAGCAGTTTTACAGACGTGTACATCCATATATCTACACTCAGATCAAGAAAGTAAATATTTTTCAGCACCGTAGAGCATGCTTTGTAACCCTTCCCAAACAATACTCCATCCAAAGAAGTAACCACTATTTTAACTTCTGGCACCATCCATTGGTTTTTCTTTTTCATGAACTTTACATAAATGGAATCATATATTCATTAACCCTTTGCATCTATTTTCTTTCAAATCAGCATATCTGCGAGAGTTGTTCATATTACTGAATGTATCAGTAGTTCATTCTTTTTCATGGCTGTGTAATATTCCATAGTATGAATAGACCACATTTTAATTATCCATTATCCACACTTTCTATCCATTTTTCTATGTCAAAGTGGACATCCTTTGGGAGATTGGGACTGACATATATACACTAATATGTATAAAATGGATAACTAATAAGAACCTGCTGTATAAAAAAATAAAATAAAATTCAAAACTTCAAAAAAAAATGTAGATATCTTTGGGTTAATTCCAGGTTTTGGTAATTATAAATAAATCTGCTTTTAAATGTCTTATGCTGAACATACAGTCAAATTTCTTGGATATTTACTTAGGATATGATTAGGAATAGAATGGCTGAGATGAGGGCAAGGCCTTTATGTTTCACTTTAGTAGATATTGGCGTATTGTTTTAGGGGAAAAATAAATTAGCAGTTGGCCTTTCCAGTTAACAATGGGCCCCATCACTTCTACAGCTTTATTTATTTATTTTTATTTTCATTTTTTTTGCGGTACACGGGCCCCTCACTGTTGTGGCCTCTCCCGTTGTGGAGCACAGGCTCTGGACACACAGGCTCAGCGGCCATGGCTCATGGGCCCAGCTGCTCTGCGGCATGTGGGATCCTCCCGGACCGGGGCACGAACCCATGTCCCCTGCATCGGCAGGCAGACTCTCAACCACTGCGCCATCAAGGAAGCCCCTACAGCTTTATTTTTTAATATTGTTTACTTATATTGCTTAATCCAGAAAGGCTTTGAATTTGCAACTCCTAGTAGAAAAATAACTTAGCATACTGATTCACCTGAAATTATAAGCATTGAATTTTCAGTGGTAATGACTTTTAAGTATTTCAGTTTGAGAAAAGTGAATTTTTCCAAGTGTAGTCAATCCATCTTCTCTGGAGCAAGGTTACCTCAAAGTCGAGGGCAATGGTTGTTTTTCACGTTCCCAGTGATGCGCACAGAGTGGATGCAGTTCTGTGCTCTCGAGCCTTCCAGCAACAGCTCAGCACCAGTCCTCACTCTCTGCCCTGGCAATGCCTGATGAGCCAGTCTAATTGGCCTTGCTCACTCTGTACTGCCACAGGGCTCAGCGCTTAGGCCAAGACAGTCATCTTTGTGCATATTGCTACTGCAAGGATATTTCCTTGTATTTCACTTAATAAAATTAGTCACTACACATGGTGGATTAGTGGCAGCAGCAGCTCAGCTTCCTCGGATTTACATGAATTTATTCTCAGTGGAGAGATCAAGAGGCAATTTATTCAGTTTTTAGCCTTTTTAGGAGCTGCCATCATCTGACTCTGCAGCTCTGTCTAAATAGCATGTTTGTGATTATTTATTATTTGGGACTATGATTCCCACTTTTGCAGACAGTTACTAGGAGATCATTTCCAGATCTCAAAATTTTCTAAGCTATTTTTATCAGAGCAAGAGGGAGCAAGAGCATAAAAGGTAAAAGTATTAAAAAGTGGGCTAATAGGCTTCCCTGGTGGCGCAGTGGTTGAGAGTCCGCCTGCCGATGCAGGGGGGGACACGGGTTCGTGCCCCGGTCCGGGAAGATCCCACATGCCGCGGAGCGGCTGGGCCCGTGAGCCATGGCCGCTGAGCCTGAGCGTCCGGAGCCTGTGCTCCACAACGGGAGAGGCCACAGCAGTGAGAGGCCCGTGTACCACAAAAATAAAGTGGGCTAAAATGTCAAAAATTTGACTGATCCCAAAGCACCTCTCGAAGCCTCTATTTTTGCCAGAGTCACTATCAGGATATTTCTCTGAGCGATGGAAGCTGTGTTTTCAAATAAACTGTATCTATACACTGTGCATGCATATTTAATAAATGGGAAATTCAGTTTTTCAAGTGATGGGTATAAACATTGTATTGATCTAAGGCTACATCTAGAGAAGCAGCAGTCTCCCTGAATGTCTACAGCAGATAAAAGTTAGACGGGAAGGAAAAGGTGATGGAGCCCCACTCTCCTCTCCTCTTTCATGCCTAAAGATATTCCTGTAGTGAAATGAACTGAATCTAGAACCACCAAGTACCAGAATATAAAGTTACCTCTCCTTTCACAACTTCAGAATATACAGAAAGGCAGGCGAGTAGTTTAAATTGTGGCGCCTTCTCTTCTCACACGTGTGGATAACAATAATACCAACTTCACAGGACTGGTGGAGATTAGATGGTGTCAGGCCTTTCAAGGGCATAGCACAGCATCTGGCACTTAGTATATTCATATTATATTATAATATTCAATTAATATTAGCTGTCACTATTATTGTGACTGTTCTTGTCCTTCCTTTCTTTTCCTACTCCCCAATCCCATTCCTGTTCCTCCTCTTCCAGCCTCCAGTTCCTACATAAAAGAACCACGAATTATACATATTCATTAAAATGGTCTATATGACTAGAAAGAGCCACAGAAAACCCAGATATATAGAATCTAGCTTTTTGTTTGTTTTGTTTTTTCGCGGTACACGGGCCTCTTACTGTTGTGGCCTCTCCCGTTGCGGAGCACAGGCTCCGGACGCGCCGGCTCAGCGGCCATGGCTCACGGGCCCAGCCGCTCCGCGGCATGTGGGATCTTCCCGGAAGGGGGCACGAACCCGCGTCCCCTGCATCGGCAGACGGACTCTCAACCATTGCGTCACCAGGGAAGCCCAGAATCTAGCTTTTTCTTTGGTATGTAATGAATCAACCTTTGAAGGTATCCCTTCAAATCAGTTTCAGACTTTTGCAGTTCAGAAAGCTGTTACTTTTCTTCTTGTGTTTTAGCTCTACAGCATCATTTATGGTTTTACCGATTATCTTACCAGTGAAAGGAACTGAAAATCTGTATACAGTGATTTCTTGTGGTGGGTGGCAACAACAGAGCTTTCATGCTGAAAATGACATTTTTTTCCAAAAGTAATTTGGGCTTAGAGGAAAAGTGCTAAAATATTGTAGAATGAGATTGGTGTTTTCACTCCTTCTCTTTAGAGCGTATTAGCCGATTTAAGTGATCATTGTGTGCTTAGCACTGGGTAATGACAGGAATGTTGGGTTATGTGGCCTTGCCCACAGTTCTGTGTGAGAAGACTACAAAAGTCCCCACCTGACTGTGAAGTTAGCAGACTGGCAAACTGTAGGTATGATTTCACCCTGACCCTCTGTATACTGCAGGCTTACATCACTCTTGTAAGAAGAACTTCCACCAACAGTCTTTGCTTTGTCCCGTTTTGGGCATATTGACAAACACTGGCTTACCTTCTCCTACACGCTGGAACAAAACTCCTCCAGAATGGTTTTATCCTCATCCACACAGTGATGCCCAAGGGCTTCTGAACTTTACCTCCAACTCTCCCTTTCAGCCTGTGACAGGTGAATTATGAAGATACATGTTAATCTTTAGAAGACAGATTGTTTCCTTTGATTATGCAAAGGGATAGAAATTACATGTCTCAGTCATTGTTTTAAATTTAGTATTTTCTGTAAGAACTTTCATAGGTTAGATTCATTAAAAAATTTATTTCCTACATCCAGTATTCTGAAATGTAAAATGCATTATTTTCTGATATAACTAGTAATAAAAATATATCAAGTGGCCAGTATTAAAATTTTTCAGATAGTCTATCACTTTTGCTTTATGAATCCTAACCTCTCAGCTACTCAGAGAAAGAGTAGGAGATGCTGATGTTCAATTATTCATCATGTACAACAATCATATAAGGAATTGACAGTTTTCCTGTTCCCTGGAAAACTTTTTAGGGAATCTGAATGTTAATAAGGAATTAGAGAGGAGGAGGGAGCAAGATTCACCAATCTCCAGGAAACCAGGGAAGTTGAGGGCTAGCTTCACCAGATGACAATCCATAGACACAGAGGCAACAGTATTGTTATCGAAAGTGGGTTCTGACTGTTTGCTGCTCAAAAGCCAATACTCGAGAGGTAACGTTGGTGGAAAGGAAATTTGCTTTATTTCAGTGGCTGGCAACCGGGGGAGAGGGTGGACTCATGTCCAAAGATTGACTCCCCACTGACAATCAGTGGGCAAGAGATTTTAAAGGGGAGTTTCAGGGGGCATATAGGTGGAAGAAGGGGGCTACATATAGAAACAGCCCAGTCAGCTCTGACATTCATCTTGAACTTGGTCATGAAGTGCTCTGATCAGGGTCATCTTCATTGTTTTGAGTACTATTCTTCAGTTCCAGGGTCGGTTTGTTCCCGTTTCTTTCAGGCCAGTTCTCAAATTTGTGGCAGCTTATGCCATGGGCTACCGTCTGGTCATCATGTAGTTAACTTCTTCCACCTGGTGGATGTTTCAGTGTCTACAGGACAGCTCACAGGATACAGCTCAGAATATTATCTTTAGCCCTTGAGAAGTAAAAGTCCTTGACTTTGCTTAATGACTAAACTATTATTATTTGGTCTTATTTGACTGTTTTCCTTTCCTTTTCTCACTTCTCTGATTAAACTTATTCTTGGACTAAAGTTTTCCTACAGGCAGAAGGCAGGCAGAGGACACTGGGGAGAAAGACTATAGGGTCCTGCTGTTTCACTATGGCACTGCCTTGTGAGACCAGATAGAAAGCTGCAGTGTACTACATGGAAAGCAACTGACAAAGTCTAAAAAGTGATGGTACCAAATTTCTAAATAGTTAGACCACCTTACCAAGGTACAGTGTTAGCTGTAATCACCATATTTTTACATGTGGGAGAATGAGAAGCATTGTGCATGCTATGGTGTTTTCATGAGGAAGGAAGGAAGGAAGGAAGGAAGGAAGAAAGGAAGAAAGGAAGAAAGGAAGAAAAAGGAACATAGAAACACTCTGGAAGAATATCTGAGAAACTATTACCAGTAGCTGCCTTCGCTTTTAATTGTACACATTTCTTTATTGTTCAGATTCCTTACCGTGTCCATGTACTATTTTTATTGAAAATAAAAAATGGGAGATTTTTAGAAATTACTTGCAGAAACTCAAAGACAATGTCATAATAAAAATGATAATAATAGCAAACACTTTTATAACACTTAGTCTGTACCAGACAGTATAGTCAATATACATTGACTGTTTAATCCTCACAGTAACCTCAGGAGATAGAAACGATAATTATCCCCACTTTACATATGAGCAAAGTGATGCACAAAGAGGTTAAATAACTTGCCTTCAGTCATACTCCTGGGAAGTGGGGAACCATGATTTGAAGCTAGGTTGTATAGCTCCAGGTTCTGGGCTCTTAAACAAATTTACTATACAGTGATGAAGATAAAGAAACAAGGCTGAGATATGGTGTGATTTTTATCCTTATGCATGTGAGGAAGTTAAAAGGGAAGGGAAGTGTATTAGTTGTTTTTGTCCACAGAGAACCCCATTCATAATACAAGAGCTCTAATTAAAGCATAAAGAAATTAATTTTGTGTATGAAGGAACTTGACTGTCAGTTGAAGAAACTCTGAAATGGCAAACCAAGAAGGACTTTGAAAACATGTTTTTTTATTACTAAAAATATCTCTGTAAAGTAATAATGATAATTAAACTGCCCGTCTTCACCATTATCATTGTCTTTTGGGGGATGCAATGTCTCTTCTCCTCTAATTCCATTTCCTTAGTTTTATTTACAAATTGTTCCCCTCTAATGATCAAGTATATTCAAATGCCTTAAGGGATAATGTCTTGAACACTACCCATGCTACTTTATTATAGAAACAATTTAATTTGATTGGTCCCATTACTCTTGCAAGGATGAAATTAAGATGATTAGATAAAACATGTAAAACGAAATCATTAAGGTAATCTATGTGAAGTACATACAGGAAAATTAATAAAGGGATTTTTGAAGTTCACTTTTTCAGGACACAGTTTTCCAGTACATAAGGAAAAGGCTATAATAGTCATGTTTTCCCAAAAAAGTGTCTTAATGAAATTTCTTTAGCAAAAGAGCTAATGAAGTGGTAACTGTATACTTTATTGAATATACTGGTACTTCTCATTAATGTGATCCATAAAACAAATAATATCTGTGACTTTATTGAGATTTGAGTAGTAAATGAGCTAACAATGCTCACAAATAAAAATATAGGCTATTGCACTGACAATAGGGGGCATCTTTTCTTAGAAAGAGGAAAGTATTGAAACTCTAAAGTGGTCATTTTGTAAATGTGATAGATCATTTTCTCTTCTAGTTTTGTCTAGGGCCCATGATCAAGAAGGTTGAGGCATGCCATTTCTGCACCAGAGAATCTACTATCAGAGAATCTCCCTGCCTTTAGTAAAAAGTAAAATTGGGAGAAGCTTTCTCTGTAACCCTAATACCACCTACCTCCACCCTATTATATACTCACCCGTTCTATAAAGTCATATCTGACATTTTTCTTTTGCTGGAACAATGGGTGATGGATTATCCACATCCATAGTGATGGATGATGTTCCCATGCCCACAAATTAGCTGTAATTTTTGCACGATACCTGTATTGCCAACCTCTCTCCCCTTTGCAAAAGCATATTGAAATGCAAGAACCTGGGAGAGACATTATTTTATAGATAACCCTGAATCCTTCTCAATGTACGCAAGGATAAGTCATAAATAAAACCTATTATTTTGGGCTTCCCTGGTGGCACAGTGGTTGAGAGTCCACCTGCCAATGCAGGGGACATGGGTTCGTGCCCCGGTCTGGGAAGGTCCCACATGCCGCGGAGCGGCTGGACCTGTGAGCCATGGCCGCTGAGCCTGTGTGTCTGGAGCCTGTGTTCCGCAACGGGAGAGGACACAACAAACAGTGAGAGGCCCACGTACCGCAAAAAAAGAAAAAAAAAAAAACCTATTATTTTAATTATATTTTGTAGCAAATGTTTTATGTAATCATTTGAAAGAACTAGTTTGTCATGACACTGTGAAAGAGAACTGACACTAGATCACATCATAACAAGTCTGCCATTTGCATAGTGACCAACTGGAACTATCCTCCATTGTCTGCAAGAGAATAACGTTCTCCTTTCTCTCTCTACTTCGCTTGAATTAAAAAAGGAAAGCCTTGAGAGAAAAAATAGAGGCAATTGCTTTCTCTGTATTTCAAAGATAATATGATGTTTAAATATCTGATCTTCGAGGTCAAACACACCTGAGTTCCAGTCCTGGCTCTGCTGCTTGTTAGATTTGTAATTGTGAACAAGTTACATAACCCCTTTGAGCTTCAGTTTCTTCATCTATAAAATGAGGCCAATTAAATAGAGTTCAAACCATTAACTGTTATTAGTAAGATAAAGAGTACTTATTCATCACTGTCTGGCATGTTTTCAGAAGAAACCTGAGTACATAAAAACTCCTTCCGTTCTCCTAACGAATGTATCAACCCTTCTGAATAAATAATTTGTACAAAACTATTTTCTTAAAAAGTTACCATAAGAATCAGGTTCATTCGTTTCAAACACGGACATTATCTGAACAAATAATTATTTTGATTCAGGGAAACTAACATTAATCTGTTGCCAACCAATCAGCAAATCAATCCTGGATTCTTTGATGCCTGAAATAAGTCTTGGACATGAAGGAAGCAGAATATACATTCCGGGAAGAGATTACTAGCACGACCCAAGAGTAAGAGGCATGGGAGGAGCTCTCAAACCTGAGTGTGCACCAGAATCACCTGAATGGCTTGTAAAAACACAGCTTGCTGGGCCTCTTCTCCAGAATTTCTGGTTTAATAGGCTTCAGATAGAGTCCAAGAATTTTCCATTCTAACACTCTGTAGTTGATTTTAATGCTGCTGGGCTGGGGCAACACTTTGAGAACCACTGGAATAGGATGATACATTGGGGGACTGCTGGGACTGTGGTTTGTTACTGACGAAGTCGTGCAATGAGGACATAGCCAGAGATGGGCCAGAAGAGAAAGAAAGAACCCAGATCATTAAGCAACTTGGACATTTACTGAGATGGATGTAAGTTTAGTCGAAGGCCCAGTTTAAAAGAATTAGTACTGTAGGAATGGATTGGGGAGTGGGAAGCTGGAAGTCCAGTTGGGCAGTTGAGAAGTGAGTGTAATAATCCAGTGGAGAGATGACAGAGGCTTGAGTTAAGTCAGAGTAAGCATGAAGATGAAATAGAACCTGAAGATGTATGAAGTAAAAGGGTGGAAGAAGCATAGTTTGAAGACGTTCTTCAAGGATTCACAATGCTTCAAGGACTTATAATCTATAAATCTATAGATTATAGACTCAATCTATAATAAACCATATTAGCTACAATTTTTCTAACTATATGTTAAAAATTATTTTGAATTATTTCACATATTTGAATCCATAATAAAATAGAACAGGTTTGAAAGAACTTAGTAGGTTCCAAACAACTACTGACCACTTTGGCAACCTTTATCCATTTGGTAAAAAATTCCCAAAGAATAAGATAGTTTATGAGCATTCAGTGCTTGCTTTGCACTAGGAACTGTACCATATACTCTACTCTTAGTATTTTATTTAATTCTCACTATACTCTATGACGTAGGTACTATAGTTAGCCCCACTTTACAGAAGAAGAGACCGTGATTTACAGATCAACTCAATTGCTGTTTCAGATAATATCCCATTTGCCCCTCCAAATCTACTTTCCATTTTTTTTTTTACCTGCTTTCTGCCCCAGGAAGCTGACCTGTGTGGACAAGCTTTCATTTGGATGTAGCCAGTGGGAGTGGGAGAACCCAGCAGGAGACTAAGAGGTAGAGAACAGAGTGAGGTCAAGTTTTATTTCCTCCTTGAATGTTGTCTCACACTGGCTACATTCCTCAACAAAATGTCACAGATCCTCTGTATGTGGCCCTGTTTACACAGCTTTCTCCTTCCTGGTTCCAGAAATCAGTTCTTCCCCTCTTCCCTTCGGGCTCAGGGATAGTAACAGCTATTCTGTTACTAGGACTGGGGTACTACACTATCCCTCATAGTTTCCTTACAAGATGCTTACACTTTTAAAATTAGTCCCTTTATGAAATTCTCATCAAATTATTCTACTTTGAGCTTTGAGTGTGCTATCCCTTTCCCACTGGAACCCTGCCTGATATAATTGCACAAAGAACACAACTAAACAGTAAGGGAGGCAGGAATTAGAAATCCCACAGTCTGACTCTAGGCACCAGTCTTCTAGAGCGCTCTGTAGAAGCGCTCTAGAAGGGGACAAGGACGAGGGGAGAGAAGGATTGGTAAGAAGTGTCTTCTCTCCCCTATTTTGGAACTGAGTGCAGAGAAGGGCAAAGAAGGGTCATCTAGTTAAATAGATTTCTGCAAATCAAGAAAATCTAAGCATCTGAAAAGAGACTGGTGAAAATTCATTCTTTGACTTCTTGACCAGTTCATCCTAATTGGGAAAGAAAAGAAGACTCTCCAGTCAGTCCTCAACACCTTTATATGAGAGCAACAGTTTGTTTAAAAATAGGATCTAAAGTACCGCCATCCATTACAAAGATATTAAGTGGCAGCCCTTGCTTTTCTCAATCTCACGCCTCACTCTGGTGCCTGCCCCTTCCATCAGCAAGACAAGCAATTAAAATAGCGTGGTGAACAAAGTGAGACAGGATGGGGTCAAAGCTCCTGCAAGGTTTCTGAAAAGGCTGTTTAAACTAACAACCTGTACATGATGTAGGTGACAATTTTTTAACGGGTGAAAGTACAGTTAGAGGATGAAAAGCAGCACTTTAGAATATATTCTTTTATTCTCGTTCATGTCCTGTTCAGTTAAAAGAACTCATTTTCTTGCACTGTGCGGTATCATATTCCCGATTATGGAGTGTCATATACAGTGATATATACAGTTATATGTAACGAAAGTTAATATACATGAAATCATCAGAAAACAGATGGATGTTCAACTTTCCAGAACAGATTAGAATTGTTAATCAGAGTTCAGAGAAGAGTGAGTGCAGTCATAGCCAAGATAACAGTTCCACAGGCCTGTGATAGTTTTCTTAACGATATAATCCTGTCCTAACCATAGATAAGTTTACATTATGTGCCTACCATTTTACATTTAAATATATTAGTTCTTTAACCCAGAAATCAAAAGCTGTGAGAATGTCGCTATTAAATTAAATGCTAGATATTGAAAAATGACAATTGTGACCACCATTGAGAAAATAGTAAGGACTTGAGAAAATGAGAACAAATGAAAGTTACTAGATGTAAATCATCTAATTTTTCTAGGAAAATTGCAAAGTGACAACGAATATATACACAATACAAAAGAAGTTCAAAAATTCAAAATTCAAAAGAATGACAATATACTGATCAAAACTTGATTCCCTAATGAATTACAATATTTAGCATATTTTTTGTGCACAAAAAAATTCAATTTCCTACAAAACCACTGTGATAATCACTATATATATATAGTCATAAACAGTTTTCTCAGAAAGTGTCTTATTAAATTGGAAATGAGTGGTACACCAATGCACTGTAACATCTAGATCTCTTGCCTCTAAGCCCAGGGTTATTATCACTTTAGTAAATTTCTATTCTAACAAATTACACAGAAACAATTAATAAAATGCCTTAGTTCCCATACCCTACTTAACTTTCTGCCTGCTCCTTTAGCTCTAATCAAGTGAATCTATTCCAGGTCATGCCTATATGCAGCTGACTACTTAAGTGGACTGCAGCCTTGAACAGGACTTTCACTGCTGCCATTGATGTAATCAGTTCAGTCCCCACAGCCAAACTGCTCATGCAGCAACAGATATCCACCTTTGAGACAGCCACATTTAACAATCCCAGCATGCCTTTATTTACTTTCAGCCACAGCTAAGTCTGACCCTCACACTGGGCAGGAGGTTTGCCTAGGCTAGAGCAATGGATGTACAGTTAACCCGAAATTCTAAGGTTAATGGTTTGGATGATCCACCATGTTTATAAACATAAGCACAGTAAATAAGGGGAAAAAACCCCACAAAAATTGTAAGAATAGTGAACAAACCAAACCTGGTCTCAAAGGTAACAAGTAATTTTTTTCTGCAATACTTGTAAGGTATGTTTGTATATTAGAAACAGCTAATGTTTACGTACTCTTTTATGAGCAAGGCAGTGTTCCAAATTTTGTTTTTTTTGTCATTTATTATCTTATTCAATCTTTTCAACATCCTAATTTTTTTGCATTTACTGTTTCATTCAGTCTACTCAACATCCTACAAAGTAGGTATTATTGACACCAATATATATTGAGGCTATGGAAGGTTAAATAATGTGTTCAAGGTCACATCACAAGTGGCTGGGGCTGGATTTAAACCCAGGACTGAAAGGTGCCAGAGGAACATTGGGTTTAAGTACTGCAAACCTCCCCAGTCATTGCTGAAGCCACCACCACTCCCCTTCTGGTGATACGCACGCCACTGTTTGTGGTTCACTTCCTTAATATTCGGAACCCCATCTCCTACCAAACCTTACAGAAAGGTTGACATTTATTCCAAATTATAACTAATGGGAAGGAGCTTAAATGATTAATAAGAATCAAATTTTTAAGGCAAAATTAAATCTGATGTGAAGCATGGATAAAGAGATTTAATGAAGACAAGGGAGATTTCCTTGAACTCTTAAAATGACCCATTAGGTGGTCACCTTCTCTGGTATGAGAAGAAGTAAAAAGGTCACCATGAAGGGCAGATGATTTATTTTCTTGGAAAGGGCAGAGACCAGTCAATGCATGTTTGACTTAGGACTTCACTTTGAAGGCATCCTAAATATCAAACCACTAAATCATTTCAAAAATGTGGATTTTTTTTTTTGAATTCTGGTTAAATATGGAGAAATGAACATGGGAGTTTATTTCTGCCCACTCTTTTAATATTACCAAAATGAAAGAGGAGAAATAAAACAGTAAAAATCTGCAATGACGAAACAAACAAACAAAAATCTGGAGAGGAGACAACAGCAGGAAGGAAGAAAAGAATATGGACAAATGTTTTGTAGGTAGGAAGTTGATGAAGGATAGCTTACTGGCTTAGCTGTGAAGAGAAAACTAAATTCTATGTGTCTATACAAAGACATAATGATGAAGCAAAAGATACATCCCTCAGAACCCAAAATTTACTTGAGAATGGTGCACGGTGTTCCATGAAATGTCAGGTAAAGCTTAGGGCTAAAGAAAGCAGAGTAGGTGGAAAAGCTTCATAAAGAAGAGTTAGACACGGATTTCTTCCTGCAAATTTTGCAGCCAAGCAAATATCCATCCCCAACTTTCAAAGGCCAGAAACTTTTATTCTCTCAAGAAAATGAACGAGAGAATTTAGACTCCTGATCCCCATGTGATGCCACAATGAGGTACTAAACGGAAAGCAGGGAATTAAATAAAAGTCTCCATAGTTTCACGCTGGAACTCCCAGCTCCATTCTCACACTTCTGCTCAGAGACTACAACATCCCAGAGTATATATACTGCTTAAGGACTTGTCTCTGAAAAAATTCAGAGGAAACTTATAGTTAGTAACACTTGCCAAAAGGCAAGTCTCAAATGCAGACCATTAGCTGAGAAGCCATGCCCCTCTTTTCAGTGCCTCACTCTTAAAATGAACAAACAGCAAAGAGCAAGAGTAACACCAATATGAAGAAATCCTTTTGCATCAGAGACAGAAGAGAGATATGGAAATTAGAAGAAAACAGACAGTACAAGGGACAGAAAATAATTACAAAAAGAGAGATATTTAAGAAGAGATTGCGGGCTTCCCTGGTGGCGCAGTGGTTCAGAGCCCGCCTGCCAATGCAGGAGACGCGGGTACGTGCCCCGGTCTGGGAAGATCCCACGTGCCGCGGAGCCGCTAGGCCCGTGAGACATGGCCGCTGAGCCTGCGCGTCCGGAGCCTGTGCTCCACAACGGGAGAGGCCACAACAGTGAGAGGCCCGCATACCGCAAAACAAAAAAAAAAGAGACTGTTCATAAGACACAAATGGGATGCTATTTTTTAAAGAACAGAAAGATAATGTAAAAATTGTATAGCTCTTGGGAAAAAATATCAGTAAAAGAGTAGAGAGGATATCCAAGAAAACCTCAGAGAAAGTAGAATAAAAAGCAAAAAAAAAAAAAGGATGAGAGAGAAAAAAACAGAAATTCAAGTGTTAAGAGGCCAACCATCAAAACAATTGTTCCATAGAGAATGAAAAAAAATAGAAGGAAGGAAATTATCAAATTAATTCAGGAAAGTTTCAAAGATTGGAAAAAATTAGTTTTCGGGTTGAAAGAATCCCCCAAATTCCCAGATCAGTAAATAAAAGAGACCTACTCCAAAGCCCGCCAGAAAGAAATTACAGCCTCTTGGAAATGGAATTCCTGAGAGCTCCCGCGAAGGAAGTTTAAGTCACATGCAAAGACTAAGGATCAAAGTGGCATCTAACTTCTCCTAGGCAAAACTAGAATCTAGAGTTACTAGTGGCTATGTACCTTAAAAATTCTGAGGTGAAATGATTTCACCTTCTAAGTATAATCATCTATCAGATATAAAAGTAGAAAAAATTTTCTGATATTCAAGACCTAGAAAAATTTACCTTCATCTGTATACATTTTTAGACTGTTGCTATAGCTCTTGCTATAGCAGAATGAAATAACTAAAATAATAAAACAAAGTACTAATAATAGCAATAGTAATAACAGTAATAATGATAATAATAATTTCAAAGAAACACGTGCAATATAAGTGAGATTATAGAACCTAACAGGAAAGACTAAATGAAGTGTGAGAAGTCTGAAAATGACTGGTTTGTGCCAAACCTGGAAAGCAACCAGACTACACTGAACACAAAGAATTGTGGGAGGGGATGACTGGGATGTGGCCATGGAGTGGGGGGCGCTGGTTGAGTATTTTAAAATAGTATAAATGTGACAAACTGTAACGGAATTTGAAAAAATATAAAAACAGAAGAATTTTTAAAATGAGGCAATTAGTAAATCAAAGAGGAACACAACTTGTACAAGAAAAGAAATACAATTATGGTATGTTGTTCATTGGTTCACAGTGAACAATACTTTTATAAGCATAATAATAATAATACAAACACTAACCTCTAATTTAAACTGATGTATATATGAATATATATACATATATATATATATAAATTATGTGGACAAATAAAAAATAATGGAGGTGGGTATAAGAAAGCTAAATAGTCAACTATGCTAAAAGGAAGGCAATAGAAAATTAAATAGCAGTAAAAATATATAAACATATATATTATACCATGTAATATATATAAGTCAATCAATAAATATGTAAATATAAATATTATTTGGTGTTTTTCATTAGTTCCTGTCACAGAGCTTCAAAAAATCCTTGGAATTTCCTGAGTGATAGGAGTGTATTTTGTTATTCATATAAAGCCTTTTTCACTCATACCTGAGTTTATGCTAATGAGGTTGGGTTCCTAAATTGCTTCCGGATGGGGGCTAGTTGGCAGAAAAAACAACCAAGTGACTAGGGCATTGGAATTTTTGCTCCCATCTCACAACCTCCAGAAATTCAGTTCAATCATGTAGCCAGTGACATTAACCAATCATGCTTCATAAGGAAACCTTGGTAAAACTCTGGACGATGAGGCTCAGGGAGTTTCTGGGTTGGTGACCACATCAATGTGCTGGGAGGGTGGCACACCCAGTCTCTACTAGGAGAGGGCGTGAAGGCTCTGGGTCCTCCCTTCTCCCTCCACAAGACTTTACCCCATTCATCTCTTCCATTTGGCTGCTCTTGATTTGTATTCTTTATAATAAAACTGTAATTGTAAGTACAGCACTTCCAGTAATTCTGTAAGTTGTGCTAGCAAATTTTCAGACCTGATGGAGGGTTATGGAAACTTACAAATTTGTAGCCAAACAGGAAGAAGTGTGGGGGGCTTGGGGACATCCAGGACTTGCAGTTGACATCTGAAAGTGGGAGCAAGTGGGAGCAGTCTTGTGGGACTGAGCCCCTCAACGTGAGGTCTGTACTAACTCCAGATTCAACTGAATTATGAGACATTAAGTTGGTGTCAGAGAATTGCCTGTGGAAAGACAGTGGTAGAAGCATAATATTTAGAATATTAAAGTTAGTACCAGAAGAAAAAGCTAAAATGGTTCAGAGTTATTTCTCTAGAGAGCTAGTTTAAAGGATGGAAAAGAGTGGGCAGGAGCTGCCTTTATTTCCTTAAAATCTTTTAATTTTTTTTTCACTATGTGCATGTATTACATTGATAAAAATGAAATTTCATTTAAATAAGAATTAACTCATTTCTAAGAAGTGAGAATATCATTTTATTTTATTATTCACTAAGCTCTTCAAATCATAATGCCTGTTACTTAGCCATTCATTCCTTTGTACCACATTTATTACCTGACATTCTGTGCTCATGCGGAATAAGAAGATTTTTGGAGTGTGTAGTTTGCTTGAGAAGAGCCACATGAAAAAAGTAAGAGAATAAATGCAGAACAATATATACTATAATATTAAAACACAATATAATCATTATTATCAACTGCCAGGAGTAGGGCATCTTTCCTACTAGGCAGATTTTCATAACATGTATTGGCATAACGTGATTGATTAGTGAATACAATTTACAATACACAGATTATGATTTATTATTACACAAAAGTCTTCAAAAATTATCAAAATGTGTGTATAAAAAGATCATTTTATGAGTATAGGAAAACTTATGTTTCATAAAAAAACATGAACACAAGCTATTTTATTTTCATGCCTAGATTCTCATTTGGCATCCACTTTTTAGTTTTATATTAGAATTGTGAACTGTGCTACAATTTGTTTTGATGGTTTCCAAAATAATTGAATTTGGTCTGGTCTTATGCAGTCTTCAAGGTTTACTCAGTGACATTTAAGTTGCTTTCTTTTTTATCCATTTGCATCAGACAGTTTACTACTTTCAGTTTTCAAGAATGTACACATGTATTTTTCTTCACTATTTAAATTCCCAGAAAAAAGATAACTCTGCTATGGCAAAGCTGAAACCTCCTAATTCCCAACCTCTTCAGCCCCACTGAAAGAGTGGTTTTCGTTATGCACTTCTTTATTAACTTGAGGTTTCCTTGGCAAGCATCATTGCTTGAGTGCAGAACAGGCATTCAAATATTTAAGAACAAAAAGCAGATAATGAAATAATGGGTCATGATTAGATAATGAAAACCACTGTGTCAGTCCAACAAATTTTGTCAACTTGTCTCATTTAGTTGCATCCAATGAGAGGTAGGGTCCAGTGAGGTCTAGGGCTGGGGCAGAAATTTGGGCAACATCCAATAGTTGAGGTAACTGGTAATGATGCTACCTTATAGCCAGATGCACCTCGTTCTTCCATGGTCATTTCCCCCTCTTTGTTTTCTATTGTCTCTTTTTATTCTTCTTTGTTTCCCATTACTCCTGTCTTCCCCCCATGCCTTTATCCTGCCAAACATATTTATTTAGCATGTATTGTGGACAGGGCTGATAAGCAGTATACATGTATTAACTTATTAATCCTCACTACAGCCCAATGGGATAGGTGTTATTGGTAATTTCCATTGTACTAATAAAGAAACCAAGAGACAAGATGAACTCCCCAAATTCACATAGCTGGAAATCCCACATTCTTGATTATTACATTATACTTAATTGTTACTTATACACTACTTAACAAGCCAGATGCTGTAAGGTACCGGTACCCTTGTCAGCTGCCTCCCCCATACACAAACAAGACACTTAAAGAAGCCCAACAGGGCTTCCCTGGTGGCGCAGTGGTTGAGAGTCCGCCTGCCGATGC
>NW_006777380.1:928252-942578 GCF_000442215.2 Lipotes vexillifer | reverse complement strand
TGGCAAAAAAAAAAAAAAAAAAAAAAGCCCAACAAATTCCAGTTTTAACTAGTTACTCAAAGTGGTCAGTCTGTTGCTGCAATGCCCTTGCTAGTTTTCCAATTTTCCTCTGTATACTTAGACGACTTCTACCTTCCAAAGCAATGTGAAGGGTTGTTGCAGATGTATAAGAGGAAAAAGTCAGATTTGCTGGATCTGAATTTACCCATGTGACCTGGCTCTTTTGGTTTTAGCCTTAGGGTGCCTTTTTCCTAAAGCTTACCTGTGCTTTATAAGCTGGTGTGGGCAGACTGTTGCTCCTAAAATGAGGAATAATTCCTGCCTATTAGCAAGTGAGTTTACCTCCAGGAAACCATTGAAAGTCAGTACAAATCAGAAGAGTCAGCAGGAGCCTAAATTAACCTGCAGGAGCCTTTCAGAGCTGCTGGCAGTATTACTCCCAAGCACAACAAGGTCATCCCAGTCACAATTTTGGCTCTGCTTCTAAAGTGGGAATGATTTTTGAAAGAGAAACTGCCTGTTGCTTTATGTTGTGGAAAAGGAAAAAAAACAAAACAAAAAAAACATTAAGACAATGTGACTAATCAAGGGCTAGAAGACTTGAAAACAGAAGTTTTCTGATTAGTAATGCAAAGCTGGGATCATGTCTTCTTGTATTTGACAAAGTGGGGAACATAAAATACTGCTAACCTATTCAGCTAGCTAAAAAGGTTTCCATGACAACTGTGGGAACTTGGAACATTTGGTACTCTTGTCTTCAAAAATAACCTTGCCGTATAGGCAAGAGATTGTTAAAAGCACTAACCCACCTCACCTTTCTAGTCCAAGGTAACTACCTTACAATTATTTTGGTCTCTTACTAACCTGGAAAAAACTTCAAATGGTCTGTTTACCCTACAGCATAGGAATAAAAATTCAGATAACTAGCCCAGGATAAACTGTGCTTAACCTCAGCAGGTTATAGCCTTTTATTATGCACTCAGTTTTTCCAGAGGAAAGTGAACTTACTTCTGTGCAAGGAATTATAGATATAAAGGTGGTTCCTTCTCTCCTTTTAAAGCAAATCAAGATGAAAATAGAAAATATAGTTATCTTTAATAAAAAAAAATTTCCTGAAAAGCCAGCAACACATGCTCATGATAGATAATATAGGAAATATAGAAAAAAGCTAAGGAAAAATAAAATATCCATTATCTCACAACCCAGAGAGCCTAACCATTGTTAAATATTTTATATATTCTCTTTTAGTGTTTATATCATATCTCTATTTTGTTTGTTCATTTTTTTAACTGAACCATTCTTTAAGTTTGGCCCACAGAGATAATGGAGGGTATATAATAAGCAAAAACAAAAACAAAAAGACACATATTAGATAATCACTTGGGTGGCAATGCCTCTAAGACTGACTCCATAAAGAACCAAAACAATAGCTTCGTGAATATTCAGATGTAATTAACCTATCTCATCTGAGCATTGGCATTCATATTTCTCTAGAAAGAGGCTCTGATTGGTCCATTGGCCATTATCCAATACGGAGCATCTCTTTACCTGGCTTACTCCATCCTTGCCCAGGTCACATGTTTAGTTTCAGATATCACAAATGGCAGAAGCTCCAGACACCTCACGGACCATTTCAGCTTTCCTTGTGCAGAAGGGAATCTCAAAGGCCCTTTACCAGTATATCTTATACACAGTTTTATATCCTTCTTTCCTCCTGAGATTTGTCATCAGTGGAATTTCAGGAGTAGAACTGTAGAAGTAGTTCACCCCATGTGCAACCAGTAAGGGAGTGGGAAGGGCATTGTAGAGAAATTCAAAGTAATGATTAATAAATAAGATCAACTAAAATTTAGCCTGCTTTATATTATCACAATGCTCCAGCAATTCTAAATATCAGGAATAAAATACTTCTCCGAAAATATGTTTTGTTGGTCTAATTTCTAAAGAATTAGTGCAGACACTGATGGGTTTTACTTATATAATATATATATTTAAGCTTCAAATTAGCACATTTTAGTTCTTACACTTTAACTTTGTGATCTACATGGGAATTAGTTCCATGTAGTCCATGACAGAGGATTAGCTACCGTGTTCCTCTCCTGCCCAAAGTAAGTTTCATAGGGTTCAGAATCATTTGAGCTCACTTTGAGGGTAGTTCATGTATTCAAGCCTTATGTCCTGTACACCCCTGCATTTAGACAATAGATTTGAAATAAAGAGTTGTGGCACAGTGGTTGTCAAGATAAAGTAGTAGAACTTGAGTTACTTCAGTTCTGTCATTCTATGTGCAAATCATCCTCTGAAACAGGGAATTCAGTCTTCTGGAAGTATTTCTCCATGTGCTTTTGCCCACTTCCTTCCAAAGAAATACTTTAAAAATATTAATTTGTTACTTTTCTTTTTTGTACTATAATATTCACTTTTTCAATTCTATTTTGGTCTATTTTCTATATTGGTATGTAATCACATGAAGAGTTCAAGATTAGAAGAATTCTACTATTCATATATATGTTTTTTAGGAGTACATGACAGCTGTACTGCATAATACATGCTGAAAGACCATCATCTGTAAATCATGCTTATAAATTAATGTGTAAAATATTCTCCATTTTTCCGACAGCCAACAAGTAGAGCAACCCCTACCTATGCAGTACCCTTATTATCTAGTTAAATCGTTCCAAAATATGTGGAATAAACAGTGAGCACGTTCTATATTCATTAACTGGGATCAGACACAATGTTGTTGAGAAAAAATTGCAAAAGAAAAGCAAACAAGATATAATGCAGACAAAGGCATATCATGAAAAACATGACAGAATACTAACATATCTTTTTCTAAAAAACTAACTTTTGAGTATTTACGACAAAACATACAATATTCTAAGCAATCTAACAGCACGAACTTGTTTTAAAACTCTTGAGGTAAATTAACACGATTTTTCAAATCAGGGCAAGAGACACACAGGTTTGTATACATTAACCCAATTGGCACACGAAGTACTGAGGGAAACAGGATTTCCAGCTGGACTACAGACTGAGACAACTTATTCTTCAGCATGAGCACCCACCCAGGGAGGACACATTACATAATAATACAACTAATATCAGGAGTTTAGAAAAAAAAAACCTCAAAGGAGATGCAAGAAGAAGTCAGCTGTGTTAAGTACTAAGGATATTCAGCCATCCCTCCAGGAAATGATTTCTGAGTCATCACGGTGGCAGATGGTGACATAGGTCCTGTCCTGAGAATGTTGTCCAACAGTTCAACAGAGGGATCATTTCTACAGTGTGAGTGATGTAGAAGGTGGAGGGATGGGTGAAGGAGTGCTGTGGAAACCACGGAAAGCAAGTTCCTGTAGGTCTCCACCATCATGTCCCTGTACAATGTCCTCTGAGCAGGGTCCAGGCATTCCCACTCCTCCTGAGTGAATTCGATGGCCACATCCTCAAAAGTCAACCATTCCTGAGAAAGAGTTCTTCCAGACTTTAGTTCTTTCCTCTTCCTCCTCTTCTGGGCGTATTCCTTAGGCAACATGGTTCTTTAGCAGTCAATGCGCCGCTCTGTGACCTTGGCCTATTCATATTTCTTTTCTAGCCATTGTTACTGTTTGTTACATTTCATGATTATTACTGAAAATAATTTTGTCCTGTAGAGGAGGGTATTCAATTCATTCCAGATGTCTAATATTCAAGATAGTCCATTGTCTATCATATTTTAAGCATTTAATCATAAAAAGTATTCATTATAAATGCTATTCTACTATAATAATATTCCTTTATCCAGATATGCCAAAACTTATTTAACTATTAATCTATTATTGGACTATTAGCACTTTTATAAATAGTGCTATATTGAATTTCTCTGTACACATTTTATTTCTACTTTCTGACTTTGCCTCAGTCTAATTTTATGAGACTGCTTATAGGCAGTAAACAGAGCCAAAAACCGGGACAAGAGCACCACAATCGATTATCCACAAGCTAGATGATGTGAATCATCACTGCAGTGAACTGTAGCTTATTCAATACTTAATTATCCGCAAGCTGAGTACCCATAATTTATATTACCTACAAAAAAAAACAAAAATACGAAAACAAAAAAATCTTATGGTGCATTGTCTTTAAAAAGCCTTAAGAATCTTTTTCATATATGCATCAATTATTTATATGCAGTATTCTTTTTTTTTTACTTGTATAGTTTCAGTTTTTATTTTTTTTACATCTTTATTGGAGTATAATTGCTTTACAATGGTGTGTTACTTTCTGCTTTATAATAAAGTGAATCAGTTATACATATACATATGTTCCCATATCTCTTCCCTCTTGTGTCTCCCTCCCTCCCACCCTCCCTATCCCACCCCTCTAGGTGGTCACAAAGCACCGAGCTGATCTCCCTGTGCTATGCAGCTGCTTCCCACTAGCTATCTACCTTACGTTTGGTAGTGTATATATGTCCATGCCACTCTCTCACTTTGTCACAGCTTACCCTTCCCCCTCCCCATGCCCTCAAGTCCATTCTCTAGTAGGTCTGTGTCTTTATTCCCGTCTTATCCCTAGGTTCTTCAAGACATTTTTTTTTTCTTAGATTCCATATATATGTGTTAGCATATGGTATTTGTCTTTCTCTTTCTGACTTACTTCACTCTGTATGACAGACTCTAGGTCCATCCACCTCACTACAGATAACTCAATTTCGTTTCTTTTTATGGCTGAGTAATATTCCATTGTGTATATGTGCCACATCTTCTTTATCCATTCATCCGATGATGGACATTTAGGTTGCTTCCATGTCCTGGCTATGGTAAATAGAGCTGCAATGAACATTGTGGAACATGGCTCTTTTTGAATTATGGTTTTCTCAGGGTATATGCCCAGTAGTGGGATTGCTGGGTCATATGGTAGTTCTATTTTTAGTTTTTTAAGGAACCTCCATACTGTTCTCCATAGTGACATTCCCACCAGCAGTGCAAGAGTGTTCCCTTTTCTCCACAGCCTCTTCAGCATTTATTGTTTCTAGATTTTTTGATGATGGCCATTCTGACCGGTGTGAGATGATATCTCATTGTGGTTTTGATTTGCATTTCTCTAATGATTAATGATGTTGAGCATTCCTTCATGTGTTTGTTGGCAAACTGTATATCTTCTTTGGAGAAATGTCTATTTAGATCTTCTGCCCATTTTTGGATTGGGTTGTTCTTTTGTTATTGAGCTGACTGCATGAGCTGCCTGTAAATTTTAGAGATTAATCCTTTGTCAGTTGATTCATTTGCAAATATTTTCTCCCATTCTGAGGGCTGTCTTTTGGTCTTGTTTATGGTTTCCTTTGCTGTGCAAAAGCTTTGAAGTTTCATTAGGTCCCATTTGTTTATTTTTGTTTTTATCTCCATTACTCTAGGAGATGGGTCAAGAAGGATCTTGCTGTGATTTATGTCATAGAGTGTTCTGCCTATGTTTTCCTCTAAGAGTTTGATAGTTTCTGGCCTTACATTTAGGTCTTTAATCCATTTTGAGCTTATTTTTGTGTATGGTGTTAGGGAGTGATCTAATCTCATACTTTTACATGTACCTGTCCAATTTTCCCAGCACCACTTATTGAAGAGGCTGTCCTTTCTCCACTGTATATTCCTGCCACCTTTATCAAAGATAAGGTGACCATATGTGCATGGGTTTATCTCTGGGCTTTCTATCCTATTCCATTGATCTATCTTTCTGTTTTTGTGCCAGTACCATACTGTCTTGATTACTGTAGCTTTGTAGTATAGTCTGAAGTCAGGCAGCCTGATTCCTCCAGCTCCATTTTTTGTTCTCAAGATTGCTTTGGCTATTCGGGGTCTTTTGTGTTTCCATACAAATTGTGAAATTTTTTGTTCTAGTTCTGTGAAAAATGCCAGTGGTAGTTTGATAGGGATTGCATTGAATCTGTAGATTGCTTTGGGTAGTAGAGTCATTTTCACAATGTTGATTCTTCCAATCCAAGAACATGGTATATCTCTCCATCTATTTGTATCATCTTTAATTTCTTTCATCAGTGTCTTATAATTTTCTGCATACAGGTCTTTTGTCTCCTTAGGTAGGTTTATTCCTAGATATTTTATTCTTTTTGTTGCAGTGGTAAATGGGAGTGTTTTCTTAATTTCTCTTTCAGGATTTTTCATCATTAGTGTATAGGAATGCAAGAGATTTCTGTGCATTCATTTTGTATCCTGCTACTTTACCAAATTCATTGATGAGCTCTAGTAGTTTTCTGGTAGCATCTTTAGGATTCTCTATGTATAGTATCATGTCATCTGCAAACAGTGACAGCTTTACTTCTTTTCCGATTTGGATTCCTTTTATTTCCTTTTCTTCTCTGATTGCTGTAGCTAAAACTTCCAAAACTATGTTGAATAATAGTGGTGAGAGTGGGCAGCCTTGTTTTGTTCCTGATCTTAGTGGAAATGGTTTCAGTTTTTCACCGTTGAGTCCGATGTTGGCTGCGGGTTTGTCAATATATGGCCTTTATTATGTTGAGGAAAGTTCCCTCTATGCCCACTTTCTATGTGCAGTGTTCTTGAACATTTCCATCTATCATGTTATACAGAGGCTCTGCCGAATAAAATCCTCCCAAGCAGCTCCTAGTCATCTAGGACATCCTAATCTGCTATATTTATTCATGTTTCGATGCACAAGCTAAATAAGAAATTGACACGATGCTGTGCACTTGATCATGGTGTATGATCCTTTTAATGTGCTGTTGGATTCTGTTTGCAATTTATTTTTGGCTGCATTGGATCTTTGTTGTTGTGCGTGGGCTTTCTCCAGTTGTGGCGAGCGGGGGCTACTCTTCGCTGCGGTGCACGGGCCTCTCACTCTGGTGGCTTCTCCTGCCGTGGAGCACGGGCTCTAGGTGCACAGGCCTCAGCAGTTGTGGCACGTGGGCTCAGTAGTTGTGGCTCGCAGGCTCTAAAACGCAGGCTCAGCAATTGCGGCACTCGGGCTTAGTTGCTCCACGGCATGTGGGATCCTCCCAGACCAGGGCTCGAACCCGTGTCCCCTGCACTGGCAGGCGGATTCCCAACCACTGCGCCACCAGGGAAGCCCTAGGCTTTGTTCTTAAGCTTGGAGTCAGGCAACATTTCTCCGGATAGTTTATTTCTTACCAAACTTATGAGCAGAATATAAGGTGAATCTGATTTATACCCACACCAAAGAAGCAGCCCTGCCCTAAAATCACAGTGCAGTGCATTTGGAATAGGATCGTTCTGTGAGAGACAGGGCAAACCCATGGTTAAGAGTTTGGCTCTAGTGTCAGACTGCCTGAGTCTGAATCCCACTAGTTGGCTGGTTGGATGACCCTGGGCTAGTCAGGGGCTGTGCTAGGCTCTGGAATAAAAGAATAAACAAGGTATAGTCACTGCCTGATGGAAACTTACAGCTTTGAGAAAGAGTCAGATAATTAAAATATCATTATATAAAAGAATGCTGTCAAGTCATCCTCTCCAGACTCAGGATATCTGCTAGTTATTATTATATTATTATTGAGATTGATGTTATCTCCCACAGAAGAGTAAATCTCTTTGAAAGCAGACCATAGATGAACAAACATTAAAGGTAGATTTCCTCTCTCTCTCCATATATATATATATGTGTGTGTATACATATACGTATATATGTATATATAGGTTTGTGGGTGTACGTACATATATTGAAAATAGATTCTTTCTACACATGCATATACATATGCACACTTATATACATACAAACATTTACATACATACATAAATATATTTTTTCCTTCAGGAAAAATGGATGGATGCTCCCATCATCCCCCTTTCCTATGTGGCCCTCTTCTTCATTATTGTTCTCCTTCTTGTTCAACCAAGAGTAGCTGACTCAAGTCCAAATTCAACCTCTTGCCAGTTTTCTGACCTCTGCCAAATTTACTTGACTTCACATAGCCTCAGTTTCTCCATCTGTAAAATATTATCTCATAAGGATTTTATGTAGATTATAAGCAATAATATATGTCAAATGTTAAACCTAATGCCAGGCACACAGTTAAGAATTCAGTTAATGTTAGTTGCTTTTACAATTAGTATGTAAATTACCTCAGTCAGTATAAGGTCATCCATAGTCTTGGAGCTCACTATTATTACACTCCCTCTGGGATCTTACAATTATTAGAGAACGGTTATTGACTATTTAAAGGGAATATAGGGCTTCCCTGGTGGTGCAGTGGTTGAGAGTCCGCCTGCCAATGCAGGGGACATGGGTTCGTGCCCCAGTCCGGGAAGATCCCACATGCCGCAGAGTGGCTAGGCCCGTGAGCCATGGCCACTGAGCCTGCGCGTCTGGAGCCTGTGCTCCGCAACGGGAGAGGCCACAACAGTGAGAGGCCTGCGTACCACAAAAAAAAAAAAAGAAAAAAAAGGGACTTGCTTGGTGGCAGTGGTTAAGAATCTGCCTGCCAATGGAGGGGACACGGGTTCGTGCCCTGGTCTGGGAAGATCCCACATGCCACGGAGCAACTAAGCCCGTGTGCCACATCTACTGAGCCCGCACACCACAACTACTGAAGCCCGCGCACCTACAGCCCGTGCTCTGCAACAAGAGAAGCCACCACAGTGAGAAGCCCGTGCACCGCAACAAGGAGTAGCCCCCGCTTGCCGCAACTAGAGAAAGCCCGCGTGCAGCAACGAAGACCCAATGCAGCCAAAAATAAACAGATAAAATAAATAGAAATGAAGGGAATATAAAATTATCTATGCAAGGAAGGGATTGTTTTCTATGGCTGTCTATGAACTATTAGATATAGCAGACTGGTTCCAATCACTGCACATTGCCTAGATAAGGAGTTCTTTTCTCCATACACCTTCATCACCCCTAGAAGTGTCACATGACCCCAGTGCTCAGTTCCAGCATGTGGAGAAGATTATCACACATCCAAGGAAGCCAAATGGAGGGTCGAGCAAAGTCTTAGGCACGTAAGCAGGCATCGCTTCTACAGGAAATTTAAAAGACAGTACACTGGCTGTTCTCACTGCAGAATTATCACCACTGGGAGAAGAGAAGGGGAACTGAAAGCCTGGGCTTTGTCCATGTCCACTCACAAGGCCATGGTGTCTCAACATCAGTGCTGCTGGCCAACTTGACCTACTATGTTGTGCTTAGGGATCCTTCCTTTTGGACCTACCTGCTGTCCAAATGGCCACCCCCATTCAGCTAAAGAAGATTGCTTTTTCAGTCTAGGGAAGGAGGTCAAAAACTAGATTAGGTAGGTTTTCATGTCATACTTGACATAAAGCCTTTGAAAAGTCCAAGAGCTGAAATTTTGACAATTTTGTTCTCTGGATCTATTTTGACAACTTCCTTTTAGGCCAATGAGTGGTTCACATCCAGCTACCTGGGCACAGGAGTGAGGAAGGACTACAGAGTACACTGAAGCACATACAGAAAAAACCACAAAGGGTACAATTGACATTTATTTCCTCTTTACATCTATAGCAAGTTACCCTTGGTAAGAGAGCAACAGAGAAGCAAGCATTACAGAGTGGTCTAGCCCCTTGTAACCAATCCCACCCCTAGTCCAACTGCAAATGCAGTGCTTAAATAGTCACCACTTTGCTGGGGCAGGGAAGAGGTGAAGGGTTATATTAGGAGAGGCAGTCTCTAGTAGTGGCTAAGACCATGTACTCTGAAATCAAAAAGATCTGGGTTCCAATCCTCCTTCAGCTACTTACAAACTAAGTAACCTTGGGTAAATTACTCAACCTCTCTGAGTGATGGTTTCCTCAGTTGATAAAGTGGGTGATGGTGATAGTTCTGACTTCACAAAGCTAATCTGGGAGCTAAATAATAATCAAGTCTTGGCATAAGGAAGCAATCAGCAGATGTTAGCTTCTGCTACTTTTAAGGGAGGTGAATGCAGGGAGGTTAAGTGAGGAAACTTCATGGCACCTGTGCTCCACTGTGTAGAGCCTGTGTTATTAGGTTTCCAAGATTTGGAAACCACTGGATGCCTTGTCTAATGTCAGCAACCCATTTTCGTTGTGCAGAATTCACATTTGCAGACCTCCCAAAACTGTTAGAGAACAAAGCACATAAAAGATTCATGCACATTTGGCAGTTACCTCCTGGGTAACACTTCTCAGGGGATTGATTAAGGAATTTAATTTAAACTAACAGAACCAGTAGTATTTCTGCGGATCCCTTGTGTAACTGTGTTAGTGAACATAAATATACATGGACAGGCTTTGGGTACTCTGTGATTCTTACAATTATCTAGTTCAAAGGAAAGCAAACTGATTACCATATGCGTGAAACGGAGAAAGAGAAAGTTCTGTTCTGTGTCAGCAGTAGGGGGAAAGGTGGTTTTGAAATATGAATGTCTTGCTACTTTTATCTGATGTGTTTTCAATGCCTGTGTAAAGAAAATATCACCAAAATATGACACATGGAAGCAAATTGAGTGTGTATTTTTCTTCGCAAGTTGCTGTGTTCAAACTTTGACCAAAACTAACGCTAGCTAACATAACCCCTGCATTAGTATGTATGTCCAAGGGATTAAATGCTAAATAAATAATCCTTTCTTATATTTGGTTATCATGATATATTTAATAATTATGTCTAGCATTACATTGAAAGCAAAGGGTTTTTCTTTTTCAATAATAATCTTTCACAAAAACGTAATATATAAAATAAATACAAAGCAGAAATTCTCTGGTTAAAGTGGAGGTTAGATGCCTGAAATTCTGGCCTTGTAGCCTCTCCATAAGTCCTCAGAAATACCCCTGAAATGACCCTGTGTGATCCAAAGACTCAAAAGAACATAGTTTGCAAACAACGTGAGTGATACATTATTTTATTACACACCTTCGCACTATTTTATTTAAACTCACAAAAGTCCTGGGATATAAATCTTAACACCCTCATTTTACAGATCAAGAAACCAAGATTCAGAAGGGAAATATTTTTCAAGATCACTCAGTTTATGAAGCTCAGCATTTTGGACTCAAGGTCCAAATCTTCATGCTCTAAAGCAGGATTTCTTAACGTTTGCACTACTGATGCTTGCAGCTGGATACCCTCTGTTCTGTGGGGATATCCTGCACATCATAGAATATTTAACAACATACTTGGTTCTACTCATTAGAAGTCAGAGGTATACTGTCCCTGAAATGACAATCAAATATGTCTCCAGACATTGCCAAAGGTCCCATGCACTGTGGTGAGGGGACAAAATAGCCCCAGGTGGAGAACCAGGGCTCTTAATCTGGTACGCATGGATCCCCAAAAAAGCCCATGGATAGAACTCTAGGGGTCCTTGAACTTGGCTGGGAAAGATTTGCATTTTTATTTTCACTTACCTCTATTAGAAATTTAACATTTCTTTCCATGATAAATGTAAGCAACAGACCTTAATAGAATTATCAGTACTTGTGACTTTTAACCAAAAGAAAGCACTAATACACCAGATTTTCTATCTAATAACAATTATTGCAGGTTATTCAATATATCATTGAAAATTTGGGTAAATGTCATGATATGTTAAGTGAAAAAGGCAGTTTGCAAAGTACTATGCATAAGTATATTTTAGAAGTATTTTGTTTAAAAAAATCCTGGAAGGATATAGAACAGAGTGTTAATAGTTTTCTCTGAAAGGTGAGCTTTATAGATAAAATTCCCAGTTTTGAGATTTTTGTATTGCTTGATTTTTACAACAAAAATGTATTATTTTTAAGTGTGAAAACTCAGTAAAATTTTTCTGCTTTTTAAAGAAAGAAAATTAGGGTAAATGACTCTACTGCTTCAAAATTATGCTGGATATTTGACCCACAGTCTGATCTTATTTAAGACATTACCAAAGAAGCATATATACTACTATACTTCTTAAATTGTGTTAATTATATTTCACAATAATTGTTTGCCTTTGTAATCCTTTCTTTGCTTTTTTGCATCTATACCTTTTCTGAGAAGACATCCATAGATTTAACTTGACAGTAAAAGGGGTCCATGACACACAAAGTTTACAAAGCCCTACTCTAAAGCTTCTACATCTTACCACTTATTTTTGGGAAGATGTAGTAAAGCTGTATAGTGGCTCAGAGCATAGGCTGTATGCTACCTGCACTCAAATTACTGGCTGTAACCTTAACCAGATTAAATAACTCTAAATCTCAGTTTCTTCATCTGTAAAATGAGAATAATACTAGTATGTAGCTTATACTGGCTTTCATAAGGTTAAGTATTTAGTACAGTGTCTGGCACATAGTAGGCACTTAATAACTACAAGTTATCATTACTACTGCTTGAGTGTCATAACATGGCCTCTTCAGAAATAATTGTCTAGTAATTATTTTGCCCGTAGCAGGGGCATTGACAAAGCACAGAAATCTCTGAAATATATGCCAGGGAATATAAAATACTTCGTGTCTCTCCTGGCCAGTGGTGATTAGCATTTTCCATTTGCAGCAGATATATAAGAAATTCATTTTCTTTAAGAAGGATTTGAAAGTGCTCAAAATTTCATTTGTTCCTAGACACAGTGAGGATGGAAACAGCATTTATTTCACAGTGCTGGGCTCGATGAGTGAGAACGCAGCAGGAACAATGACAACAGAAGTCAGCTGGGAATTGCTGGACTAGGTGGAGCTTCAGTCCCCAAGTTTCTGCCTTTCCCCTGCACCTCAATGCCAATTACCAACAGACCCCTGCTCATCACACTTTTCCATCCCTGCTCGATTTGCACTTGAAAGATTTTCTTTTCTAATGTGATGCCAATTCATGATAAATGCTCACAAAGCCATGACAATTTCAATTGCCAGACCATCTGGCTACTGGATATTTTACCGTGGTTTTTAGAGCCAAGAGCTTCACCAGTTGCCCTGTTTCTAAGGAAACAGAAGCTATGGTGACAATTCGTGACTCAGATGAACTGTCTCGCTGCTCATTAAAGACGGCCTCTGGGGGTCAGCAAGCACAAGCTGTACTGGGTGTTCCTGTAGCCAGAGCACTGGCTACTATATTGCTCATTTTCATTATTCTTATTTGCATCTTCCCTTCTGAATCACTTGGGGAACCAAACTGAAATGTGATCTGCTCAAAGAAAAGTCCTTAATCTGCCCTCTTTCTCTGGGACGTTTGGAAGGATAGACGAATAGATGGATGTACTGATGGTTGGATGGATTCAATCATTCAGTCAGTCAACAAACAAATACTGAGCATTTGAATATCAGGTCACTTCCATGCTTAAACATTTCAAGATAAAGTCCAAGTTCCTTAGTTTAGTAAATAAACAAACAAAACCCAATGATGGTCAAAGTGCAGCCACTCATTAATGAGTAAAACAAATTTAGTGGGTGATGACAGGCATTTTTACAAATGAATGAAACAGAATAGGACAGAATAGAGCAAAGTGCATTATAAGTAAATGCTGCTTCATGAAACTTTTCTTAAATATTTTTCATGTGTTGTATTAAGTTGAAAGGTAAAATACACTTTTTTAACCAATCAGATTAGTTAAAATTTATTTTTTATTAATAAACTTTAATATTTAAAACAGTTTTAGATTTGCAGAAAGTTGAGTACAGAGTGTTTCTTTCCCAAATACTCCCTCTTCCCACAGTTTCTAATATTAATATCTTGATTAGTATGGTACGTTTCTTTTTTATATTTTTATTTTATATTGGAGTATAGTTGATTAACAACGTTGTATTAGTTTCAGGTGTACAGAAAAATGACTCAGTTATATGTATACATTTATCTATTTGTATTTCTTGTTGGAGAGCAAATTCAAAAAAAAGTTTGAAAGCCACTGGCTGCTAAAGCCCTTTGACCCACTTCCCAGCCGCATCTCTAATTGCTACATCAAAATTCATTTTCTAATCATGCTGTACTGCTCCTGTTCTCTAACAGCACACATTCTTTTTTTTTTCCATTTGCAAATCTCATTTTTAAAAAAGAAAACACTAGTCCTTTTTTTTTTTTTTAGTGTTTATTTATTAATTTTTGTCTGGTCACGTTGGGTCTTTGTTGCTGCACGCGGGCTTTCTCTAGTTGCGTCAAGCAGGGGCTACTCTTCGTTGCGGTGCACAGGCTTCTCATTGTGGTGGCTTCTCTTATTGAGGAGCATGGGCTATAGGCACGCGGGCTTCAGTAGTTGTGGCTCATGAGCTCTAGAGCACAGGCTCAGTAGTGGTGCCTTACGGGCTTAGTTGCTCTGCGACATGTGGGATCTTCCCGGACCAGGGATCAAAACTGTGTCCCCTGCATTGGCAGGCGGGTTCTTAACCCCTGCGCCACCAGGGAAGTCCCCTGCAAATCTCTTTAATGTCCATCTTAATAGCAT